>NC_089882.1:9810954-10113985 GCF_040182565.1 Anser cygnoides | reverse complement strand
CACCCCGTGCTGGTGGGCGCTGGGCTGACCACTCCAGATGGCCGGCTTGGGGGGGGGGCACAAAGCGACTGCCTGGGGTCTTTAAATCAAAACCCACAGAGGAACAAAGCAAAGGTACGTTGCAGGCCCTCTCCCTTCCACTGCTGCCTCTCTTTTTCCGTGGAATGACCTGCTTCTGGGTGCCTCTGCCTCCCGCAGCTGAATGAGATGAGGGCAGGTCCTGCCACCCCTGCTTGCCCTGCGCCGTGCACACCTGCACTGCCGTACTACAGACACGAAATAGAAATAATACTTTCTGCCCCGAGGTTATCAGCAAGGTGACAGCACCCATGGAAAAGGTCACGCCGCGGCCTGTGCCCACTTCAGCAGGGCCAAAGGAAAGCACCTGCGGGAGCTGCTCGCACACAGCACGGCCACAGCAGCACGGCCGGTAACTCCCATCAGCCCTAATAACGTCCAGCTGCCTTTTAATGAGCGCATACAATTTCGCTGCTGTGAGACCTTCAGCTTGAGCTTAAATTAAAACATTTGGTTATGTTTCTGGTAGCTGAACTGTGGGGAGATGTGAACTCCCCGGAGCTGGATCCTGCCGCCCCGGAGCGCCGGCTCACTGGGCTCAGCCGCTTGGGGACTGCGGAAGGAGCGCTCCTCCCCAGGGCTAAGTTACTCCAAAGACTTTCTGCTTCATGAAAAGAAAGAAAAAAAAAAGACAAAGTGTAATTCATTGATCTTGATACACAAAACCGTCACGTCACTTCATAGAGCACACACCAACTGCTGAATTTCAGCCCTGCATATTCATAAAAATAAGTTAGCCCATAAATTAAATGTTCCCTTTAGCTAGCACTAGTGTTGATGTGCTATAAGACGCACAAGCCCTCTGATTCATGACTAACCCACCAAAGAGGATAACATTTGCATATGATTATATTATTAAAAAAAAAAAACCAACAACAAAGCCAAATGCTCCCGAATGGGAACGTGATCACTTCAGACAAAAGAGCGCGGTGCGGTCCTGGCGTGACACCGGGCGGCTCTGCCCTTGCTAGAAGGGACACGGGGCTCCTTGGGGCTTGTCCCCATGCACGAGGTGCAGAAGGCAGGGCCCAAACATGCCCCCAGGCCGTCCCATGGGGCCACAGCACGTTTCAGGCACGTTTCTGGAGTCTGAGCACCAGCTGAGCTATGGCACGGGCACACCGAAGTAACTAATACAGGTTTATTTTCTCAAAACTCATCACACCTGGTTATAAAAAACGATTAGACCTCGGCGATACTCCCAAGTCCACGGACCCCAGCTTCACACAGAGCTCCCTGCCACACACACACGTTACTGATGGCACCTGCCATCCCTCTTGGCCACCCATGGATAATTTCCACTCACTCAAAGGGCACGGGGCAAGGGATAGCTCAGCATGACCTGGCTAACAGCACAGGAAATGCAAACAAATGCCCTTAGGATGGCATCAGAGCCCAGGAACAGCAAGTAGACACCCTATTTGCACAGCTAGGAATGAAATCCCTCTTTGCTGCTGCTCACCTGGCCGGATGAGGTGGCCATGGGCAGCGGGGATGCTCCTGGACAGGCATTAGAGGAGCAGAAGCACGCCACGGGGCTGGTTTGAGGGCTGCCCGTGCAATGCCCCAACCAGAGCAATAGGCTGGCTCGTTCTTTTTTTCTTTTTTTTTTTTCCTTTCCCCTTTCTTGAATGCAAATGCATGATCAATAAGTTGCTGAAATAGCAAGTTTATCTCTGAATATATAAATTGCAAAAATTGATATGAATAAATCTGCAAGTAACACACTGAGTGTGGCACATTTCAAAGAAAAAAAACCAACACAAAACACCAAAAACCAAACCCACCAACAAAAAAAAACCCGTGCTGGGTTCCTGCGCTTTCCGGGAGGTGGTGTCATTACACATACCCAGGAACATCTGCAAACCCCCGTCTTCTTTGGTGTGAGCTGAATGGAAGCATGACCTCCTGTTCCTTGCCATGAACCCTGAGTTCACACTCATATTTTACATGTTACAGGAAGCCGCAGCTCACCCCAGGGGTGCTGCAAACAGAATCTCGTAAGCCAGATGCAACACTGCTTCTTAAGGCACCTGAAGGAGCTGTATTCTGCATTCAAAAGCTTACATACTAGTAGCTTAAGGTCACTTCAGCTTTTGTAAAGAGCGGGACAAAACCAGGAATGCTTATAGGGCTGGGTTGTCAGCAGGGTAGCAGAGGGATTACAAGGAACCTGTGACTCTGCCTCTTTCTGCCTTTACTGGTAGTTTTTTTGTGTGTGAACAAGTGCCATACAACAGATTGAGGCTGGTATAAAGGCCTGGGACTGTGCAAGAGCACCCCGCTGAGCCTCAGCTGTGCTTGCAATTAGCAATAGGCATGAAATGATTATTGTTGTGGTGGCTGATGGCAATCTGAAGTGACAAGTTTTATGGGGGAAGTTGTAGTAGGGATGTTCAGCAAGTTTCTGCAAACCATTAATCGAAGGCTGCTGCACGGTTTAGTCAAAGCTATTTTATGTCATTGCAAAGGTCTCCCAAGGATGCTGAAAGAATATTTTGCTGTTCTCAGTGCCTCGGAATGGAGTTTTTCTAGGTCAGGGATTCTTTACTGCCCTATTTAGTGTCAAAAATACCCATTTGCCTCAAATTAGCAGAAAGCTTGTAGTTAAGGGCTGGAGATTAGGCATACAAAATTACTCAGCAGGTGACTGCTGGGTGGATTTGGGGGTTGAGAAGTCTTTAAAACTGACTACAAGACATTATATACTTCTGACAAAAGAACATAGTAATCCTACCTGCTTGCTTTAACCACTGTTGTTTGTCTATTATGATGTGCTTTAATGCCCATAAGAGCAAAACTTCTGGTGATACTACTCAATTACCATAGTAACTCTCCCCTGTGACCTCTCATTTCAGTCCTTGCTTTCCAACCAGAACCAATCCAGGCAGGGCAAATCTATTTAAAACTGTGACACACACGGCACAAGGGAACTCCGAACGCCGGCTGGCTCCCTCTCTTTGTCTGGGACACCGGCTTGTTTTGAAACGCTGAAAGGGAGCTTTGAAATGAAGCCTTGAATCCAAGGTGTTTCGGAGGTACGCGGCTCGGCGCTGGGAGGCCGCCTCTGCCGCAGCCCTGGTCCGGCCAGCACGGGGCAGGGGGAGGAGAGAGCGACCTACGCGCTGCCCATGGGCCTCATCTCCCCAAGGAAAGCTCAGTCTGCTCTCAGGCAAGAGCCTTCCAAGCGACTTGATGAGCCAGGAAAAAAAATAAACTACAAGTTACCAAACCCTCATGCCTGAGCTGGTGCGCCCAGCCCACGGGCCAGCAGCACGGCTGGGACGCGCGGTGGGGCTGCGGCCGGCACACGACAGCTCACCGAGCCGTGTCCGTCCCGAGTCCAGGAGGCTCTGAGATCAAATTTGGGATTTGGTGATGTCCGGGGATCAGCTTGCACACACGGTCATCAGCTTTGCAGTGCCTCGCAGCCGGAGCTGCTCTGGCAAGGTCTGCCCCTCTAGCCTGTCCCCCTGCTCACACTCAGCCTCGCTGGCACGCACGGAGCTGCCCGCAGGCCTGGCATCCAGAGCCCAGGCTGCTCGGCGGCAGCACCGAAAGACCTCTCTTGCCCCTCTGGACTTGTGTGGCCACCAGGGCTTTCCTCTCCACCTTCCCTCAATGGCTTTGTGGCTGTTGCAGTCATTGTAATCCTAAAAACTTGGTAATGACAGCAAGGAAGAAGTGCAGAGACTCCTGGCCAATAGTTTCCTACTTTCTTCTTTAAAAACGGAGAGGCCAAACCTCACCATACACTACAGTGCACACAATCCAGACTTGAGAGCCTCCCAAAAACTCGCTGAGATGCCACCAGAGGACAACAGCGATAGCTTGCCCCGCGCTAACGAGGTCCGCGATGGCCCCGCAGGCACGGCCCCGCAGCTCGGAGATGGGCACAGCCCTTCTGCCACGCGAGGAAGGCGGGAGAGGCACACTTCTCCCCTGCAAACATATGTTTTCTGGATGGAAAGCTGAGACCTGCCCACACAGCGGTCCCCGCCACACTTGTTCACAAACTTCTCTTTCCACAGCTCAAGGAAAACCACGCTCTGCTCTGGGCATCGCTACACGCCGTCTGCGAGGGGACCCCCGAGCCTGCTCCTCTGAAGAGCCGCCGCGAGGCAGGCCAAAATTTCGGCCACAAAACCTGATCCGGCACAGGGGACCGAACCGGCCCCACAGGCTCAGAGCATCCATCCGGGTCACATCCTGCCGCGTCGGTAACAAACCAGGGACTGTCCTGACACGGAGGTGCTGGGGATTTGGCCCCCTCTGCCACGTCTCGCAGGGCCAAGGCTCAGGGACCTCTCGCGACGCCGCCGGGTGCGCCCGGCCTTCCCCGAGCGAGGGCATCGGCGCGGCACCGCCGCGTTACGGGCACGAAGTTTGGCGGCACACAGCTAAACAGAAAATACGCCATGAGTTAATATCACGGGCATTGATCAGCTAGTCTTACAATTAATGCTTCCAATAAAAAAAAAAAAAAAAGCTCCCCCTTTTTATTCAACAGAATAAGAAATTAAACACTTGTGGGCTCATTCTAAAGAATGAATGAAATTGAATAAGCTACCTAGCACTTGAGATTCCCAGCGAGTGCTTGAATAGAGCAAACCTCCTGAGTTGAATGGATTGCCTTTTGGGACCAATTTGTCTCTTTTCACTCTTTATTCCTCCTTTTTTGCTGACAGATGTACAAAGGCGGAACTGCGCTGTGCAGCTTAGCTACATGCACCCACAGCAGCTGTCACTTTTGTCGAGCAAGTTAATCAAGCAAATGCCACCATATCCCACTTTCTATAAGGAACAACATGTTATAGACAGTAGTCTTGGGAGACGGGGAGGGAGGGAGAGAGACTTTATTTTAACTTTGAGTAGCTGTTTTTTTTTTCCCCCCCTCTGTGTGTAAAAAAAAAAAAAAAAGAAAAAAAGAAAAAAAAAAGGCAGCCAAACCCGGTAGCACAAGCTGACACTTTTGTTTTCCTGGAGAACAAATATTTAATATGATTTTAACTCTAATTTGTACTACGGGGAGAGCTGTCCGGTTTTAATTAAATTTAAGGGACTTAGGGGACGCGGTTGAAAAAGAAATGGAAGCTTTTTGTTTGTGTTAACGCTTGTTGATAATAATATATTGATTGTCAATCGCTAAGCCCAAAAGATTAGTGGAGCAAATACTATTATCTGAATGCCACAAGTGAAGTGCGAGCTTCCCTTCCCTGCTTGTCCCTTTGTGCGGCAGTTTGAATCGCGGCTTGTTATTTATACATTTTCTTTGATAAAACCAACTTGTGTGGCTGATTTTTTTTTTTTTTTTGAAACCCTGCCTCATTAAGTGCATAATGGCATTTACGTGTGGGGCTTTCTGCTTTTTAGCCCGTCAGGCTTAAGCTGATATTCCTCTCTCGCAAGCGTGTT
This sequence comes from Anser cygnoides, assembly GCF_040182565.1. Lineage (NCBI taxonomy): Eukaryota > Metazoa > Chordata > Aves > Anseriformes > Anatidae > Anser > Anser cygnoides. Next base: position 10,108,492 of record NC_089882.1, on the reverse strand, counting down.
TCAAAACTTGGGATGCTCGCAAACAATCAGGGACGCAGCAACATTGCGGCTATCAGCTGCTCTCCTGCCACTGCCACGGGCTCCAAAAGAGCAGAACATTATCTGCAGGGCGTAAATAAACAAACAGGTACCTTCCCGCTACGCCCGACCGTGACGGGGCTGCTCGCTGGGTAGTTTTTCTGTCGCAGGCAAGGCTTTAAGTGGGCACACTTCGAGAAGTGTGTCTTTCCGTGCCGCTCTGCCGAAGGCACAAAGCAAAGCCCCGAGAGGTCTGCTGGCAGCCCGCTCTGCTCCCTCGAATCCCCAGACCTCAGAAAGCATCTCTGCTTTCAGAAAATAAATCTAAGTTTTGGTAGCAGACTGCGTCATGCTGATTTAACGTCCCTGGAGGGTCTTTGGTGGGGTTTGTTCAGACGCAGAGCGCACAGGTCAGAAGGGTTTGGGGTTCGTGAGCTCCCCAACACACTCTGGACCCTGGGCTTGCCCCTGCCCCCCAGGGACAGATCCTCTCATCGGCACTGCTCTGGCACGGCTCAGCGTACAGGGGGCAAAGGGGCCTCACGGGGGCAACATGCCTCTTATCTTCTGCATCAAAGCTCTCTATATTAAACGCTACATTAAATTCTAGAGGTCTAGAAAAGTGCTAACAATTCAATAAAAATCCATTGAAACCCCAGGGTCTTTAAAAAAATATATATATATACATTTATATATATATATTACTTTATTCTATTAAAACCTCATGAATGTGTCTGGAGTGCCCCAGGTCAGGAGCACACTGAGCCGTTACCGAAATAAACGGCTGTACATTTTTCCCAACGTGACAGACTTCCACTTTGGCCCCGGATTTGTCGTATCCCTGTACTGGTATCAGTACGGGTGCACGCAGCGCACTGAGCATCCACCCAGCCCTGTGATTTCTGGATGCCTTTTACTCTCTACTATATTTGTTAACCGTGAAATTTCATTCACATTGACAACGTAGCTATACGAGGGAGTTACAAAGTCAAAGGGGCTCGATATTAAAATAATTCGTAGTATTATTTAATAATGTCACAGTCCCAGCGTTGCATAATAGGGTTAAGCTGCTAGCCAGAGCGCCTCATCATCTGTCTAGGATGCAAATGGCATCACCGAATTACATTATCTTTTTTTTTTTTTTTTCCTTCTCTTCCCAAAAATAAACCACAAAAAAACTTTGAATCGCGTAAGAGCTCTGCCTTCAAACAGAGAAGAGAATTCAGAATGAAAGCAGACCCGGGCGCGCCGAAGTGCCGCACGCTTTTTGCAGTACATATGGTACCTGCGCTCACCCACTGCTCGGGGATGGCAGCCCCAGGCTGGCGCTTCACCCTCAGCTGGTGCCACGGCGGGTGCGAAGGGGCTCGGGCACGGCCGTGCCACGGGGGCTGGGGTGCGGGTCAGCCCCTCGTGGGTACAGCTTCAGACTGCACACAACTCAGCCTGCGCGCTCCTCGCCGCGAATTCCTAACCCCGAAGCATTTTATTCCTTTCTGGGGAGGAGGAAGGAGGATGGGGCATCAGTGGTGACAGCAGGGCCAGGGTCTCCAGCAGAGAAACAAGCCCAGGGACGTCACCTCTCGAGCTCCCTGCACGCAGTGCCGCGTGGCACCAGGCAGCACCCAGATGTGCTCTGTGCAGCCGCGACCCCACGCAGCCGGCTGGCTGAGGGGCTGCTTGCTCTGAACACCAGCACTTCACACAAGGTTCCCCCGTGGCAGCTCTGCAGCCAGCCAGAGCTACCAGGAGACCCGCAGATATATCCCCTGCTGCTGGGGATATATCGCCTTGGGCCTGCAGCGCCCAGCCCTCGGGCACCGCGTCAGCCCCCCGCAGCATGCGCCGCCTTTTGGGTGCTGCGTGACGCCCGTCCTGCCTACAGATATGAGATGGAGGAGCCTGCCGTCAGGGGTGTGCTCTTCCAGAGCAGCCCTGTGCCTGCATGCGTAGGATCGGCTCTAAGGGGACCCAGCTCCACCGGCTCCAGGTGTGGGGCTGCCGCTGGGGCCCTCGGCTCCTCCCCTGCAGCGGCATGCCCCGCACTCGCTGGGGAGCTGGCAGACAAAACCCCAAACCTGCTGCTGTGCAGGACTCTGCAGACCTCAGTTTTCCTAAATAAAAGAGCTTCTGCTGAAAAGCATCGAAAGCAATGCAAAACCACTTCTGTACGGATTACTGTTCTCAAATACTTTTTTTAACCTGTAAAATATTCTCTGCTTACTTCCATGTTTCAAAAAAGAAATGAAGTTGACATGTTAAAATCCGAGTTTCTATATAAAGAAGCTCGGTATAACACCGTATCCACACAGCGTGCTGCTTTTTTTCTGTCCTGATTGCAGGGCCTTGGGAGTGCAATGCAATCCCTGTACCGGTGCGTGCAGGCTGGTCAACAAGGTGCACTCCAGTTCTAAAATGGAATATTTTAATTACACCTGTTATTAGGTCGAATCGGAAGCCGTCCCAAGGTGGGAATTGGGAAACTTAAGCTGGCTCCTTCACAGCCTGCAAACTCCCCAGAGCAGCAAGCGGCTGCCCGGGTATCTCAGCCCTGGAGGTTTTGTGGGTGCAGGAGGGAGCAGCTCTGCTCCCCGCATTGCTCCCGATGGAGCCGACCTGCTCCCTCCCCAGGCCTTATGCTGACAGCCTAAACCCCGGCTGAGGTTGAAACCAGCACAGGAAAAGGAAAAAGCTGCAGATCAGGAGCAGCAAAGCGACCTGTGACAGCGGCTAATCCCCCAGGCTCCGCTGCCTGGAGCAGCAACAGCAGGGGCTGCGTGGGGCCGGGCTGCAGAGCAAGGAAACAGGCGCACGGGGCCGTTCGTTCTCCCCTGTACACACGGCCAGTCCCTTTGGGCAAAGGGACAGAGGATGCCTTCTCCCTGCAACGCACCTCTTGCCCTAAATCTGCCTGGGGTACTCACTGCTGGGGGCAATAAATGCCCTTGCGCTCCGTGCCTGCCCCAGCACAAACAAGCCGAGCTCTCCGGCGCTCTGAAGTGCCACGCGGATCATGCCAGCGAGCCTGTGCTGACCTTAGAGCAACGGAGCAATCAGTCTGCCTTCTTAGAATGATTAACGGAAAATCTCCTCTGGAAAAGAAATCAAATTAACTGTCTTCAACCAAATGTCTACTGGAACAGGAAAAGCTGTTCTGATAAAGACATTTAGGAGGAAAAAACCCTTATGAGCATTTAAAATCCAGTGACAGATCTAGGACTTATTTTATTAAGACTCTCCCTACAATAAATTAAACGGAGCCTACTTAAAGGAACACTTCATAAAGGAAATGCAGCTGACGGGGATGTAGGAGAGGCCACTCGCAGCGTGTGCCTGTGCCGGGAAGCTCTTGGATGGGACCGCACGGGACGAGGGCGATGCAGGTGGTGATGGCTGCGCTCAGCTCTGCTCCACCAGGGACAGGGGAAGAAAAAGAGGCAGCCAGAGCAAAAGGTGCAGGCTGTGCCTCCTCATGGCAAGGGGAGTTTGTCCCCCTCCCTGAAAATACATGGAAAATTGCCATAATTTCAGACCCTTTTTTCTTCCAGCAGCACAGGTACAGGTCCCTGCCAAGACACGGGGAGACAAAACGCTGCGCTTCCTCGAGATCCCTCTGCCTAATTGTCTTCGTTTCACAACTCACTCGGGGGAAAGAAAAAAAAAAAGGCAAAAAACAGCGAAGAAGAAATAGCTCAGTGGAGGCCATATCAGGATGGGAGTGGGAGAGAGTTAGTGCCCTAATGAGCAGTCGAGCTGCGTAGGAGGGAAGCGGGTTGTTGTCTGTCTCAGAAAGCGCCGAGCGCGGCTGCAGGCAGCTCTCAGATGAGCCGAGCCCAGCGCGCAGCCTGATATCCGTTCTTCCCCTGATCCTGCAACCCGTCCTCCTATGAGTAATTCTAACTCGCAGTGAGTAGCTCCGCTGACTCACGGCCAGGCTTTTGGGCTTGAGGACGGGAAGGCGAAGGTGGGGTGAGAAGGGCGCTCTTCTGGCATGTGGCTGTGCAGCGCGAGGCTGACACGCGCCGAATAGATGCCACGATCCTGCAAGCACTCCCCGAAGGAGCTGCCAAAATTCGAGTGGGTAACCCCGCTGAAGTCAAAGCTTTGATTTTAAGACCAGGCTAATGCCTCGCTGCCTGCACAGGGCTCGCTGGATTAACTGATGTAGCTGTCAGCCTGTGTTGGGTAATTTTCCTGGATGCTCAGGTGTGATATCAGCCTCCAAACAGCGGGTACTGAAATGTACTGAGCTGCTGTGAATCCTCCAGTAAAGCAGCGAGAAGTGCCCAGCCAGCTCCCCAGACATCTGTATACGGATTCTGTTGAAGACCGAGACTCACAGGGCTCTCTGCATCCTCACGGCCTCTGACATTCCCAAGTCAGCTACCAGCAGACAGCCTCGAGCACTGACTGCAGGACCAGCACTCCTGCTGGGCTCTTGGCTGGGGAAAAGCAACAGAAAAGCACTGGATGTGACCCTGGGATGTCACTGCTGCCTCCTGAACAACCCCGCTGAGCACAGCGCCTGCCTGAGCCTCCGCCTGAGCCCTAGGGACGGGACCTGGCCAGCGCCCCGGCTGGATCCCACTGATGCCACCCCGACGCCGAGCTAAAAAACTGCCTTCGTCTTGCAGACACAGAGGGACCTGCCTGCTTGTTTCATGCGAACTGCTCCGTCTGCTATCCCGGCTGTGACACAGACCTTCGAGGAAGCAGAACATACACAGTGACAGTGAAGTGGTAAAACCGCCTTCTGCAGAAGGCAGCGCGCTCAGCGCTGCAACTCCTGCCGCCTCCCCAGGCGGTATCAGTGCGTGATTAAGTTCTTACCAGACTTTTTGGTAAAGGCAACCTTCCTGATCTGATAACTGCCAAGGACAAGCCAAATACACAGGGTCAATCTATGCACGTTTAATCCCCAGAAGGCAGATTAAGTGTATAATTGACCCATATAATCCATGTATCATCTCCAGTGAAATGTTTTCTATGTCCGGTTTAGGCAGACGTGAGGCCCATCAGAAAGCTATCAGAGGCACAGAATTACCATGGCAGTGGATTTCATCAAAGTTGGAGATGGCTTTTTAATCACTGATCTCAGAGACTGCTAGATTTAAGCAGATGAACTGGCACTAAGCACATCTGTTTTAATCCTTATCTTCTACTCAGGCTGGTGTCTTCAAGAAGTACAAGGAGGAAAGAAATAAATTAATTTTTTTTTTTTAGGTCCTTGCAATCTTAGGAGCTTCTCTTGGTGTTTTGATCTCTCATATCAAAAGCGTGTTTTTGTTTTTTTTCGGTAAGATATTGAATTAATCATCAGAGAGAAAAATGCCATCTGCGCTATTTCGGGACTGCCTCGGGATGCTGGAATTCGCAGGATCTCGGGCAGCTCGCTCAGCGCTCGGTAGCCTTTTGTGCACACGATACTCGCCTGCGACCGGGTAGGAAATATTCTGCTCTGGTTTACATTAGTGTTTACCAATTTATCGGGAAGAAAGGTTGGCATTCACCCTAACTACTAGTCAGTCATTCACTCTCTGGATCACATATGTTCTGGCGGGTTGAAATCCATCCTGCGTGCACCTCAGGGCATGTGTAAAGACACACACATGTACGCACGTATAAATAACTTCCACTAAAGCAAGCCTTTACAAGTGAAACTCCTGCTGCCTTCAGCAAAAATTATGGATGCATAAACTCCGATCCTACCAAACATGAGTGCCCAAGGGGAGCTGGATTTTGCAGGATTGGCCTGAAGACGCAAAATCCCTCTGCAGGCATTTTTCCAGGTTTAAAATACACCTGCCTGCCCCTGTCCGATCGTCCCTCTGAGCAGCCACATCCTGCATGTCAGCCCCCATCCTTCTGGGGAAAAAGGGATAAAATTGTGCTCTCCATCAGGCACTAAAGAGAGCTTGAGATCCGTCTGTGCCGCATGCAAAGCCTCGCAGTGGTTCAAATCACAAAGCACACAGACATGCACAGAACCACGGGGAAGGGACGCATGCCACGATGCTATTCTTAAACTCTTCTGTTACCAGTGCTCCGTACCAACGGGTCTTATTACAGTGTTTTAGCTTTAAATGTTATCAAATTAGTGAGCCAGGCCAAGTAAATAAGTCATGTTACTCTGCAGTAAACAGCACTGCCAAAAAGCTAGTTAGGTTTTGATTACCAGCAGAACTCCACGATCAATCTGTTCGTTCAATGATCCCAAGAATACAGATTTTTTAAAATTAAGATGATGACTCTATTTTGGGGGGATAAAAAAAACCAACAACCCTGACTAATTTGCAGAATTAAGAGGATTAACACACAGACCACACAAAAATACTACAATAATCTTCCACAAACACCATTATCCTCGAAAGAGCGCAGTCCTGTACGGCAGGTGCAAAAAGGGGAAGGGGCGTGGGTAAGGAGACAGAGTTTCTGAGCTAAGAAATCTTATCAAATGCCAAAAAGTATGCACTAAGCCAGCTTCTGTTGGGAAATGGCCTGACAAGCACCCTGCAGCCTCTGCTACGGGGAGGAAACAAAGAGGGGAAATGAATGGAAATGCTGAGCAGGGCTGCGGAGGGATGTTGGGGATCGGGAATAACCCAGGACTGCAAACCCCACCGAGCACGCAAGGGGCAACCTCACCCTGCACGACGCTGCTCTTCCACTACTCAGAGCAAAAAAAAATCAGAATTCTTTCCCAGATGGCACAGAAAGGCGATTTAGCCCTACACTGCGACCAGAGGAGCTGCCTGGCGCTGTGCACCTGCCGCTGGAGCACACATTGCCATAGGACATCCCGACAGGACTAACCTGCCGGCTGGGGTAAGCCAGCACCGCTGCACTAAGCCAGCTGGGGAGGTGCCCTCCGAAGTGCCAATAATCTCATCGCCTGGAGAAACTCCTCAGCTAAGAGGATTGCTCCGAAGCTACGCAGGAAGGAGCGAGAAGAACCCCAACCCAAGTCTAATTCAGTGTCATAAATATCGCTTTTGGCCATTGCTCTGCTCTTTCTCATTAAATAGATAGCTAGTGCCTAAAACCCCTTGGGCAAGGAGACAGAGCTTGAGGGCTCCTTGGCTGCATCCCCCTCCCTCCTACAAGCCAAGGGCCCCCAGCCCGCCCCGCTCGAGGGAGCACACTTTGTGGGTAAAACACCGGCAAAGAGGGAGGCTGGCGGCACCGGGTCCCACCTTGCCTTGTCTCACTCCAGGGAAATTTGTGGGAAGCAGGGAGGGAAGGATAGATTTTGCACTTTTTGCTTTCCACCAAGGTAGCTGCTCTTTTTTTGTTGTTGTCAACCGTTAATTTGTTTAAAACGCGCCTTGGTAAAACTAAGAACTGATCAAACTGAAACCAATATTTGCGCTAATTACAGCTTTTGGAAAATCGGCAATAATGGCCCAAAGGGTATAAACACACCAACTGTGAATCACAGGAAACCGATGAGGGAAAAGGCAGTGTGGGCATTGAAAAGAACAGTCCAGATGAGCTCTGGAAATCTAACTGCTCGCGGAATAAATTTCCCCACAAACGAGCAGTGCACTCGCAGGCCCGCTGCAGATGGAAGCGACAGTCTTTTGTTTTGTGTTTTGTTTTGTGGTTTTTTTTTTTTTTGTTCCTCCCCGTGCCTGCTCGATGGGTGATGCGCGGCTGGTGCTCAGCGCTGCGAACTCTCCCGAGAGGGGCCCGGGGAGGCAGCGGCGTGCTCCGTGCATGAATGAGGCGTTCTCAGTGGATATGGGTCATGCTAGTAGATGTACACAGTAAGATTATTTGACTCTAATTCATGCCACTTGATATAATGTGATAAAACATTTGACATGAGAGATAAGTTCCATTTTAATCCGATAGGGTGCGGGGGAAAGAAAGAGTGGGAATTAAGAAGGAGGAAGAGGTTTCCGAGGGAAAGGGGATGCGCAGAAAGAGAGGTATTGAGTAAAAGAGAAGGTTGATTGGAAGGAAAGCAGCTTTCCCTACACACGGAGGAAGCAAACGAGCGAGTAGAGAAAGCGAGTCAGATTGTTACAGTGCCAGAGCTGGGAGCTGGAGATGGCACTGCTGAGAGATGAAAGGAAGGAGAGTGGGAACAGAAGCTGCTTCAAACAGAAATCGCTATATGGACAGATACCCTAAGAGAGACTGAGACACTAATGCTACAGGCTGGCCATTAGCAGAAAACCTTCGCTATAGAACAGCTACAAGGACAGAAAGGCTGTAACACAACAAGAGCAGCAGAAACAGATATACTGGTTAACATGCATCCAAATCCAAAACAAATGGGCAACACAGGTCACTGTTCTCCTAGAGTCCAATGAATTTATTTCATGCAAAAAAAAAAAAAACAACTTTGAACCTTTAGGTCAGCCTCCTGCCATGCCATTTTCGCCAAGGAGACCATGTTTGAACTTGACCTTTGGTGTCAGGAATCATCGCATGGACCTCTGGAAATGTGAAAATCCATTCCTAACCAGGTCTGTTTTGGTTAGCTTTTTAAATGAAAATTTACCACGCTTTAATTTGCTGTCAGTTTTGGAGTGCTTGTCAGTGACAAACATTGCAAAATGTGCAGAGGAGATGGTCCTTAGCAAATGCATCCGCCAGAAAACTGGCTCGGATTTCAACGAGAACAATGACCAAGATGTGTTGTTAACGAGAGATTTTCCACAAGCTTAAACATAGTAAGGGCTCTCTTAGAAGATGCTGTTTCCTTGAAATCCACGCACAGACAGACCAAGACACAGTACACTAGAGTAGAGATTTAAAGCAGGCAGAGAGCAGATACGAGCCTTAGTCAGAAAGAAAGGAAAGATTTATTTATTTTTTAAAGCTAAAACCAATAAATTTTCTCAAAATGTGACTTATCCTCCTGTCTTATTTTGTCACATTTTGGGTCTCTCCTGCTTGGTGTCCAAGGAGGAGAAGGCATTTACTTACATCAAATAACCTTTCTATATACATCTCCTCATTGACCTTATCACGCAGGACATCCTGAGAGTGGCGGACAAATGTCACATAGGCATCAGCAACATCCATCCCCGGCTTCTGCATGGGGGGAGAGAAGAAGAAGAGAGAGAGATAAACGTGAATATGCCGCAGGGGCAGCTCTTCCGTGTACCCTCAGCGCTGCTTCTCCTTTTCCTCTGTCTCTCCCCTGCCGCCCTCATGCAATTCGCCCCTTCCTTACCTGCCGTGGTGGGGACGGACACGGTGTGGCCCGCACAGCCCTGTGCCCAGCACAGGACCACGCAGAGACACCGGCTCCACCTCTTCTTTTGCCTAGAGCGCAGGCGGTCGGAGGAGCACAGCTCTCCCTCACCACATCGATGCCAAGAAGCTCTCCTGCTACGCTCAGTGCCGCTGACCTAACCAGCGAAACAGCGAGCCGGGCTGCGGATCTGCTGCTTGCTCGTGGCACCTGCCACACGTGAGCCCTCTGGGTTCTGACGGCAGAAAGCCCAGAGCTGCCCTCTCCTTTCTTCTCCCGAGGTGTGGGGATGTGAGCAGCAAGCAGCTGGCGCTGCAGGAGGCATGCCAAAATCCCACCGCTTTGCCCGCTCGGACCTCTGCCCTTAGCTCACACTTACTGCTGCTCTTAGGGATAAATTGGGTAAATGGTAAGTCAGGGATTTACGTCTACAGGAATGGTCAGGACACTGCTAAATGCCAGGAATTCAGCTCTGCAAGATCCAGGGGATAGCAGCATTTCTACGTGGAAAGTGGGAACTGAGGCAGGGTGCGGGGAAAACACTTAAAAACAATTCCTGTTTGAGTTCATATCGCCTGTTACATTGAAATCCAACTTACCTCAAAGGAAACCCATTAAAATACTGTAACACGAGTCATTACAAGAGCTGCCACAAAATCTTAAATTTCCATGGCACGTTGTAAGTTTGTTAATAACTAGTGTCATTAGTTTCCATTACTGTGATTTACCTCAGATCACAGAGTATCGTTTCTCTGCAAGATACGATTGTCAGCCACTGCAAATTGAAGTTAGTTAACACATCTGTGTAATTTCCAGGGTGAAAATGAGGACAGTTTGGAAAGCAGTAGGAAGGGAGTTTTTTAATACAAAGCAAACAATTATCAAGCAAAGGGCCAGTGCTTGGCCCTGGGGAAGCTAGTAACATTTCTTAACACCTACTGAAACAATGACAAGGTATTAATTTGAAAAACAATGAGGACAACACAAATGTGGCAGTAGTCAAGTGTTACACTTTCAAGCAATTTTCAGCACGCTGATCGTGCCCGTTGCAAGGTGGCAGTGAAGGGATTGCTTTGTGTCAGGCAATCGCAGGAGTGCCTGGGGAATTAGATTTATCCGGTGGGCATCTGCTCAGCCACACCGCTTCCCCTCTTTCCTCTAAAACGGGAACCTAAAGCAGCATGACACAGCTTGCTGGCTGTGGGGTGGCCTCTTGCAAAAGCCTGGGAGTTGTGCGGGGCCAGCTGCTGATTTCGTTAAAAGCAGCATAAAAATACAGGAGAGCAAGTGGCAGAAAGGCGCTGTGAGTGCGAGAGGGGCCACGTGGATTTGGCATCACCTCCTGCGATAGATGCATCGGAGGAGGCCACGCTTTGGCACAAAAGTTCCTTAAAAATAGCTGTTCTGTGCTCAGGCTCCTGCTGACGAAATATTGAAAAGTCACTCACATGACCAGGAATTTCAACTGAAGGCTCTCCACATTTTCTAGGGTGAAAAATGAATTCCGAGCCTCCCTCTCTTATGCTCTCAGTAACTTGTTTCTGCTGCCCAAAGACAATCTCTGCACTGCGATATTCCAAAGCAAACAACACCTCTCACTTTTCAAGAGTTTGCCTTCCCCAGGCTGGACTAGAGGTATTTTGTGGGAAAAGTCTGTCTTGGGAAACACTGGGCGCAGATGACGCAGTCCATGATGTCCGATACATTTGTCAGGTTGTCATGTGGGAACATGCTGACCATTTGCATCCGCATTAAATGCCTGTACATTACACATACAGGTCATCAAACACAACTCAGTTACTCTCGATTTACACTGCCCTGACTATCTGAATGCAGGATTCGGTGTGGGATATTAAGGACTACTCTTTTTTTATTTGTAATTTATTTGTAATTGCCTCTCTGCCTGTAAATGTAACAGTAACTCCTTATTCCATCCAACACTCACATATTACATTTCAACTCCATTTAACTGTAAATTTCTGGCAAGTTAAGTGCTCTGTCTAAGGACATTAAGGGCTCTTTTCTCTGTGAATCAAGGTCTAATTAGAGGAGACTATGTACAATTTTCCTATACCAATTAGAGAAAAAAAGGGGAAAAAATTTCATTAACAATTTCCCAAACACATGTTGCTAACTCATCGCCATTTCCCGAAAGTAATGAAAAAGTCATTTTTCTGAAAGAGTAAAATAAACCAACAATTAGAAGAACAAAAATAAAATAGATTAGCTAATGTGTTAGATGTGTGTTGGCTCAGTTCTAACATGTCTGGACCTTTTTGTTTGGAAATTATTCTGTATTTGTACAAGTCCAAATGAAGAATTAACAGAATGAACTGCTCCTGGTTTTTTTTTTTTGTTGTTGTTGTTGTTTTTTTTTGATGTGATTCAAGCCAATTGCATAAATGTGGTACTTTTTTTGACACCATCTGCAAATTATTGCCTTAAGAGCCTCGTAGGTCTCCGTAAGAGGATAAGTGCTGATTATTAGCGTCATGGAGACATTCTTTCCAGTTCAAATGTTAGAAGTGCGAGGGCCCACGGTTCAATCTTGGCTGTTAATGCATAATGTGGGTTGCTACACATGCCATAAAACAAACCACGAAGCAAATTACTATGACAGAAGTTGTTTAAATTGAGCTTACGGGTACATCCACGTATTTGGAAGCAGCCTTCACCTGTAAAAGGAACAAGAACAGAGTTTCCACCATCAGTACGCTTTCAGGCTTTTTCTTTAAACATCAGCAGTAGCTTCTGCACCCAGGCTCAGGGCAACATAACGCTGAGTGGGGGAAAAAGGGCGACAAAAAGTACGCTTCCCATCTAAAAGAATAGGCAAGGGGTGGTATTTTTGTTGTTGTTTTGGAGAGGTAACTTTGCTGCTGCTCAGGCTCTAATAGCAACAGATGACAGTGTGGGAGTTGCGCTTCTCCCTCTTCTCCTTAAGCGAGCGGGGGAAGACGGGGTTCGTCAGGAGACATCGCTACTTGCTTCGGAGGCCTCCTTCCCCACCTAACGCCACGTGTTGCCCAGGCAGCCCGTGTCTGTCCCCTGGGGAGCCACAGGCCAAGGCCCGCGGGGACGGCCCCACCAAGCACCCTGAGGACCACGCTTCCCTTTGAGGGGTGGCAACGGTGATGGGCTCGGGGCACCTGTGCTCATCCCGGCTTAAAGATGTTATTTTCGGGAGGGTACCAGGGGGCGTACGCAGCACACTGTGTGTCCTCACAAGCCCGTAAGGCCCCGAACTTACTTGTTCTCTGCTTTGCCCTGGGGCAGAGCCCGCTCCTAGGCACGGAGGCAGGCGGCCCTGCCGCCAGGTCCAACTTTTCCAACTGAGCAGCTCCCAGCTGGCCAGAGAGACCCTTTTACCACTGCAGCATAAGGCACCGTGTCTAGAAAGTGTACGGCTGGGATTTTCCACAACGCTTCTGCTTTTAATTAGGGTAAGCGTTGCCGGCCATCTTTGTTTGGGTGTAAAAGCTCACCTGCTTTTAAATATTTCTAAAGCTACCATTAAAACAGCCTAAATATAACACGCACACAGTTGCATCTTGGGATGAATAAATTATGTGTCCCGAATGAGAGAATGAATGTATGTGTGAGACAGAATGTGAGAGTGGGTGGAAGTACTCATATGGTGTGTGTGGGGGGTGCATAATTAAGCACAATGAGGCGATACAAAAGACCAGACTGGTGGTAATTGCCGAGGTGAACGCTGCGAGCGTTTCGCAGCGCCCGGGCTGGAGGAGCAGAGGGGAGGGCAGGAGGGCGGCGTGGTGCTGCCTGTGGGCACAAGGGGCCGGAGGGGGACAGGGCAGGTCCCCAGCCACGCGTTTATGAAGCAAACGGCAAAATCGATGCCGAGCCCTGGCTCCCCGCGAAGAAGCGGTGCTCATCTTGCTTCCCGGTACCCCCGTGCCCAGCTGGCTGGATGCCTTGCCCTGGCGATGCATTTATCCTCGCAACTCCTTGCCGGGCAGCGAAGTGCTGTCCTTGCTCCTGCAAAGCGGGAGCGGAGCAGCCCCGTCCTCCCTGCATGAAGGAGCCCGGCCAGCGGTGCCAGCTCTGCACCCGCTGACTCCAAAGGAACGAGCTCCTTCCCTCCCAGAGAGCACTGAAGCTCTGCAGGCTCAGCACCTCAAGTCCAGGACCACGATCGGGGCAAGCCACACAGCCCACAGCAGGCATCCTCAAGCATCAGCGTGCGAAACACCACGGCTGGACCCTCACTTGTCCAGCTCCTGCAGAGGAAACCAGGAACCCGAGAGCTCTTGGGTCCAGCTCGGTGCCACTGCCTCTTCTTCCCCCAAGCCAACAGGCAACAAGAATAACTCAGGCAACTTCCTGCCATCTCTCCCCCCCTCCACCCACAAAAAAACTGAGCTTCTTCTCCTGCCCACTCCCCTTTAATCAGAATAATTACTTGTTTTTCTTTAAACTCAGATTTGGCTACATTCAGTGAAATTTCCAAACTGCCGGATGTTGTGTGATTTTTGCTAGGCTGCCGTTTTTCACAAATTATGTGACTTTGCCATGAAACGTCTCAGTTTACCATACAAATTTCGTGCAGAACAAAAATAAGATCTTTTACTTCTGTCTCCCTCGGGTAATATGCAGTCTTTAGTTTTAATTACCGTAGGTGTAATTCTCCGCCTACAGAGGCCATCCAGATTAAAGGGAATTTTAGCAGCTGTCATTCCTGTGACTCAGTGGAGCTTCACATGCAGACACCCATCCAAGGCCTGGGCTGCTGCTGCTGAGATGCACTTAAATGTAGCAACAAACAGAAAAAAAAAAAAAAGTCTGGCCAAATTTAGAAGGGTATTTTCCTCCCAAAGTGCTCTGCAAGGAGAAGTGGCTAGTGAGAATTTATTAGGACAACAGATGCATTAATTTTATCTTGAATTTCGAGGCAAGAATTGGAAATGAGGATAGCCTACTAGGTGATAAAACTGTCTGTCACAAGACCCCCGATTACATGTCACTTGCCGAGAGCCTGGAAAACATGCGATGAAAGAAGTCGGTAGAAGGGGGTGGGAGACTAATGCTTTCTAGATCTCGGAGGCTTGGACCATAACACTTTGTTGTATTTGTTCAGACAGGGAAAACGTGGGAGGTGGTGCAAGCATGCTGTAACAAGAGAGAATTTCTCTATTTATCGCTGCAAAGACTAAACACAGCGAGTCGCATTACTCCCGCAGGGAACGGTGCTGCTCAGCAGAGGCTTTCTAAGCCCGGCACTGAACGGTTTGGGGCTGTTCCTCAGCTTCCTCCTGCCCAGTGCATCCCAGCTGCCCTCCCAGCAAACACAGGGACCAAGAGAGAGACGTCTCTTGCCTGGCAGGCAGCAGCCCTGCTCCTCTGCAGGGCACCACGGCCTTTTGCAGGGGTGAGGGATCAGAACTGTGACGAGAGGGCAGGGCATCCTAAAGCTCACCCAAGCAGGAAAATGTGGTAAATCCCGTCCCCGCAGAGGGAGGATGAGTGACCCCCATGCACCCATGTGCTGTCTCCTCAGGGGTGCTCAGAGCCTGAGCACGGACACGAGGTTGGCAATCGAAGGGAGCGGCACGGGGCCGTGTACACAGCACGGCGCGGTGGAAGCAGCACAGCAGCAGCCGAGGAACAGCTTGGCTTCACCGAGAAGGAAGGGCTGCACATCACTGCCTGCCCGGGCTGATGCTGGTATTTCCAATGCCTGAAAAGCTGCCGCCTCCACATCCCCTGCTGCTGGCACTCGAGCACCTCCTAACCCCCCGTGGCACCGAAGCGAGGGAAGGCAGCCACCCCGAGGCCTGCCCCAAACCCCCAGGCGGCAATGCTGGGGTTATGCTGCAGAGGGGCTGTGCTGTGGGGCTGTGTGTGGGATCCCTCCCCTGCCTCCTGCTCCAGGAACAAAGTGCCTCCAGCACAGCTGAGCATTTGGGGTGCTTAGCTGGAACCCAGCACCCGTGGCAGAGCAGGGACGCAGCCAGAGCCTGTGCGCAGTTTCTTGCCTCGGCTAGAAAGTCTTCCGACATCTATCTTCACCACTCCTGCTTCCAAAAGGATGCTACAAAACTGCCTCAAACCCATCAGAAAGGGGCCAAGAGCAGCAAACAACAAACAACTGCAAGGAGGTATGAGTACTCCTGACAGGGATTTTGGAAAGCCTTTCGAGCTTGCAGAGCAGAGCCTTCTGCCTCCTGCCTGGTCTCTGAATGAGTGAGCACACGACAAGGCTGCACGTGTGAGGCCAGGCCAGTCAACGAGTTTTTTAATGCAACTTTCCAAGCAACCCCAGACACGTGCATTTGGTTGCACACCTCTTTGTGAGCCCAGATGAGAGAAGTCAGGCCTGCAAACAGGTGCTCTGGTAAATTCTGGGGCATGCATTTTCAGAAGGCCTCTGGAAATCAGCTGCTGCGTGTTTGTCCTAGGAAACTGTCAGAAATATTTTCTGGAATACAGCTCAGATTGCTAAACTATGGGAATTGGATTTACAGTGCAGTGGTTCTTCTTCAGCTTCATAGGCTTCCTCAACAGAATAAACTCCACCAACCCGAATGATGACTGACCACAGCTTTACACCGTGCTACAGGATGACAGCCTATGCTTCTTGGGTGTCTAAGTACCGTGTATCTGTAAGCAGGATGTTTGCTTATTTGTGTGGGGGTTACAGTGTCATAGAAATCAAATCAAAATCAAATATCATAGAATGGCAGAATTATTATTATTATGTAGCTTCTCTAGTCCTGGGAGAGCAGGAGATTATAACTCAGGAAAAAAAAACGAAAAAAAAAAACCAACAAAGGAAGATATGGTCTGTACTTACAGTAAATGACAGGAAAGAAGAAAACAAAGTTCCTTCATCGTATCTAGACAGTTTGGCCAAGACTCCTTCCAAAATGGTGACAAACTACGAACACAAAAAACACTGCAATTATTTTTAGTAATTGAACAAGGGTATAAAAATCAGGCTTGGCTTCTGGGAAGTGGAGCTCTCGGCATTGCCAGAGGAAGGGACAACATGCACCCAGCAGGCTGGGGAGCAGGGAGAAAGGAGCGTTGCCTTTTGGGTGCTATGGGGTGCAGTGCTTGCCGGGTGGGAGTCACCCCTTGGTGTCTGGGGTGATGCTGGGGACGGGAGGTGGGTGCAGCGGGTGTGGAAGCCAGCACGGCCCCTCCAGTGGGGGAAGCCGGTGGTCCTTGCTCCAGCACGCAGTGTCAAGCACGCAGCTAGCTGGGTATTCTTGCAGAAGAATTGATCTGGCATATGTTGGCAGAGTATGTTTAAAGGTCTCCACTGTATAATAGGGATGACTTGTTCTCAGAAAGTTTGAAACTATAGGAAAAAACACCCCACCATCCTTCTCCCTGCCTCCCAGTTCCCCGTGTGTTAGCACAACACACCAGACCTACACAACACCCCTTGGGAAATGCTGGCAGCTGAACTAGAGGAGCTGAGTCTGATTAAAAAAAAAAAAAAAAACAACAAAAAAACAACAATCTCCAAACAATTAAACCTGACATTTGGGAATGTACTTCCCACTACTGTCGCCTCTAAATTAATTTCTTAAGACGAGCATATGGTGATCTTGAGCAAGACAAGCTATTTTGTCCGCACAACCTTCGGCGTAGGAGGGGTGACCACCTCTGAGCGACACCCCAACGTCTACGCAGCCGCGCTTTGTAGTGCCACCCCACTGCAGCGGGGTGATGCTGGCCATGGGGTTGTACCCCACAAACATAAACCCCATTCCTCAGAACCACTTCTGGCCCAGTATGTCAATCCTGCTAACAGCGTACTGCATCGCATGCAGTTCCTAATCATCAAAGAGTCACCATGAAAGAACGGGGAGACGTATGATCTTTCCTGTGAGAAACGAGAAGCCAATTCAACATCTTAATGTGTCACATTTTAATGGAAACGCACGTATTAAAAAAGCAATGTTAACAGTGAATCACTTCACCTGAAGCTGAAGGTTACCTTTGCCACTAGGAGTGTTATCATTTCTTTGACGGTTTCCTCAATTAGTTCGTCTATTTTTGAATGGTACTGGTGCTAAAGAAAAATAAAAGGAGAGGCGGAGGAAAATATTAGCATTGATCACAGGCGAGAGCTCTACGGTTGTCAGTCTCTTCTCTTGGCAAACTACGATATGCAGTAGTATTAATCTGAAGAATTACGCAGCTCGTTACCATGTGCTCCACCACAGGGGCTGGAGATTACTTACACTCACAGGAGAAACCTCGAATTCGGGAGAATCCTCCATCAGTTGGCGGAGCATGGGCAAATCCTGCCCTTCTTCTGCATGGCTGCAGCTCCAGGAGCCACAGCCACACATCGGAGGGGAGGCTTTTGCCACGTCTGAGAGCAAGCCCCAGGATGCTAAAGATCCTCAAGTCCTTGTGCTTCCCCATCCCTTGCCTAGGGCACCGCAAAACACCCAACCCTCAGAAAGGGAGCAGAGAGCATTTTCTGCACCCAGGGAGTTTGCAGTGGGCTGAACCCCTGGGGAAGGTGCTGTGCACTTCCAGTGTGCTTCAGCAGAGCACCCAAAGGTGCGTTACGCATCGGGTTCAGCGGGCACACGGTTAAAGTTAAGCACGTGTTCAAACGCTTTGCTCAGTGACTATGAAATATATTTTAAAGAAACCCAGCAGACTTGGATCGGTCTTTTTCCTTGTGCAGAAGATGGCAGCCAGCACAGCCCTGAGCCCTGCACGTTAGCAGGCACCACGGCACGCGCTCAGCACCGCTCACTGCCGCCGCTGCCTGCAGCAGCAGCATTGCTTCTGTCTGCAACCCAATCTCTGCACATGCCAAACCTCCCTAAGCTTGGGAGCTCTGATGCAATCAGCTGCAATATGGCTAGAATAGGTACTAAAATACAGTCTTCCACTAATTTAGAAAAGACCTGTTTCCAATACAAGATTTAATTAGTGAAAACATACAGTATATTCTTATTTTCAATGGACTGAGAAAATACTGATTATGACTGCTTTCCAACACAAAACATTTGATTTTTCAGTCAAACATTTCAAGCACTGGTGCTAGTCACTATATTCATTACCACTTGGCATTAATATTGTTTTAAAATGTTAACATCAAATCACATTGAAAGAGACAAATCTGCTTTAAATACTAATCAGACTTTGGGAACGAAGACTGCGAGGGCTTTACAAATGCTAGACGTTGGTCTCAGTGTCTGATCAGCAGTCTGAGCTGCTCTCTGGTTTCTTTTTTTTTTTCCTACGACAACAACACATTAACACAGGAATTTGGAACAAAGAAAAAAAAAGTCGGACACACTTACCCACTCTTTAGCAAACTTTTCAGATGATTGGGGACAGAAATAAAGAGGAAAGTGCGAAAGACAGGAAAAAGAAAATATGAAGATAAACAATAAATAAAACAAAATCTTAAAGAAAAGGGGGGACCTTTTAACTGTGGCTATGATAACAGCATCACGCACAGAAACAATACGCAGGGGGAAACGAAACATGATCAAAACCTCCTCTCACTGTCACGTCAGAGCTGGCTGCCCGTAGTATGTGCAGCAAGGAACACGGGGAAGGGGCAGGACGTTGGCTACCTGCTGGCAGTCCCCTGAGGCTTTCTCTTACTCCGAAGGGGAAGGAGCCAGGTGGGTCCTGCAGCGAGGCAGGGGCATGCGGTGCTGCCCCCACGCCCCCACGGCGCAGGACAGGAGTCCCTCTGGCCGGGCACGCAAACCAACAACGTTTGCTTTTGGAGATCCCTTTTCAATGTCCTGCTCTGCAGGTCCAGACGTATACGAGCACCTTGCAGCAATCGCAGTTATCTGTGACTGAGCTCTTTAATGTAGGGTTAGGCCTCATCAGCTTCCAGGATTGACCTGGCCCAGCTGGAAATGTGGCTCCGGGGTGAAAGGGACGGGTAACAGCTGGATATGGGGGGAGCTGCCGACGTCCTCAGCACACACGGCCAGGACCTCCTAAGGAAGGTGATGAAGGAGAGGCACGCATTGGGGTTGTCTTTCCCACGAGGTTTTACTTGCTGCGCATGTGGGAGACCTTGGACTTGGCTAATTCCCTTTCTTGGGAAGGAGGCAGCGGGCAGGAAGACTGGGAAGGCAAGAAGGAGAGGAAGAGAGGAGCAGGGCAGCTGAGGGGCTGCTGGGGCTCTGGGATGGAGGAGAGAAACGCAGGAGGCGTGGGAGAGGGCTGCGAGGTGGCTGCACAGCCAGGGCGGCCTAGCAGTGCATACACTTTTGGAGATGGTTGCCCACTGTAAAGGATGATTTATCGAATTCAGAGCAAAATTCCCCCAACTCAATATCTAGTTTCATATTTTACTCCAAAAGACATGCTTATTTCATTAGTGGGCATTGCTATCTGGGGTTTTTACATTGGATAAATCATGAGTTTTAACTCAAAAATAGCTAGGTACATGCAAAACAGAGCGCGAAACGCCTTCACCAATGCATTTTCAATTAAAAGCTTGTTTAAAAAGCAAATAAGAGCACTGATGGAATAAGCAGGCATCTCTGAGAGCAGGAGAGGCCCTGTGCAAGCACCACTGTGGTGTCTGCAGGGCTCTGACCGCACCTTCCCACCAGGGTGCAAAGACCCTGGGGCTGCCCCGGGGCTGGGGACCCTGCAGGGTATGGCCCCGGCGGCCCCAGCTCCTCACCCTGGGGAAAAGCAGTCCCTGCCAGGATGGGGCCGGGAGGACAGCGGGATGAAAAATGGTGCCCGGGGAGGCGTTCAGAGCTGGCTGGCTCCGAAACTAGCGGTTCTAGCAGCTCCCTTTGCATCGCCTCGGAAAACGCCCGGGGTTAAAGATCGCGGAGCTGCTTTGCTTCGCTCGGCGCAGCAACCGCTGCTGGTGGAGTTCATCGCAGCTTTCTATTAGCTCGATTATTACAATCCCTAATCAGTGCACTACAATGATTCAACTTGACTTTATGTGATGAGTATCTTGCCTTGTCATGTAACAGATTGTGTGTACGTTGTATTTCTCTAAGGACCATCTGACCTTAGATATTAAATAGAAACATACTAGACCAACTGAGAAACATTTAATACATACATTTATCCCCTTAGATGTATTAAAAATTCAGAGGAAAAATAAATATTTAAGATGGTAAAGTATGTTTACCAAATGTTTTAACAGCTGCCTTTAGAGACAACGAAATGGAAATGAAATGATGGGTGTTTGTTTCACAGGGTACTGCTCTCAAAATGCATTCAAGTGTCTGTTGAAGTGCGTGTAGCCGAAGGTATGCTTCGGAGAAAGGCCACGGGGTGGGAGGGAGTCCCCGGGAGCGAGGTCAGATGATGCGCCAAGTTTGTCTTTGCCCACGTACAGCCCTGACAGTGAGAAAAATCAGAGGCTTGTTTCCCATCAAAATGTCATCCTCGGCACGGTCTGGGCAAACTGTGACGTGGGAACGGCGCCGCGGACAATTTTAGCCCTTTTTGCTGCTTTTGAACTCTCTGCAAAGGGACCTTGCCTTGAGGGAGCGTAGCTGCGGATGATGCTGGGTGAAGGGGTGCAAGGTGTGCAGCAGCCCTGGGGACACAGGCTGGTGGCTGCAGCTCTGATGGGGGCTCCTGGCAATGAGGAGCATCCCTGCCTTCCAGCCCTCCCTCACAACCCTGTCTCTCATCTATCTGCTGTCGATCTGTGCCATCGTTTCCACAGGGACTGGAAGAATTGGGGTGGCATTCTGTCCTGTGCATAGGGAGAGCTCTGCTCCTTTACCATGACCCCCAGCCTGAGCATCTCATGGCATGAGCGAACGGAGGGGGAGGTAGGAACACTCATTGAAAGGAAGAAAAGAAAAAGGGAGGGTGTATAAAATGCTGCAGCCCTAAACGGTAACTTATGCACTGATAATTTACATCTGCTTTGCAGCTCTATTAGTTCAGCTATCTGTTAAAATCCTCGTACCCCAGCAAGTGCTGCTTGCCACGGGAGCTGCGCTCGCTCAGGGCTGCTGTACCAAACACCTCCTGGAAGCAGCCCAGGCAGATTTGCAGAGACGAGCGCTCAGCCCTGGCACAACTGAGATGTGCCCGTGCTGCTGCCCGCTCTCCTCGTACTCGCCACCCAGCTATGGTCCAACGTGCACGGTGACCGATGCTCAAAATTTGGAGGAAGCCGTGGCTACCACCGAGCACCACGTTAGCATGGGAAGATGCAGCGAGTGCCTGGGCACACGATTTACAGATAGAGCTAACATCAGCCTCCTGCCATCCTAATACTTAACCTGGTGATTTTCTGAATGCAACAAGCATGCTCTGTCACAATACTGGAGTTGGCTTGATCTCCAAAACGCCACCGTAAATAGCTAAAGAAAACAAGTAACTTGCAAGGGCTGACTGTAAAACCTGACCACTCAAAGTTGTATGAGAGGGCTTACCTAGGAAATGCTGACAAGCAGCAGGATAGGAGAGGCAGACAGTATTTGTGAATTTATTCTAGACTGGTTTATGAATATTTAATTTGGCTTTGAGCCACTATAACAAAATGATCATTATGATGCATTTAATCAAATCCAATTTAGCATGTCTTTCTAATTCACAGAAACTTCAACCTGCAGCTATGGCTTCAGAAGAAAAACTACAGCAGTGGTTAATTAAAACAGGTTTGTTGTGTGGAAACTTGAGTCATTAAGAACCTGGAAAGCCAGGATCATCAGGCTTGCTGATTTTAGCCCATATTCGAGGAAGTCGAATTTCAGTCTACTTTTGTAAGTCTTTCCTTTTCCTTACAAGAATCCCAGCAACTTGGCACTTCTGTTTTCCGCGTGTTTGTCTCCAGAAAACAGTCATATACAAGAAGTCTGTTGCCTACACCTGGCTCCAAAATGCGGTTAATGACTTAATATATATGGTCAGCACACATCAAGCAAGCTTTAGAGGTACCTTATGCACACCACAGCCCTTGCAAAAAATCACTCCTAAGTGGCTGGCATTCTGAATGTTCATATTCATCGGGTTTATTTGAGAGCAACACCCTGCATATTCATCTGCACGCTCTATATGGAAGGCTAAATCCACAAGTGCTAACATGCCTCTTAACTTAGCACAGAGCAAGATAGGAAATTTCATTACATTGCCTTTAAAAGCTGTGAAAGGAAGAACCTGCATTTTTACCTCTTGGCCCATTTCCATGCTGCAAAGCTTTGTTGACTGAGCTTTGGCATCTACCATGACATTAAACATGGTGCATATTGATTGAGGGACTCGGAAATCTGTTGATCGGCTGGTTTTTTGCAGTTTTACTTCAAACGCAATCCTGGTTCTGTTAAGGGAAGTAGAAAAAGATGCTTCAGTTACTTTTTAAAATACTGAAGCTAATAATAATGTGAAACACACGGCTTCGAAGAGTTCAACAAAACAGAAAGCTGAGTGCTACTGGGAGCGTTCCAGTACAATTGTTACAAACGTGCTCTTACTAAAAATGATTTCCCAGTTTAAAAAGAAACGCGCTCCCCAGAGTACACACTATTTATAAAGTGTGCAACGGTTTCAGAGAAACTATGACTTTCTCGTGCTTGATAAACAGTGTGATGATGTTGCAAACAGCAGTGTCGATGTACACCTATAATTTGGTTGCATTAGCTGATTTGTAACCACAGGCAAACAGCAAGGCTGGTGAGTTCAAAGAAGCTCCTGTTACTCCATAATATCCACTACAAAAGCCAGGAACTCCTTCATTGCTCGACTGAAAGGACACTGTCAGATCATTGTGGGTTTAGGTCTACACGACTTTCTTTGCTTGCCAAAACTTTCTGATTGTCTCGTAAGCTCACAGGAGTGTTTGTACAAGGCACACACACTCCCCACAATACATCTGCACCATGTGCACACGTGCAGTCATGCATGGATGAACACACACGTTGCACGAGCCCACACAGAGCTTTTGTGGAGCAAAGGCTACAGAACGTGATCCCGTGTCGCATTTTAAAATAACAAGATTTTCGGAACTCTAGCGTTGGGAAGCCTTGCAGATCAGTGGGCACCGCCTTGCCTTTCTCCTGAGCCCCTCTGCAGATTCCTGAGGTACTTCACTAACCTAACCTAGCACGGAACAATTATCACATCCAACAGAACCCGCCAACAAATTAACATAGGAGCTTCAATTTAGAAATAACAAATAATATCAGCTGCAGCTCAGGAATAACTCTGATCTTGAAAGATCCCCCAAGGGTTATGCAAATGGAAACTAATTTACAAATGTGAAACTCCCGTTCTTGGGCTCAGATCTGGGCTGGTGCAGAGGTCCTCCTGCCTGGATGTATTAGCAGAACAGGCCTGCCTTGCAAGGGCTGCTTTCCTGACAGCCCCGAAATACAACCAAGTGTGGAAGGCGGGGTGGCTCCTCCATGGCATTCAACAGTTCAGAGACAGACGCGAAGAAAAATGTTGTGTCAAACTGAAATTGCTAAAGAAACCTTAGCCAGGCCCTGTTTGCAGGTGATATAAATAGGGAAAGCAGCATATTGGTTTACATCAGCAGTGGCATTTGAACTGATTTAATTACCAGTGCCAGATTTAGCCTGGACTCGGGGACTAGAATCTTGATAATTACTGAAAGGACCAAAAGTGACTGGGATTTTCCATCTCCTCGCAGAGATGAGCATGTTCCTACTTACTTATGCTCAGAACCATTATATATAGTCACACCATCGCAAGCTAGGCCAGGTTTTTGTAGAGGGGCAATATATTTGTAGAAAGGTTGGAGCAGTTGGGAAAAAAAGCCAGCTTTCAGGCACAAAAACCCCTCTTCAGATGCACCTGGAAAATGGCTTATTTTTCCCCGTTATCTCAGCCAACCTAACCCAGTCTTATTTCTGCAGATCATCGCAGCTACAACTGCACCGCAGGTGCAGCAACGGTGTTCAGTTTCAAGTGTTTAAAAAAACAGAGAAAAACCAGTATTTTTCTGGTGGTGCTGGGGGCACAGTGGAGAGCAGAGCTCCACTGAGCACGCTGCTGGCCTTTAGTGAGGCTGGTGGAAGCAAAGCACAGAGGAGCAGAGCCCAAGATCTCCACCGATCACTTCAGACTGCAAACCAGCGCCTACACTGCTGCGGGAGGATCCCAGCACTGCCTCACCTGGAGCATTTGCAGCTTACAGCACTGCATTTGTTTCTAAAGAATGGCCTGGCAACTGGAGCTCAGCTGCCGTGCCAGCCAAGGACATCACGGCCATTTCATTGTATTTCTAGTGCCCAGGGTTTTACTTCAAAAGGGTGCAAGAGCAAGCCTCGAGCTGCCCGCTGCCAGCAGGCGAGCCTGCTGCCTCCGTCTCGGGGACCGAACGTGCCTCCTCGTGCAGTGACGTTGAATATCCAGCCTGCGAGGACGTGCGAACAACAAATCCCAGCTCGCGCTTGCAGAGCGGCCAGGCAACTGTGGTACAGAACAGCCACATCGCACATTGCGGCTATTATTAGCATGTACCAGCTGTATTTGGCACTCATTTTTCCTTTGGTCTGTCTCTTTGTCTATTAATTTTTGCACGATGGAATGCAAAGTTCATTTCTTCCTCCTGCCTGAACAGCTCTGACACCAAATGAACATGAATTGCTGTGGGAAGTTTGACAATTTAACCGTAACATTTTGTTTTCAAAGTGACGGCTGCCTGTATGTTTGCAAGTTTTTAAAGAAACCTCTCTCTTTTGTGAGATCTGCAGGTGAGTATCCTGTGATGATACGGTGCCTTTTCTTTTTCAACAGCAGATGTGAAGCCTGTGTGCCAAGCTACACTATCGACCTTTTTGGAATCGCTTTTTTGCTTGTTTATTTTTTTCCTGGATCTGTGTTTTCTGGGTGCTTGCTGGGATCTGCCTTGGGGCTGTGCCTTCAGCACTTGGCCTCGCTGACAAGAAACTGATTTTACAGAGATTCGACCTCAGGTGCAGCACCAACAATAAGTTAACAGTCCAGAAAGCTCAAACAGTGGGTGATTTATTGCCTTATTGTGAATAGGCACTCCCCAGAGTCTCAACAGACAAACCCTTGTTTGGGGAGCCCACAGTTCACAGCAAGAAGGTGTCCCTCCACCCAGCCTGTGCTGAGCTGGGGCCATGAATAAATGACGGTGGGAGTGATGCTGAAAGGCAAAGCACAGCACTGATACCGAGACAGAGACAAATGCCGCCCCCAGTGAGCTCCTGCCTCGCTCGTGCGCACACGTACCTCTTCACGCAGGACTCGATCATGTCACTTGCCATAAGCTTCAAGCGCTGCTCCAAGTGTTTCCCAAACTCCTCCTCAGGCCAGTGCAAATCCCGAATGAAAGTCTGTAGGGCGTCCAGTTTCCAGAACAGATCTTCCGAGGTGCCTGATCCATTGCTGGCAGGGCAGAATGAGAACAAAAGTCATAAGTGGCATCAGACCCTTTGCCACCTGATGTGGAGACCATTCCTGCAACAATTGTGGAGCAGACAGTAGTTTCATACACAGGACAACGCTGGCAATCTCCACCATCAGGATTTTGAGTTTTACCATACAGTTGCCTAATCTACCTTGCTGTCATAACCCACGAAACTCTCCAGACCAGATGAGTAAGACAACATTATGAGTTACACATATTAACAGGAAGAACGTGTGTATGGTAAAAATCAGCCTTAGTTAATAACCACATTAACGTATGTGGTTATTAAAAATTAAGGCCAGGAATCGTGGTAGAAAATCCTCGATCGGTAATAACTACCATACTGGAACGTATGCAGTTATTAAGATTTGGTTTCATGCAATTCTCCCCCTTCCGAATTGTATCTTTAGGTGGCCTTGTCCCTCCCGCTGAGGCCCCGGTTCCAGGGAAGGGACAGTGCTAACAAGTGGTGAGCGAGGACACGCGTTAGCTCTTGAACAGCTGGAAAAAAATGGGGGTAAGTCAATTGAGCTAAGGGCACTGGGCATCTCACATCCAGACCTTCTGGCTGGATTGACTGCTGCACCTTTCCACAGATCTGCCTCTTGCGAAGGCATCTAGAGGATGACAGATTTCCATTTTTCAAAAAATTTATTTTGCAACTTCTTTGGTCTGTCACAAAACTCTGAATTTCTCTCCAAAGCTTGCGTTCTCGAACCCACACCCTTGCCCAGATGGAAGTCTTTGGTCCTGCAGTGTGTAGCTACACCGGCTCTTTTCACAGTATAATTATATCCCAAACCTCCACTGACGGAATAAAAATACAGAACTCGATTGTGCTCTGCTTGTGCAGAGAAATTTATGCATCCATAACCCTTTTCTCTCCCTCTCTCCTTCTCCCTCGCTTTTTTTTTTCCGAACAATTACCAAGGGAGCTTCAAGAGTTCCAACCCCCTCCTCGCATACCACTAATGCTAACACGGTAATTTAGAAGATATTTAACACGCCATGCATTACCACTTGTGCCGACATCATCTATAGAAACAGGTGAGGGAGGGTGTTTCTATTGTGACAGATGCCAGCTGCATTGAGTTAATGCTAGAGGAGACCGGAGCTAAATGCACACACGTGGGCTACTGCGAGGTGAAAACCGTGTCCCCAACATGCCAGGGGGCCCTGCGGGTCCTGCGCTGACGGGGAGGACGATATCAAGGATGGGTCATCTCCATTGTAAGAAAAACGAATCTGACACTAAGCGACAGGTAACACGTCCTCGATGGAGGGGAAGGGTGAGGAAAAGGAAACCAGGAAAGTGAAAAGATAAAGAATCAGGCATTTCCTCTGACCAGGGGACAAGCTGGCAGAAGGCTCCAGTGCTGCTCTAGCCACCAGTTTGTAGCTTCTCCTGATTCAAACCTGTGCTTGGGTATAAGTAAGCTTTAACAGTCTAGACCAGTTTTAGAAATGCAAGAATTTATGTCTGAAATAATTAAATACGTGCAAATACAGTAATTGGTATTTACTACAGCAACGTTATGACACCCATTTGGTTTCAAAATTTCAGAATTATTATTTTTGGTCTTTTTCTCACTTTTGATTAGGGCTTCGGGCGAGTAAACAATATATTAGATTTATTTCCAAGTTGCACTGTTAATATTTTGCTTGTGAGCACTGCACTTAACTCTAATCACCAGGCAGCTTGCGATACACCATTTATGTTCAAGTTTTCAGAGGGATTATCCAATTTTCTGTCATGACATGATTCTTATCTTTTCAAGGGTAATACCACAAAGCATGCACAGAGAAAAAGATTAAAACTTTCAAGTACTCTTTACAGGCAACTGCCTAATCTAGCCTTTAATATAGCTATCTTAGCATGAATATGAGTTGTATAGCTTTGAAACATAAATGACCGTGATAGTATTTAAAGAGTTTAAAAACTCTAATAAAAATTAAATATCAGTGTTTGCTTTACTTGTGGTTCATTACCATTGCTCTGCAATAAAGCCTGTGCATGGCAGAGGCATTTTGGTGGACCCCAGGTGTAGATGTAATCGAGGGTGTTTCAGTAACACTGACGGAGAGAAAAAAAATGTGGGAGGCTTCTTCGGTTTTATCTTTTAGAAGAGAGGAGATGGTAGGGAAAAAGCAACACAAATGTGCAGAACTGGCTGAGACCATCCCAGGACAGCGTAAGCTTAAATGGCCCAGGGGAACTGGGAAGATCTCAGGTCCTATGCTAGGACATCTTGGGAGACCAGCTGCCTCCAATGCAGATTTGGTATTTAGCCACCTGTACCTCTCTCTGCGTTGCTTGGTGGCTGGGACTTGTAGGGGAAATCTGCTCAAAGAGCTGAAGCTGCCTGATGTGTGCTCAGCCGGGGGATGTGCAGTTCCACCCTCCTGAGCACACCCCTTGGTCTCACACGGGGAGCCTGAGATAAGAGCCCGAGGCTCCTACGGAGTGACTGTGCTGACACAGTGTCTGATTTCTCCAGCCACAATCAAAAGCTCATGCTGAAAAGATCTTTCTTTAGCTGGTCATGGGATTACCCAGGCTGTAAAGATGGATGTGGAGTTTCAAATGGGCCTCCCACAACCTGAATAAGAATCCTTGCAGGGTGTTTCTCTGTGTTAAACTGGTTCAAAAAAATCAAGAGAAAATTATTATCTGAGGAATGCGGAGCTTGCATTAAAGAAAATTTACTTTTAGATCTACATCTGGTCCACAGAAATTGGTTGACTGGCATTGAAATTGGTTCATCTTCTCTTTTGGACAGAACTCTTTGCTGAGACACATCAGCTCACATTAAACGCTCTGTGGTTCGTATGTTGGCCAGACCGTGTCCCGCTGGTGACGGCTATTTTGTAAAGCAATATACTTGCTCAAATTCTCAGTGGGAGAAAGAAAAATTTTTCAAGATTTATACAAGACACCCTCAAAATGCACATGCCAGAAATTCACTAGTGTCTCATTCAGAAAATGTCTAATTAACTGTACCACTCTTTAAAGTTTTATATAATGCAGAAACAAACAATACATATCCATGCCAAGATGACTTTAAATTTAAATGAGATCTAATTTGAACTGAATACACACTCAGAATCATAAATAGCAGCCATCCATGACGGTGCAGAAAAGCTAGGCATTTGTGGGATGCCTAGCGGGATGTTAACTGGTAGATTTGGTACTTTAGGGAGATTCACATTTGGTAGATTCACATTGGGCAGATTACTTGTTAAACTCCTGTGGAAGAAACAGACAGAAAGAAAAAATACCATAACAGTGACAATGCAGATGTAGCAGAAGCACATGACACTCATAAACAAATCTGCAGAGTTCACAGCACGACAACAGTTAAAAAACTAAAGCAAAACATTTCAGAAAGAAGCATGGTATGGAAGCTTAAGTGTACTGTTTTGCAGTCTGCAATAAAAAGCAAATTACTTAAAAAAAAAAACAGAATGAAAGAAGAAGAATCACAAAGTAGCAAATTAGCAGAGTACTCAAACACCCACACAAAATAAGTTAACCTTCAAGTCCTGATACCATTTCAAAGTGCAGAGAGCAGCCTTTGCCTGGAAAAATCTACCTCATAAGGAAGCGAGTCTCAGTTCAGCGCACTCAGGTTGGAGGGATACATGAAATCGCTAAGCTAAGCCAGCTACTGGAAAAGTCAGGGAGCTTTTCTTGGAATCAGGACTCAAAATAATACACATGGGTTGAAATTCTAGCTCTGCTCAAGTCCTCAACAGTATTTGCCACCAAATTCAACGGAGTCAGGATTTTACTCCCAAAACTCCGTTTATCTTGTGCTGTACAAATAGTAGAAGTGTGCTAATCTGGATCAGCTGCTGGGTTCTTCCTAAATGAAGACTCGTGCCCTGAGCCTACCCTTGCGTTTCTGTATGAAGACAAAACGTGTCCCAGGTCTACATACGTGCAGTGAATGAGTTGCATTTAGTAAATCCAGGACTGGTATATGAATGTTGCTTAGCTGGAAATGGGCTGTGGAGTGATTAAGATATTCAAAGATTAATTTATGAAGCAGGTGTACTTGTGCATCATGACGTTAATAAACATTTTCGGATATGCAGTTGTTATGCAGAAAGAGATCTCTTAAAAATGGGCTAGTGTATTAATTTAATCCAAAATATTGTTTCTCCTGAAACAATGTGCGGTGTAGCAACACCACATGCTTGAAGTTTTCAAAACACCATCTTTACCAGATTATTATTTAGGCTTAGTAAAAACAGAATCAAGACTTCAGGATTTCAGCTTCATCCTGTACTGCTGAAGTTCCTGGAAGCTTCTCTGTTGATGTGCAAGGACTCAGCTTCAGCGTTCAAACTTCCCTGGTTCTGGTGACCGTACCAGAAGATGCCACCTTAAAAGGTCTCCCCCATTCCCCTGGATGAAATTAGAAGGTGCTGTACAGGCAGCTTTATCAGGAGTCTTGGAAAACCATCAAATTACACATTTTGTCTTTCAAGGAATGTTAAAATTTTAGCAACTTTCTTGAGTCACATTTTGAGCTGCATTTCTTACTGTAAGTTTTATGTATAAAAAATCCAAAGTAATGGAATGGAGCTGGCTATACTGAATAAGTGTTTCCTAATGCAATAGAAGATAGGAACTCCATCTCTACAAGAGCTGTTCGTCACTGGTGGCAACTCTTAGGGAATAGACTGGGACTTGGAACCTCATTCTCTCTTCGTGAATAAAATCCTTTGTCTGGGGAAAAAAAAAATCTATATACTTTTTCTAGTGAAAAAAATGTATGTTCTTGCTTTCTTTTGTTTCTATGCCTCTTAGTAGATTTGACTTCACTTTATCTGCTTGTCGTCTTTGTTAGGCAGCAAGGAGGTAGGAGAATTTACTAATGTAACAAAGCCATCCATTGTTTCCATTCATACGGTGTCTGTCTATTAAGATGATATGATTACTGAATGAGACACAGACTCCACAGTGATTGAGAGAGTGTTAAATCTTCAGAAATGGCAGTGCATGTGGTTAAATACTGATATGGAATAAATAAAGAAATAGCAAGAGGTGGACAACATATAAATGTATAAGGAAAAGCAACTTAAATAACTTAGCCAGATGGTAAATACATAAATCAGAGGACCTTTGGTTTTAATATTAAAATTCAAGAAGTGACAGTGTTATATTAATAAAAACACTGTATTAATAAAATATGACTTCTAGAGTAAACAGTATACTATATTCACACGGAAACATATTTCTTTTATACAACACATTATTTTGCTGATGCAAGGATATGTTGCAAGAATAAGCTAGTACTCTTAAAAGAAAACAAAACAGCAAAATAATGGAGTATAATATGTTAACATACAGTAACTAATTTTAAAAATATTCTCCTGAATTGACATGCACAGTTTTGCAGGTTCAACTGATCTAATTATCTGACTAACAGTTGCAGTGAGACCTGTAAAAAATGATTAATATTACCAACAAATGTTCCAGCCTGCAGTTGCTCAGACCATAAAAACTACAGGTCCAAGATGAGAAACTGTTTCTAAAAGCCAGCCGTGCCTATTTAATATAGACGGCTAAATATAACCTCAGCCATCAGGCAGGGAATGTGGGCATTTGGATCAACAAGATGAGGGCTGTCTGATTTAAGAAGCTTTGGGACTGGCTCCTGATACTTTTGATAAAAGACGCACGCTCTGGAGCTGTACTGCTTGGTTTCTTGGTTTCTTCTCATTCCCCCCCATTTGTGTCTGTTGGCGATGCAAGTGGCTCTCACCTGTACTGCCTGCTAGGAAATCCTCCGTGCAAGCAGACTGGCAACATCCCAACGCTCACGCTGTACCGTGGTACTGGTCAGAGTTGCCCCAGTACGGGAAGGAGGGCAGAAAAATCACTGTGTTTTTACTGGGGAGTCTCCGGTTTCAGGACAGAGCTAACCGAGAGCCTTGTCTGTACTGAAGTGCTTGGTTCCTACGTGATCCCTGAGATGGTTTACTGATGGGAGAGGCAGACGCCTGTCTCTTCCATCGCTAGAAATGCTCGCTACCTTACTGCCTAGGCTGAACAAATGCTCGAGAGCAAATCTTTTCACAAAAGCTTTGATGGGAAGCAGAGAGCTTGATAGTGAAGTAGGCAGTCAAATCTGTGTTCTTCCTCTGACTGACACCCAGAATAGTAACAAAAATACTCATGTTCACTACAGCAGTGCTTCTTGTAAGGGGAAGCGTTTTTCACTAGCATTTTATAGCAGTGCAACCTCTTCAAGTGGTTAATATAATCACACTGTTCAATTTCTTACATCTTAAATGAATGATACATTTATAAATAGTTTGCAAAGGGTTAGTGAGCAATCAATCGATGTTAAGCCAGGACTACAGTGTGGTGGAGACAGCCATAGGTCAGTGAGTAACTTCCTAGTCAAGCAATTGAAACTGGTTGTCGCTGCACCGGCTTTAGCATTTGCTCAGAAAGATCTTTCAACACAGACACACACAGAGAGACGCACACACACACGTACGTGTCTGCTGGCTGCGAGATAAATCAGCGTTCTCTGAGAAGCTAGCACGAAAAAAAAAAAAAAACCAACACACCACCCATTGCACAACCCTACTTTTCCAAGACCTCTCAACTCACCAGAGAACAGACCTGCTCTGTAGCCTCCGTACTTGGATGACTGTGCGAGGGACAAGTGTTCCACGCTTCTCGGCGTGGATTCATGCGAGCACACCAGCTGCTCTAGCGATAGGGCAAGGACCCCCTGCAAATTCAGCAGCTCTGCAGAGGCAGCTTACAGAGCCCTCATGAGCACATTACCTCGCTGCTTTTTCCCCCATGTTTTCAATACTTAACGGTATCTCCCTCACTGTTTGCGATTTCTATACCTAACTCCTCGTAGCATAAGGTGCAGAGTATTCAGCAATGAAAATAGAAGAAATACATGCGTGCAAACTGCCATCTGGTCAGGTTATGGAGGGCTACGTATTTCAGCCTTGATTGCAAGCATAAGTGCAGAGAAACCCTTTCAAAAGACTCTGTACTGTGGAATAATTTCCTGCTTTACAGGAGATAATGAGACTTCTTCCTTCTTGCAGTTGACTTTAATGATCCACAGTGGGACAGCAGCAGGCTCAGTGGAACAGACATCCACGACGATCTGCCTTTTCAGGCCAACCTGAAGGCCTTTCTTCAAAGCAGAGGAAAGCCCTGGAGCCACATGCTGCAGTGTGTCCAGTTCCAGAAAAGCTCTGCTGGAGAGCCTGCAGAAGGCCGTGACTTGGATAGGAATTGGTTGGTCTAAGATATTTGAGGATCGATGGCCTAAAAACTCAACTGTGCTGCAGTCGGACACGTAGGGGAAGAAGGAAGTAGATACAGGAGGGCAGATCCAACCAAATACGCCTCTGACCTGGGTTTTTCTGCAAGTTCACTGTAGATCAGCCAAAGAATAGCAGGTGGTCTGCCCAGGAGGCAAAAGATGAAGACGCCTTAACATTTAGTTCTGAACAGTGCATCAACACCGTCATACAAACGACTCCCCTCTTCTCCTTCACACAGCATGTGCCACCCTCTGTGCATTCGCCGGTACCTCCCTGTGCTGGGTCTGATCAAGTGAAGCCAGCATTTGCAACTCGCACTTCTGTGTGCGAGACACAAGAACAAAATACCGACTAGTGAAAAAAAACCCAGAGTGCATCTTTTCACCAGATGGACACAAGCTTCTTGTGAAAAGCACCCACTTTCCTGCTGGAACAAATTTTGTAAATTCTCGGGTCTGTACGACATCTAATCATCTAATCATAACCCACCCCGGGCTTTCGCTTGAATCTGCGATGCTCAAAGTGTTCTGCAACTGAAGCTCCCCAAAGGGCAAAGATACTACAAGATAACTAAGAAAAGACGTAGAAAGTATCAAAGATAACTTGAAAATGATAGATTCTGGCATACCCAGAAACAAGGCATTTTTACAGGCAAGTACCACAGCCAAGTACTCATGTACATCTATAGTTATGCCATGAAAGTCAATGAATGCCAAAATAATATCAGCTTCTGAAAAAAGAGAAATCAGAATGAATTGATTACTGACTGCCCGACTGAGGTAGGCAGTTGCACTGAGTTCACTGCCTCTGTTTCATAACAACAAGGAAATACAAACAGATTCATTGCTAAAGCAGAGCTCTGAAACTCAAGTTAATGCTAACTTAGAAGTGGAATTCTGCTTGAAGGAGTGGCTGTAAAAATGGCATTCTCCTACTCGAAAGATCTATTTCTTCTATGTTTTCTGGGTCACATCTGCTTATTTGAAACAAGATTTTTTAGGATTTTTAATCCTGTTAGCCTGCAGACCAAAGACAGCAAATGGAAAGTGAGAGAGACTCCTGAACGCCAGCCACTTAACCCCACTCAGAACAGAGGGGATGCTCAGGTGTCAAGAAAAGGCCCGCGACTTGGCAGGCAGAATCCTTATGGATGCTGAGGATGCACAAGAAAGAAAGGAGAAAACCTGGGTAATCAGATTCCAGGTTGCATATGGGAGGCTGGCTGCTGAACAAATTCTCTTTTCCTTGTAAATTGAACATATTTGGTGTGAAAAGCCCTGAAAGACCACACGTTCTTTTACACAGCAACCTCGGAGTGCAGTGCCACTTAACTTTGCTTAGAGAATGAGAAAAAAAGCAGGGAAAATAGTCTCTGTAGAAGTCATCCGGTCAAAATCCCTGGTCTGAGGCACTGTCAGGCTCACGGTGCTTGCACAGAGTCAACCCTCCTCTTTTAAGTCCTTTATTAGAAGGAAAAGACAGTTCTTTCCTTCACAGGAACCGACTTGGGCTTTTACAGCAAGCACAGCAGGGTTCAGCAGTGCTTCAAAACCTGTCCAATAACAACAGCAATCTAAAGCAAATGTCATGTTTTCACCATTCACTAGCTCTTGGGTTCAGTTTGGGTTTCTCTCAGACTCCTTATTTCTCGCTGGCCAACCCCTAGACCTCCACATCTATACCTGATTCTGTTTCAATCACTTTCCCTAGGTCTCACTCGGGTTTCTGCATGCTGGTGGCCTGTTGGGTCACCATGTCCCCGCTGGGCCGGTCCCTTCTGCATCTCCGTGAGCCGGTCGGGGCTGGGACCCCTCCGGGCTGCCCGGGGACACAGCCCACAGCCACCAGCCGTGGGGATGATGTGCTATCCTTCCACGGGGTGGGTGGAAAAAAATGAATACGGGGAAGAATAAATACAGCAATGACTCACTCAGGTTACAGGGCTGGACTGAACGCAGTAAAGCAAGGGTTTTGTTCTGAAAAGGAGCTGTTTGAGTTCAAAAGCAGCATCGGGGAAGGCCTTTTAGGATGGGATCCAAAAAGCCATGCCAGCTAAGAAGGTTTTCACATTTTCACGCTTCCATGTCCAAAGGCACACGGTTTGAACTGAGGCAGCAATGCATTTCAAAAAGCAAATACCATTTCCTTCATTAACTTGAAAACCCTGAAGAGATCAGGCCTATTTTTAGCATTCAACTAGAAAATATAAAGCACTTTCTGCACGTCCAATCTAACGTTTGCTAATTCATCTCTGCATGAATCTCGATCCATTTGCACCCAAATTCCAATTGTATCAAAGGAGGTTTCCTTACTTTACTGGCTCCCATGACTCCCGCTCAAAGCCCCTGTGAATTGACTGTGCAATTGAGGACTCCATCAGATCGACATATCTAACAACAAGTGGAGCAAACAGGTCTTGGAGGTGTTTGTGGAATTTTCCATTGCACAAATTATCTAGAATAGATAAATAAAAGTATAGTAAGAAACTACTGTTACTAAAAGCTCTGTAACAAACCACAGCGTGGCACTTCATTACACAATGAATTTGTCAGCGCACAGAAAGAAACTCCGAGAACAAAACAGGAGCTGGCATCAGGCACTGATGCTCATGACAAAGACAGGAATGGCTTCTTAATCAAAACAAATAAACAAACAATGAATCTTCTTTTCCATTAATGTCAAACTTACAGGTTACAAATACATTATTACTTCCTGTGAATAAAATGAGTGTAAGAAATACAGCATGGCAAACATTAGGACTTTGGCAGGTAGGAGGATCGTTTCTTATTCAGTTACTCACTACTATGACACTGGAAATTGCTCTTGGAGGATGAGTCCCGCTTTTTTATATGGTGACAGAAAGCTGGTCGGGCCCTGGCTGAGGACGTTAGTGAAGGACAGAGCCAGCTCAGCCACCAGCTCCCTGGCAGCAGTCACACCACCCTGGGGAGTGCCAAGTCCCCAAGGGTTTTGAAGGTGTGAGCCCATGTGTGCTTTGGAGAAGAGCCTTATTTCACAAAGCACTAGGCTTCTGAATTACTCTTGCTCTCATTTACTTTAAATTTTTTCCTCCCTTCAATAAAGTCTTTTAAAGCAGGGACTGGTTTACTCCATGCTAAATAAATGCAGTACACACATATAAAACAACACACACATTTAATGACAGTGAGATAGGGTACAAAATTCCCTGCTTGTCAGGCAGCCATTACCAAGAGACTTGAGAAGATGAAGCAAAATAAAAGTTCAACTTCTCACCTTCAGCTGGGGCATTTGATTTAAGGGGTGTCTGTGTGTGCACCAGAGAATTGCTTTTTTTTTTTTTTTCTAGTGGAAATGGAACAAAATCAAGCCGATGCTACAAGAGTCTGTACTGTGCATCTCTACCCATCTCAGTTCTCTGTGCAGTGCGGAGAGGCTGAAAGTGTTAGCAGTAACCTGAGCCGCCCACTGAAAAGAAACGATCAAAATACAATACATACAGTCACTACGGAGGAAATCGTTTAGAAGCTGAAAGAGCGGAAAGCTGTCCCATGTATCTGGGGGTTGCACCTCTAACGCAGCATCCATATCCACTGCAAACAGTGACAGGAAGGTCTCCGCGTGCTCGACCATTAAGTCTGACCACCAAGCAAAGGCCTTCAGGGTTGGTAGAAAAAGATAACAGAGCAGTATGTTAGTTCTAATAAAGCACAGTCAAAGATGCTAGGCCACATACCTTAAAAAAATGTGCATCCCCTGGAAACTACCTTTATTGTAAAGAGAACAGTGCTTTGAAGTGCTGGCTGCACGTACAGCGCTAATCACGGGAATTAGGCACTGCTGTTTTCATACAAAGGTTTCTTGCAGAGGATCTATTCAGAGCTCCACCGTAAAGGCAGGCAGTTGTAACATGGCAGAGAAGGTTTTTTGTCTGTTCAATTTACAATAAATGACTTCACTCGTCTTTAGTTATGCTAATTATCAGAAAGATCAACTAATCATTATTCTGAAGTACAGAAACTGGGGACTTTCTTCACTATTTGTGGGTCTTCTGCTGTGTTTTTCAACAGTTTAAATTTTATTTGGATTCTCTACTTCTATTTGTCTTGAAAAACTAGAAGCCTAAGACATTAGAATCTGTCCTAAATCTTTCACACTCTTATTTGGAAATGTTTCAAGCATCACCTGTAAGAGTTATTAGAGCACTGTTCATTTTACATGGTCAGCTACACACATCCATCTAAACACACTACCACCTTCGTTAACGCTACTTATCAGGAAACAAAGCTCTATCATCAACATGCCAAGATAAAAAAAATCTACGACAAGCCTGTATTTTCACAGAGGCAGGAAAAAAATATATCTAATCTTGAAAGCCAAAAAATATCAGTGAAGTAACTCATTCTCATGCACACGGGTCCTTAAAATTCACTGGCCGGGCCCTGTGACGTGACATTCACATCGTACATGGCTCAGATGTGAATGTTCCCGACGCATGCATGCGTGTTTAGTAATCACTTCTGGCTGGGCACATGCAATGTGAGAAGTGCTGCCGTTAGGACCATGTGCTGTAATTTGTAAGGGAGAGGAAATTACTCAGTGACTTAAAGGATCTGAGAAATGTCTTTCCAGCACTCTGCAAGAGAATGAAACCTCTAGCATAGGGACAAGACTAGAGATGGAACAGAAAAGACCAATAATAAAGAAATTGGTTCAAAGAGGAGTTGCTGGTCAGGGAGGGGTATTTTTTGCCTCCTGGAAGGAAGCTTTTGGCAGACTTGAATAAGCAAAATGGACTTTAGTTTTCTTAGGGTTCAGTTTTGATTCACTGATGTTTTCCTGCTGACACTGATGACAACAGCAGGATGCCTTTGATGAATCCTGTCCTAGATGGCTGCAGAGAACGCCAGCTCTTGGTTCTCCTGGCCATGGAGAGGGATGCTGGCAGGAGGACTTTGGGACTATTTCCACTCCTTTGCTCCCCCAAAATGCAAAGCAGGCTGACATTACCCTGCTATTATTCCATGAGTTGATATAAACTGGTGTTGAGACATGCAGAGGTTGGACGTGACCCAGGGCACTATGCATTCAGAGCACATCCAAGATGCAAAATCACCAAAATAACCAAATAACCCCCAAGAAGGCACAGCTCTGGAGTGCCCAGCCATGGAGGTGAAGGGGGGCCAGGGCAGGCTGGGCCATGCTCTGCCCGGAGTGGCAATGCCAGCAGGTTACAGCATCCATGTGGTCATGGCATGGGGAGGAGGTGGGTAAGTTGGGCTCATTCATCTGCAAACCATCCCCAGCCCCATACACGGAGGAAAGTGTCAGGCATCGCTGCAGCAATGCCTCCTGTGGGACACCTGGACAGCCCAGGCGCAGCTATGACAGAGAGTTTGTTATTCAGAAAAAGCCAAAATCGAAGCGAGGGAGTCTGACAGGGCTGAGGGCATGGCAATGCTCTTCAATGCTTCCTTCTGTGTCCAACCCAGCCCATGGACACCTGTGAGTGCTGCGACGAGAGGTGTGGTGTCTCTGCAAAATCACGCAGGAACCAAAACCATCAAGAATCAGGTCTGCTTCGGATGCCTGCCCAAACATCCTCCCAAAAAATGTTGGTGGGAAACGAGTGGACGCTGAGAAATGTGGCTGTTGAGGGTCCTCTTAAAATTAGCAGCGCTTGTCCATGCTTTTGAAGGAGGGTGATGAGGTTGTCCTTGCACAGACGTGGTTCTCTGGCTGCTCCTCTGCCTGCCAAGAGCCTGCCACGCTGCCTCCCCATGTCTGTGCCCAAAAAGCGATCGCTACGAAGGGCCAGCAGCAGCCAGTATTTGGGGAGATGGGAAAGGGGAGGCCAAAGAGTATCTTCTGCAACAAATCCAACATAATCACTGCAGAGTCCTGCAATAAAAACCTGCTTCCATGAAAAAGGAAAAAAAAATGCTATTTTAAAAGAATGAGGAAGAAAAGCATACGATCATTTGTGGAAAAAAAAATGCCCAAACCAGTCATAGCTTCCCTTTTACTGGAAAAGTAAAATTTTAGCTCCACAAGTCTGTAACTTAATGCCAGACTCCTCAACCTCCTCCTCCCTACTCTCAGTGAACAGGACCTTCCTGCAGTGGGACCATAACACCACGCTTTGAGGAACTCCTTCAAGATGGTAACATTTCCTTTATTTACCATCTACTTACCTGCTTCACTCAGAACACGATGTGAAGGCAAAACAAAGTGTTCTTTCTAGCCAAACACACCTATTAGTGTATGTTTTACACATGGATACACATGTATATATGTATGACCTCAAGGAGTTAAAATACATATATACATATACACATACGTATACATAGAGAGAGAACATGGGTTCCAAAAGGCTCGAAGGCCACGGTCTCTGGCGTGTGCCATCAGTCATCCAGGGGAAGGAAATCAGAGCTGGGAGACATCTGAGGAGCGAGGTGACACACGGCAGAGACCTCCTGCTCTACACAGTACCTACCAAGGCACCACTGATTCTCCTGCATTTTTGTCTCTGCTGCTTTGCTTCTTTCTGATGGGTAAGGCAAACCCAGCTGACAAGGCACGATGCTCCTGCTCTGATGT
Organism: Anser cygnoides; assembly: GCF_040182565.1. NCBI lineage: Eukaryota > Metazoa > Chordata > Aves > Anseriformes > Anatidae > Anser > Anser cygnoides. The sequence continues at coordinate 10,069,016 of NC_089882.1, read as the reverse complement.
TTTTTGAACATACTCCGTGCTCTGAGTTTTGGTTTCTGGGTTCCCATTTGTGTGTCTGCCCGGATGGCCATGTTGGGAAAAAAGGGGTGTGTTTTAATCACAAAAACTGTTGGTTTTCAGAAAATAAGGCATTCCTTCAGTAACTGATGCCATTTAATTCTGCTGAACATCCAAAGCAGACCAAAGAGCTGCACCTTGCAGGCTGAACTGTCTCACCCTCAGGCGAATGGACAAGAAGACAAAAAATCTCACCTGGAATAATTTGAAAAAAAAAAAAAAAAGTACAGTACCTCAGCAGTTCTCATCACACAGGAGCAGAATAATGTGGCCATGACGCATAATAAAAATGATGTGCTAAATCCACCAGCCTCTTGCCTCTCTGCTCCTTTGGGTGCAATTCCAAGCGTGCAGAGAGCTGGCCAACTGCCTGAGCACTGCTGAAGTGCCACAGAAACCCTCGGGACAGGAGTTCAGTAACGTTCTGACGGCATCTGGGGTTTCTGGACAGAGATGAATTTCACCCTTCCAGGTCACCATTCAGAACAAGGGACCAAGAACAAGCCTCCTATCCCTGTTGGCATTAACCTTCTGTCTCTAATCACAGCCTTGTGACACAGAAGATGCTGAAGAACAGCTTTGAACGTTCGTCCTTGTGGGGAGCAGCACAGCTGGCTGAACACCACGGGCCCTGTAACTGCCTGCTTCAGAAGTGTACTGTTTTCAAAATTATTTGTACTTTAAAATCAGCTCTTTCCAGGCTGGTTGCACAAACAGCCTGCGCTGGTGATGAGTGGAATAAAATATCGTTATCCTTGGGCAAGTTATCGCAGTGCTCTCAGGCACCTCCTCACTTTTGCGAAAAAAAGGAAGTTTATTTCACTCTTCACCACGTATATTCTCTCTCTACATATAAATACTGTATATCCAGTACAAGGCACATACAGACAAAACCATAGGAAGAACACTACCATTCTAGTCACTTGTGTAGAACTCAGTCCATCTCCACCACAGTGTACTATAGATCGGGTGAATGCAAAACAACAGAGGTAACAACAGGCTGAGGAGAGATTCCAGGCAGGTAGGGTTGTGTTGGGATGTAACTGCAGCGCTCGTAAAAGATACCCATTGCTACATGCATGGACTGGACTGCTACGCCACATTGACCCTCCTGTGTAAGGCTACCAGCTCCACAAGCAGCCGACTGGGAGTTGCTGTTACATTCCTCGGTTAAAGTTACGGAAGCGAGGGCAACCCAGGTAAAATCCCAGGAGGAAACATGGCACTGAGAGGGCATGCACGAAATATGACAGGAGTGACTCGTGTCATTCAGTTTAGTCACATACCTCTTTCCCCTGCCAGGATCATCCAAGATTGAATGAACAGTAGAAAAACAGGGAGGAAATTTAAATATGCAAGCAGGCATTAGTTGGGTGTTGTGGATTGTTGTGTATTATCAATAAGTTAAGTTATATTGCAAGTTTAATATACACTGGAATGATTTTTAGGTGATTGTGAAATTAGTTATCAAATGCTTTTAATGCAAAATATAGTGAGTATATCTAAAAATGGGAAGGAAAAGAGAAAAGAGCGCATGAGTGTTACAATACCTACAGTCATAAACAATAACTGTTCACTCTGATTTTTAGAAATGATTCACTTTCCAACACTTAGCCAAGAGCACCAGATTTACAGAGAACACCGGGCTCAATCCTGCAAACACTTACACGGGTGGGCAAGTCCCCATGGGCAGCCCTGTCCGGGCATGCTGACGGCGGGGCTACACCCAGCACGGCCAGCGGCCTCGGGATCAGTGTTGCCAGGATTGAGCCTCAGGATTTTCTGAAATATACCTGACTCTAACACAGTTTCAGTGTTTTAAAGCACAAATCTTTCCATTAAAGTGCTTTGAAGAGTTAAGAGTAGTTTATCAGGCATTAGGTACCTCAAATAATTAGTAACAGAGAATAATTCGTCCTGATCTCCACAGCTAGTAATTGAAGTATTCCCAATAAACCAAGACAGAAGCGGCCAACAGAAAACCAAGCGAGCTAAAACAGCAGTTTATCATGTACCACAGGGGCGAAGAAAACCCCTGGAAACGACCTGAATGCCCAGGAAGGGACCAAAAATCCTTGTTTTGTTTTGTGATGGTTTTACTTGTCACAGCTCTCAACAGCAGGAGCGGTTTGCTGCTGACAGTGACCGCCGCTAGTGCTGTCTGGAGGTACAAACACAGGACATTTTGGGCAATATACGACCTTTCTCAAAAGTGGACGGGCTTGGTCTTGCACGTAGCTGGTGGTGAATATAATGGGCTCTTGCTGGCGCTGCATGAAAGGCTGCAGACTGATGTAGATGACAGCAGGATTTAATTCATTCCTCCTTTAGCCCTCCCTCCCCTCTGAAAAGCAGTCTTCCTGACCTGTCCCGTGCCTTCACCAACACTTTTATCACCGTTATTGGCTTCTAAAAAAGATAACCCAGCACCTGTTCGGAAGACATCCCATAAGTACACAGAGCCACCAGCAACCGACCAGACCCTGCTCAAGACCTGCGGGGCACAAGCTCGCAGGGCGCCGCTGCTCACCTCTGCATGGTGTTCTTCGTTTTGTTGGAGGACTTCAATTACCAATTCTGCCAGACGTATTGTGTCTTCTAACTTTTTAGCTGGTGTGACTAACCGGCCTACATTTTCTGTAGTACAAGAACTTGAGTTAAAAGGCAGGCAGAGTGAAAAGCTAGATGCACAGTAAGTAAATTTAGAGGTTTAAGAAATCCCATAATATTCTACAGCTTTAAAGATCTTTTCATGCATATGTTAAATGCTTATATAATTAGTACTGAGCAAACCAGAAAGCCACATTCGTTATAATACTATGAAAATACAGTGCTCCAGCTCCAAATCTCACAATACTGTCAGAGTTGTTTTGCTCTATGGTGAGGTGGTGGCACTTTATTAGCTCAAATAGGAACATTACATTCCCTAAAGACAGCATCTGGCCACTAATGTATGAACAATATGTGTCCTTCAACGTAGATGATGCATTACAAATCACGTCTGTACGATTTTAACATTTTTTTAAGATCAATTTAAACAAATCTCTCTGCACTTTTAACAAATTGTCAAACTTGAGCAATTTAAATGTTCACCTGCTACTGAAAGCAAAAACGGCAGGTCTGACCTGCTCCAGGATTTAACTTCACAAAGGTCAAGGAGTTACGCATGCTGGAGGGAGTGGAAAGTGGTAAATCCCACTAGGTGTTCATACGTAAGATTTATATGGGAAAAGAGATGCAACTTTACAGCAAAAACCCCGCAAACAAACCAAGGAGTTTAAATCCTGGAGCTTGCTGTTTAGCTATATTGAGTTATTTTGCAGCATTTTCTGAAGATTTTTCAAAACAATCAAATCATATTCTTCCAGGTAACATATTACTATTAGCATATTAAACATCTGAGGTGCGAACAATCTGGACCATTTAGAGTATTTCAACAGGAATAATAGAGAAAAAAACAAACTAGACGCATTTTCATCGAACGGCAGCTTCCGCAGAGCTGGCTAGGTGCAACCAAGGAGGCTCCTGTGACCTGACCCCATGGCTCACCTGCTTTGGTCACCCTGGGGAGAAGCAGAGCAGCAGCCCTGCTCCCTGGGGATCCACCTGTGCTGCGGTGTGTCACCACCTGGCACTACAGACATGTCCCTCTGGCTAAAGACTGGGTGCCAAACCTGGCTCTAGCATAGCTAGGGGGAAGGACAGCACTTCGGTGCTACATCAGCTGCTTCATACCTCTCCACCTACATGTATTTTGGTCTCTCCGTGATATTAAAGCTAGAGACTTTGCAAATAGGTGAAGTACCAAAAAAAAAAAAAACACAAAACACAAAAGCCAAATCAGTCTGCTGCAATTATACAGCACACAACAGACTGTTTGCGCTCAACAAAGCAAAATGCAAGACGTGCACAAATTAAAGCTCCTTTACTAGCAAGGAGTCCATCCCAATTCACCTTGGGATGCCCAGAGCTAAGCCCAGCAGCTTGGGTCGTGCTGTGATGCAAGGCAGCTGCGCACCTTGCTCCAGGCTCCTGCATGCATTAGCATTTTGTTAGTGCTTAGGTTTTGTTTTCTGATGGAGCAGAAACTTGGGGTTGCACAGAGATGTCACCACTGTGCTCTGCTGGGTCCCACGCTGAGTACTGGGGCAGAAATCCCTGCCTTGCTGAAGGCTCGCTGAACTTTGAGGACTCGGCTCTTCGCCTCCACACCATGCCTGCTCCTACTTTTCTCTGAATGTACATCTACAGGCAGTGAATCTCCCATGAAAAGGAAAGGCATGCTTTTCGGAATGGCCACACTCAGGCGGCTGTGTGAGGGTACATGGTGCTGTTTTCAGAGGAGCTGAACAGCCAGGCCAGCTGAAATCTGGCATTGCAGGTGCTTGGCTCAGCGGAGAGATGCAACATGGCAAATTCTTTCTCCATTTTTCCTGACTGATACCACAGACAGGGGCTCTGGGCTTTCTTCTCGGGTTTCCCTTTCATCTCTTCTATCACTGGAAACAAAAAGAAATCCAGGTTCCCCTTATCCTACTTTATTGAGCAAATACTGATACTAGTTAAGTCGTCCTTCCTTCTCCTATTAAAACCAGCACCTCGCTGGCTACAACAAAAAGAAACTTGTTCCTTTTATGCAAAGAGAGTCCAAAGGAGTGTCCTTCAGTAAGCTCTGGTTGCTTCTGCACCTCCAAAGCCAGGGGGAAGCTTTTCCATTGATCAGAGCAGCATCAGACCCATTCTCATTTGCAACACTGATCTGCTCTCAAATACAACTAAAAGACAAAAGTGTTAATAAGAACAACTGCTCAGAGATGCTGTCTTTAAAGAAAATATTGATGCTTATACAACTTTGGCAGCCAGCAGATGTCAATCTTAATTTTTTTTCTTCTTATTTTAAATATTTCCCTGGTTAAGTTACTATACATCAGAATATTCTGCTAAGATAGCTGGAGCACTGACAGTTACATCAAACGTATACGATATACTTATCAAACATTTCATCCAACATCATGTAAAGCTCATACATATTTATAGTTTTCATGCAAAATGTTATGCAACAACAATGTTATTTTGTGCTGACGTTGATATTTGAAAATGTTGCATATGTCAGACATTGCTAGACAAAAAAATGTGGACATTTTGAAATAAACGCTACCTCTAAATCTCTAAAAACCTACCACGTCGCGCTAGGTGTTTCGTAAAGCTGCACACGAGAACTAGCTCCCTAACGCTAAACAAGCAACTGCTTAATACTAAACAAGCAACTGCTAGACTAGGAAAGCACTGAATAAAAGGAAGGAAGACTATTACAGTACTTGGCGTCTGTTTGGCCATGCCTTTGAGCATATGATTTATCATGTTAGTCTGCGTTTGAGGAGATGACGGTGGCCCAGCCGGTGGCTTAGGCTTGGATGGACGGGCTGCTTGTGCGTGACGGAGAGAGACGCCAAAAGTAAAGAGACAAGGGACGTCATAAACAGTGACAAAAAGATGAAAACTTTTGACATGAACATAAGCAGGAATGGTCAAATACAAATGGAATAAGCTGCTGGGTTTTTGCTCGTTGGTACTCGAAGTATTGCACGGGAATGACACCGTTTAACAACAAATATTCTAGAAGTCAGGAGGTTCTTACATCCTACGGCAGCGTGCAATCAGAAAGCTAAAAATTCAACACCAGTGTGGAACTGCCTTTCATGCAGCCACGTGACAAACCTGACTTCGGGTAATTCAGCTAAAACTCCGGAATTCAGAGCAGGTGACTAAAAACCATCACTTTAAGTCAGCGCTCCAGTGCTTAGGTACATTTAGCAATAGAATAACGAGCCACATGAATTAATTGCTTTACAAATATCAATTACACATTTTAGAATTAAACGTCACTGTTGGTTAAAGGGAGCTATAAAATATTCTTGTGCAATTTAAACATGTAAAAAAATCTGTCACTTAAAAATGTGTGGTTCCTGATCGTTTCCAGCTCATTTAATTATTTTCAACTTGGAATTCTAGTGGCTTTTATATTCTGGGTTGAATCATATATAAAAACTTGCCAGCTCTATCAAATATGTTACTTGCTATTCCAAATGTTAGAATACTGCAATCAGGACTTGACCCATCTGTCATATAGTTTACAATATCAGCATAGGAAAAATTCAAAGAAAATAGCCTTTCCTTTTACATACACTCAGAGAATAAATTATATACTGTGCATATATTAACACAATAGTTTCTATTACATTTAATAACAGTTTTTGCAGCATTGTGACTATTTTTAATAATGCCATTTGCAAGGATTCTGGCATATTTATCTGGACATTCTATTGCCAAAAGTCCTTGCCATTTTGATTGCATTTTCCAGTGGAAAAAAAAAAAATTGGTTGGCTTGTGCAAAGTAGATTTCTGATTGCTTTTAATTCTCACAGAATTACAACACTTATCGGAGTATAATAAAGAATATTCGAGTAAACCCTTAGTTAAAGAGTATGAGTTAGGTTTGTTCCCTCTCTCCATACACAGAGGTACACACGTACACGAACACACACACAATGCACAACTGTGCACACGCACACACACACACACACATTTTTAGTCTTTTAAGCTGTAACGATTTAATTCAGACTCTTAGATTCGAGCCACTGGCTTCCGGCTTTCTTTTTTCGTTTGTTTTGTTTTGTTTTCCGCTAACAAGAAAAACAAATCTATTTGCTTATCTCTGGAGTCGCCCTGCTCCTTGTTCAATGTTTACCCAGGGTGGCTTTGTCCCCAGAAATCGTACCTCTCAGCCTCAAGTGACAAAAACACCAGCTTTTTGGGCATTGGCCTAATGACTTTCAGTCTCATTTAAAACATAAGCAAGAATTCAATTTGGCTACTCGCTGATGGCTCCTGAGCCCCGCATGTAATGGTTAGGAAGGACACTTTACTGCTCACCACTAGGACGAGCCGTTCGTGCCACGGTCCCGGCGCGGGCAGGGGTTGTGGCACGTCTCCTCTCACCTGCGCCTGGCAGCCAAGTGACAGGAACGCCTCGCCACAGGAATGTCAGTCCTGCTGGCTCCAATGTTGGGGAGTCCGAGAGGGAGAGCTCCTCCTAGCAGTGCCAGAGCCAAGGAAATCTGCCCCCCATTGCACCTCTGTGCGCTGCGACCCTAAATCACCCCTAGATTCGAGCCCAGCCTCTGCACCGCCAACCACGGAAATACTCATGCTAAGAAAGGGGGTGCCCACGCGGACCCCGGCAGAAAGCAGATTTCAGACCTCGCTGACATCCAGCTCCTGCAGTGGCCTGACTTGTGCAAGTGTTTTCTGCCTTGGGGAAAAGCCATGAGCAGAGAAGGATGAGGAGGAAGCAGCAAGAGATGCAGCACCTCCGTAACCTCAAAATTCAAACAGGGACGGGGTGCTGGGGCAGAGGCACTCCTCTGGGAGTGATGCTGAGAGCTGTGGGCAGCACGCCCCGTCCTGCCTGGTGCTGTGGTGCCTGCTTGAGATTTATGTGTGTCTGGAAGGGATTTCAGTGAGGATAACACTTTTTCTCCCAAACCAAGATGCATTACCTTCAAGCTAAGAAAAATTCACGGAAATGTTTTTTTATCAACTCAGGAGACTCAACTTCAGCTCTCAAAAATTCAATATTCTGCAAAGAAAACTGATCTCCTGACCTTCTGGTGGTTATTTAGCCTCGTGAAGAATTTTTGCACATCTGAATTATATCTCATGCCTCAGGCAGCAAGTTGCTTTGGTAAGAGCTCTGTAGAAGGATAATGCCACAGTGCAGAGCATCGTGTAACAACTTCAACACTGCTCTAAACACGGGCTTTTAAAGGACAACAGGAAAGCTAGGAAGCTGCGTAATGACTCCTTGTCAAATGCAACCGAATGCCACTTCAAGGAACGAAACAAATAAAGCAGCAGTTCAGCAAGCAAACAAACACGGGTTGCATTTACGTCTGAGTTACAGTCATGGTTAAATATATGATTTATTAATGACTTCAGTCTCTGTTCCTGCCTCAAAGACTGATGGTATCATATATTTTGCACCCGTATTTATTTGGGGAATGTCATTTGATTTTCTTGATGAGCTCTGTGCTTTATCACAGATGCTGGGGGTGATTGCCTAGTGGTGGCTGGGCTAATAAATCCCAGGGGACCTCTTCTTGTCTCAGGTTGGGTTAATAAACAAGCAGCTGAGCCCCTACGGCTTCAGTGCGCTCTGTAAAGATTACGGGTACGTGCACGGAGCTTCCCAGGCTGAGATCCAGAAATAGGCAACGCGAGTGACGTAAAGTGAGCGCGGGGACTGTGACGAGGGCCAGTACGAGTGCCTTGACAAATACCACTGCTTGTCAGCAACCTGCTGCATCGCTCCACTCAGACACCGACCTCTGCCGCACCCGCTCCCCCAGCCCAGCACGCTTTCCACGCCTGCCGGGGTGAGCGCCTTGCTCAAGATGCTCCGCGGCCGGTGCCAGCCGAGGCTGACGCAGCCGAGGCCGCCGTGCTCGGTGCCTCTCCTGCCGGCGTGCCCGGGTCCCCAGCCTGACGTGGGAAGGGACAGGCACCGGGGCTTGGGAACTGCACCCGCCCTGGCCAGGATGGGACGGTACACCCAGCGGTGCTGCTATTTCTTGGGCAGGGGATGAGGAAAAATTGCATTTTTGGTCCCCCGATGGCCCAAAACAAGCTGATTTCCCCTAGGGACAGAGCAATGGGACGTCACTGGGTCTATCTCAAGTTGCTTTCTGTCTGCAGAGCTGCCCTGCTGGTGGTCCTTGCCCCGTGCACCGAGGCACCAGCTGTCCCCAGCCCTACATCTCCTTCACTTCTCATCTTCATGCATCAGCTCGGGGGACCACAGGAAGCCTCTTTTTTTACAGAGGCCAAAACCAAATTCAGTACATTTCACTACATGAGATATAATCTAAAACCTAAAGACCAAAACTCTTATACTAAGCACCAGGAATGACCGACCTGACAGCTATCACTGTGGCTGGCACCAGCTCTAAAGCTGCCTGTACTCAGCTCCAGCAGAGCGAAGTGGCATTCGTGTTCATGGGAACGGGATCCCCTAATGCCACCGCACTCCAGCACAGTGCAGTGCATTTCTCAAATCCTGTGCATAAGGGACAGAGAAATTCTTTTCTAAAGGAAGGATGGATTCCCAACTTATATAAATATGCCTTCAAACCCTTATTAAAAGGTTGCACTTATTAATGTGAGTGTTAGTAGTTTTGTCTGATTAATAATTAAAACAAGCCATTAATCTTTAATTATTGTAATGTTCTGTTTAGCATTCTATTTTAAGTCCATATTTTTATGAGACTACAAGCAGGAGACTACACGCTTTTCAGGGGAAAGGAGAACGAGGGGTGACATTTGTGTGTTTAAGAAGTTGTTTTCAATATCTTATTTTTATTCTTGCTTTTGGCAAAATAAATAAAAAGTCAGGCCAAAACCCAGTCACTTTTGACTCCACTTAAGCTGAGGAACTGATTTCAAGTTGAGTCCTGCTGACCTTGCCTGAAAATTTTTCATTTAAGACAGTGGTAGAGTTGTGGGCACGAAGCAGGGCAGTCGCAGCTCGCTTTGTCCTCTCACTCGCTCCGAGCATCAAGAAGCAGTTTTATTTTTAAAGGAGCTGGGCCAAAGAAAGGTCCTTCTGAATTCCCAAACTTGCAACACGTGACAAGCCTTTGCCAGCAAGAGCGATGCCCATTGCTCGCGCTGTGCTTAACACACAACAGCCCACTGCGGCCATCGGAAATAGCTGCACTTGCCATGGTTATATTTGCAGTTTGTGTGCCTGCACCTCTCGCAGATGTAGGGAAGAATTAATCTCTGTTGCCTGAATATTGCTAGTCAAAATTGGGTTTAGTGCCACGCTCTAGATCCTGGGCCAAATGTGAGCTGCGGGGGCCTGGGGAAGCCTGGGCAGAACTAGCCCAGTCCCTTTTCTGCTTTATAAAAGCATTTCCCTTTGCAAACAGCTGAAATCGACTGAATCCTGTTATTATTTTTTTTTTTCCACAAAACATAACAATCTACTCACAAAAAGAGATGAACAGTTCAGGTTTCAAGGACTTTCAAACCAGGACTCTGGCGTACAACAGAAACGAGAACAGGGGGCTGCAGACCTCCAAAACCCCTTCTGAAGAGACAGGCATTTCGGGCATTTTGGTCTGCGCTGAACCTTTGCCTCATCACATGTCACCACAGGTTATAAACGAGAGACAAACACGACTTCTGTCTGACCGGATTGTTTGTCACACATTAACGAAAAAAATTGGAAAAAAAAATAAAAAAATAAAAAACCAGTCCTCCCAATAGGGCATAAAACAGAAGATATGAAAAACAAAAATGAACGTTAGTTTCGTCATTAATGTGCTTGTTGGGTGTGTTAAATTAATGGCCAGATCACCAACATTTCTGCGCCAAAAATGAGCTGCAGTTCTTTTGGAAAACAAGAAACTTTCTCTTTACAAAGGCCAGGTTCTCCATTAAAACTGTCTCTTAAGAAGACACTCGATTTCTATGAGGTATTTCTAATCTACACTCTATTCTAAGGAAGGAGGCAAAAGAGGTTACGTAGACAGCACAAATTAACTCCTTAAGTATCAATGCATCTCCATTTTCAGCCTGAAGGAGTACATATCTTAAGGAGCTATGAAAAAAATAATAAACAAAATAAATATAACTCAACAGTCCTAGTAATTTATAATGCATATACAATAGTTCACCTGCATCCTTTTGATTCTCTATATGAAAGAGAGAAAGCGACAAGGAGAGAAAAGAGAGAAACAAGAACAGATAGGCAGGATTAATGAGCAAGTGGACCGCACAGCCCCCCAGTTATGCGTGATATATGACATTTGAAAAGAAGAAAAGTTGCCCCGTCTCGCCCCCCCGCCCAGCAGCATGGTGTTACCAAAAGAAGCTCCTTTGAAAGAGGTGAAAGAAAGTGCTGCACAAATAGAAAATCGGAGAGCGCGAGCTCTGCGAACGTGCAGGGGCTCCCCAAGCGGCACCTGGGCTCGTGTGTCCCCTCCGGGGCTCGGCGGAGAGGAGCAAACCAAAAAATCCAGGAGGAGAGCAAGTACAGCGCTTCCGCTCGAGAGAACGGACAGGAGACATGTAAGATCTGATGTACAGAGGAAGGACAGCCTCACAGGGTCTTATACACAGGATTGGTTACAGATCGTGTACGCAGGAGAAGGGACGGCTTCTCCCCACGTCCTTTATCTGACCGCTAGCTCGTTTCTCCCCGGTGTAGCTGCTGCCCTTTGATTGTGTACCAGTGACAAGCACTTTACAAATTGGGGTTACACGGAAGCAAAGTAAAAATGCATTCAGGTCACAGACATAAAGAGTAACTGAAAAAACTTACAGACAGTCTGAGTTTATCACAAACAAATGGCTAAATTGTCTAACCTGTTTTAGGCTGATAAAAAGTGACTGGACTTCTCACACTGGGTTTCACAGACAGAAGCAACAGACAAGCCAATGCTAAAAGACTTGAAGCAAGGAGAGTGAGTTGGTTTGGATCTGGACTTTCTTGAGGTAATGAGAACAGAAAGAGTGAGGACAGCATGGAGAGGAGGGTGGTAGGTACTCACGAATGGTTAAATCCATCACTTGAGAGGCCAAGCAGAAGACAGGATGCTCATACATTTCTCTCTTTTTCCCTATAAAAGAGGATTTGGGCATGCAAGAGGCTTAGGTCAGAGGTAAAGAGGTTATAGGTTATAGGTCAGAGGAAAACTTTATATTAGGTTAAAAGGAAAATAGCCGTAGAGTATTTTGGGATACACACAGGATAAAAGGAAAAAAAAAGGGGGGGGAAAGGAGGGTTCAAATCAGAGGTCTACTGGATTAACCATTCAGCATGCCCATGAGTCACAAGAGAGGTTGTGACCATGACTCTAGAGGTTTGTTCGGAACTGTTTGCAAGAATATGGTCAAAACGTCATGAATAGAGGAAAATAGATTTTCATTAGTTTAAGGCTCCGAGATACTAAGGATTTCAGCCTTCAGTATCTAAGGCTCTCGCAGGTATTTCTTCATAAACATAGCCGCAAGCACTGCCGCCACTGATTTTGTTTTGAATCTCTGAGAAAACTCTTTTAAACGTGGCTGTTCAGATGTCAGCTTTTGAGAGCAGGATTTCCAAACCATGCACGGCACACAGAGATGCACCTCGCCAAGGCAAATTTGTCCTTTGCTCTTCCAAGGAGCTATTTGAACACGTAGTGGACTATGCTCATGAGAGAAAACCTGATGCATGCAGCTGGCGGATGTTGGGTTGTTTGAACTAACAAGCCCAGCATGCTTCGAAATTGGTGTTACAACCACTTTTACAGAGATAGGATAAAAAAGTGGCTGTGGCCAATCACGGATAAAGGAGGAGAAAAGCAGAAGAGAGCAGGTAGTGTGGAATGAACTATTTCTCTGAAAAGGTAGCTGGAAAAAAAGTTTGTTGCTTCAAAGTATTCCCAGACCTACAAGTCACAGTGCAAAAAGAGGGCAGATAATTAACACAACCAAGAAGAATTGAGGCACAAAAGGAAAAGTACACACTAACTGTTCTACTTTGGAAATGAATGCATTTTTACTTACAGATCATAAAGTTTGTTTTTGCATAGATTTATCTGAAAGAAGAGAGCAAATCTTACCAACGAGTTAGTGATATTTACACAGAGAACCTAAGGGAGCCAGCACTGGGTAGAAGCATCCATCACAGAAAAGCTGCTTTTGATTCTCAGTCCTTCTCCAGCCTTGTCAAGTATATTTAAACATTGCATTTTATAGAATACACCAATTAAAATATCCTGTGAAGTTGAGTACTTCGATAAATTGCCTGATAATACAGTGCTTATGAAACCTTCGTTCCTTCTCTATTTTTGTCACTCATTACCAAGTCAAGAGTTGATAAACATCCTTTTAGTGCCCAATTCTTAAGTGTTTCTCACTGGATGCATAACAATGAATTCATTACCACTGGTACACAATTTGCATCGTTAGACAGAAAAAAATGGAAAAAGAGAGGACATGTCATGTACAGAACCTGGACAATTTGTCATATAACAACCCAATTTTTCATGTAAACAAGAACTAAGAAAAGATCAGAGGGAGCTGTTTTTTTTTTCTCCTCTCAATATTGTCCTAGAGGCATACAATGATAATCTCAGCTGTAGGAAAGCTTCACATCACACATGACAGAAACCCAAACTCTGGAGCAGAACATACCATTCATCTGGAACATACGGGTTTAAGCAATTGCAAACTTGGATACAGTTGGGTAGGAGTTTCAAGTTGGGAACAGCAGCCCACAAGGTAGCAACATAAACTGATCAACATGTAAAGAGCTACTGGATCAGAGAGCTTCAGCTAACACGTATCCTCCAGCAAGCTTTAAAATGTCTTTTTGATGGCTACATGTGTCTCTGGTCACTGGTTATTATTCTCCCATAACTTAAAAGGTCAAAATATCAGCTGTGCCGGATTTAGAGTGACAAGAAAGAAATCTGATGCAAGTATGGGACCGACTGATCAATGCCTGCTATGCAAAGTGCAAAGACAATGAAACACTCCCAGAAAAAGACATTTTAAATTGGCTACAAATGATTAAGCATAGATTAAACAGTTTTTCAGCTTCTTATTTTTCATTTGTTTCCTGAACTCCACTGTCACAAGCAATTAGCTGCACTACACCTTCAGCTGCAAAGATGACATCCCAAGTATTTCTCAATTTGTTTTTTAAAACCACGACATGAGTCTGAATACTACACCACTGGCCAAATGCACTAATGATCAAAGAAAAAAAAAAGAGAGAAAAAAAAAAAAAAGAAAAGCTACAGTTCCTTTTAACTGTTTCCTCTCTCTTTTCCAGAAAAAGAAACGTTTTACATAGCTTCCACTCTTTACTGCTTCGAAAGCCAACACTACAAAAATGATTCATAATCACATCAATTTTATTGACAAGTGAATAAATAGTAAATGAATTTCTCTCAAATAGCTCCCAGCCACAGTTGCCACCTAGAAATATAACAAAACTGTAATTTCACAAAGAAAGAGTCTTACCTTCAATTTTGGCATACTCTGATAGTCGAGTATAATTGACTAGAGCTGCTTGCTCCAAGCATTTACGGATGACTGTTTTTACCTCCTCTTGAGGGACTGGAGTAACTATGTCTTTCATCAGGACCTTGACACAAGAAAATCTGATTTGTTGTGGCATCAGGCGCACATAACTGTTTTTTTTTTTTCTCCAAGCCCAACAAACACATCCATTCCTACTCTAGCGCTGCATGGCTCTCGGGGTAAGCGTGCAATAGGCAGGATTCACAACAGGGTCACCTTGGCCAGCCTGAGACGTGGGACATACCCCTTCCCCAGTGTTCTCTGTATCCATACCCTACAGCATGCCTTAAAATCTGTTTCCCGCTCCTTAGGGCAAGACATTAAGACCTATCGCAACTTCCCCAGGGCTGGGCAAAGTTATGCCATTCCCAGGCTCTGCTGATGACTTGGGTTTGTGTCCGGGTTCAGCTGTGCTGCAGGTTAGCAGCAAGGTATCACTTTAGGAAGGGTCTGCAGTGCCGATGCTTGTCAGCGAGGTAGCTGGCCCGTAACTATCGACACAGAGATACGCTGTGCTGCTGTTTGTGCCAGGCTGCACCTGGCCTCCAGGCTGAAGCAGGAGTAATCAACAGCCCCACTTAATATTCCAATATTAACTACCACTAATTACACGTAAAACAGTAGTTCTTTAAGCTCTTCTGGATGGAAAGACACGTGAATGCAGGTAATTTCAACAACTCTTTGTTATTCTTACGCTTACCCTTTCCAGCAGTGAGAGAGTAGCTTTTAGAGCACCTTCTGGACGGCCAAATGGAAAGCAGTACCTAGAAAAAACACATCACATTAACATCAGGTGCTTGTCAATATGACTTTCCAGTGCTATAAAGATCCTTTCCTGAACAGGACCAAGCAATTCTCTGTTCCCTCTGTCTGGTATTAGCATTCTTTCCATGGGGCAGTTTTCAGAAAGGCTCTGATGGTGTGGATGCTAAGGCAGCAGAACAGAATAAGGGGCGGCTGGGAAGGTCAGCCAATTTTAGCTTATTAAATCTGGGTGTCACCTGGGGAGCTTTTAGGTCTCCTGGTAAAGAATTAACCATCCTCTCCTCACAAAAATGAAACAAACCCCCTGGAGAGGACAGCACCAGCTACCTCCAGCTGGGGACCTGGTGATGCACAGGGCTGAAGCAGCCACTGTCCCAGCAGGGTGCAGGTCCGAGGCCCACAGACCCTACAAACAAACCCATGTCACCCACTCGTGTGCACGTGTGCGTGATCCACGCGGGGCGAGGCTGGTGTGCTGTGAGCAGCTCATCCCTTTTTATGGGGGCAACATCCATCATTTCTGTAGTTATGACATTACCCCAGAAAATGCTGCCTATCTGTATGCTAGGAAGCATTAAACATAAATGGGTAATAACTGAGCAGAAAAATAATAAGGGATTTTTTTTGGGGGGTGGGGGAGTTAAATTTCAGAAAAAAATCACAGCTTTACCATGAGTATGGAAGCAGGAGCTCTGCAATACCCTTTAAAGGTTATTTCTTTCAAATCCCTCTCCAGCTACAAACACTGCCCTGCTTAGGTCTATGCCACTCATGCAGGATTCCCTCATGCATTCAAAACCTGCCTTTTGGCTTTACTGTTTATAGGAGGGAGTTTGGAGGAAATCAGTCCTCTCCCCTTCAGCCTGGGGTCTCTGCCTTTACCTAAAATGCGTGATCTGATTCTCCAGAAGCAAACGCAGCCGCTCCTTGATCTCTTCAAATCGCTCTTTCTCATCTACGGTTACCGTTCCTATCCCGTCCGGCCTGAAGGAGAAATGCCGTGAATGACTCAGGCTCCACCTCACGACCCTGGGAAATCATCTGCGCAGCAAAGCACATGCTGCAGGTTGGGACACAGATGTCACCAGCCATTAGACCCAGGACAGGGCATGTGCCAAGCCGAGACACGGCGGTCACAGCAGCACGACCGCAAAGGTATCAGAAAGCAAGAAAGCAAGAAATATCCCCCCTCTCAGAATGATAATCTGTACATGGACTTCCCCCCACACCCTCCTCTTTCTTTTTTTTTCCTTTTTTTTTTTTTTTTCTGTGACAGGAAAACCTTAAAAAACAGAATCCCCTCTTAAATGTAGGTATATAACAAGGAGCACAATGCCAGCTTTCACGCAGGATTGGGCCCACTGCTGGCAAAATATGGACTTCATTTCTGCAGAAAAATTCAGCTGCTAATTTAACACAATTCACAGTGTAAAGAATATCGACAACAGCCTTGTATACGAACAGAATGTAAAATCCTGCACTCCTTCAGAACCACTGAATCGCCTTATTACAATAATTTCTCGAAGTGAACCATCTTCAATATATTCTGCTGAAATGCACCTAGAGAGCGGTAAGTATTTTATACCTGAAAACGCAATGCCTTTTCATTCATTTCAGTTCGAGTGGCAAAAATCAACACGCGTTATCACCGAATTTCAGGGAGTATGAGTTACTACTCTCTGGCATTTGGTGCGTGCACAGGAGTGCATTGTAAGACCCCAGGCTCCGCTGCCTCGGGTGCTCCTCGTCCGTCACCGAGCACAGTGTGCAGCGGGCGCTGCCGCGGCGCTGCCGGGGCTGTGACGGGTGTACCCGTGCTCCCGCGCCCCGTCCCTCCGCCGATGCAGCCCCAGCCGGGAGCCGAAAGCAGCCGTGCCCTCCTTCCCCCCGCAGCCCCACGGCAAAGCTCGCTGCAGAGGAAGGCAGGGAGAGGAGCTCGCCTCTAATCCATCCGCCAAAGGGATCGGCGAGCCAGACAATCGGCAGCGCCGCTCCCCATTACCGACGAGCAAAGTCTACGGATTTGTGTACTCCTGGGCAACTCTGCTGGCACAGGCTCTCTGTAGGTAATGTAAGGCGTCTTAAAATTGAACAAATGTTCTTACTTAAAGGCCTCCTCCAGTGTTCAGCCTAAGCTGCATAAATCCTCAGCACTAGACTGGTTTGGTTATACAAAAGACTTGGCAAGGGATTACAAAGCTTCTAATGAACCTCCTGTCAGGGGTTAATTGGTTGGCTTTATTTTCCTCTTAAAGAATCAAAGGCCCTAAACTTAGGAGAAAAAAAAAAAAAAAACGATAAAAATGAGAAGCAATAAAATCTGTACAATCACTTCTCCTTGACCCTGTATTTAGTAAGCTCTCAATATCATAAATACAAACTCTGATATTCCAGTACAGGTGAATAAATGATTAAAACATTTCAGGAGAGTAACTAGCAAACCTTACACGATATTCACGGCATATTCTTAAATCTAAATATACATTAAATAAAACTTACAATATGGACATAAAAAATACTTGAATATCAGGGGATGTATTTAAATTTAAATAGCATTTCATCAGAAATTGTAATTTGACTGTTTGCCAAATTCAGTTGTGCATTAAGGAGAAAAAAAAGGAAAAAGATTTAGGCTAAAACTTAGATAAAATGTCTTATCTGGGAATACATTTCATAAACATTTTTGGAAGTATGGATCTGGTCTCATTAGTACCTAATTAGGACTGGTTATTTTGAAGAAATGAGCAAGCCACAAAAAAAAAAAGAAAAAAAAAGGAAAAAAATTAGATATTGAGCAAAATTTAATGTCTGAAGATGCTTAATATATTTTTATTCTAAAATTCCATAAAATATTTAACACTCAGATAGATACGTCCCTGCCTTTTGTGATGCTGTGCACCTCGTAGTGCCGGGTTTGCTGCCAACAGAGGAGCAGGTAATTCAGGACAGACAGCGATAAATGCTGTACATGAAGGGGCAAGGCTGAAACCCTCATTTGACTTTTGGCACCCGGTTCTCGCCCTGTACCCGTAACAACTCACGGTGTCACTGGGTTAATTGTGTCAGCGCTGACAAACGAGGCAGTGAAAGCCGCCTGCCCTGGCAGTGATTTGCTGGTGGACTGGAAATGGTCTGAAAGTTGTGTTACCCTTTGCAGGGTCAGTAACCTCCGACGGCGAGATTTACTGACAGGCTGGAGGGAGCTGCGGTTACCTACGTGGGACTGGATGATGTCTTCTCCCAGAGAGGACAGTAAGCATCCAGGCTGCCTTTAAAATCATCGTCAGCTTTAAAAATATATATTCAAGGGGTTTAATTGAAAGCAGAGTGCAGTGGCGTGTGAAAAAAAAGCCGGCTCTGTATGCAAAGATCTGGGCGACTCACTGCTGATGCTGCTGAAGGCAGGATCAGGCCCGTGTCTGACAGCTCAGGTTGGGTCGCAGCCCGTCTACCCAAATCATAGCTTCTCACTGTATTTAAGGGCTTCAGTTTTGTCAGAACCGGCTATTAGCACGTTAACGAGTGGTGTGGGACACCCGCTGACATACCACCATGGGCCGCGCGCAGGTTGCGCGGTGTAGCTCTGGAAGCACTGGTTTTAAAGCACTGACCCACACGAAGAGGAAGGAAGGGTTTGGAGAATGAAGTCCCGGCCAAAGCAGCTCTGTCACCACGTCCCTCCACCTTCACAGAGATGCAAACTCAGCCCAGGCAGGCGAGCGGCCTGCTCCCCCCGCGCTCAGCCCATGGCCGCCGGCGCACCGTGAGGCAGGAAGATGTCCAGCCCGGTGGCCCTGGCCACCGCTCTGTCACACAGGGCCTGCCGTGCGGTGTAAGTGGCACACCGCCCTCCTGTATCATGCTCCTGCAAACTTGAGACAATCTACAGGTCAGCTGTAGCCATTTTTGGAGCAGCGCGGATGTCTGGAAGGGCCTGCCAACCGAGAGCCATCACCACTGCAAGGACTCCCTTTCTCACCCAGCTGTGGACTATATTGCATCTGACATGATGAGCATCTCTTGAATCTACCTTTCAAATTTTCGGCAAACCATTTTCTCACTGTCCTTCACAAAGTTGACATTTTCGGCAGCATGATAGGAAAGATGTCATGTCGGCTGCTTTTCAAGTTGTTGTCACAGTGGTTAGCACCAGTTCTGTCATCTTTGCTTTCCTCACAATCCCCCATCTTGAGCCATGTCACAAATAATAATACTTCCCATGTTTTTGTCAAATTTCAAATACTATAACCCAGCTGCACATCTTCGGATTTACTAGTTATGTTAATCTTTGTTGCTCATCTTCCCAGAAGCTGAAGCATTAGGGACTCATTAATTAGTGACAAATGCAGGATATACATAGAACTGGAAAAACACCACCAAAAGCCTTGCACTTAATTTATTAGCTGGATAATTTTGAAACCTAATTAAATATGCAAGTCAAATATACTTTGAAAATGCAATCTTTTTGAGGGAACATATTTATTTTCCCTTCGCAAGAACACAAAGGGTATATAGCTTAGCATTGCGATAATTTAAGATTCACTTCTGTGCTCTAGACAATTCGAGTACATGGCTGATGGGGCTGAAAAAAATCTGCAAGAGAAGTTTAGGTCTCACCAGCTCGTCCTGATGCTTACTGGTGATTTTCTTTTCAACAAAGATCTCCAGCTCAACTTTTATATTTGATACTTTATCTGGTGGACAGCCTCACCGACTCCTCCAGCAGGCAGCATTTCTGCAGCAAGGCTAGCTCGAATGCAGCCAGGAGAAACGAATGTGCTCACACACAGTGCACAACCACGTCCTCCTAACACTGGGCTAAGCAGTGACGGGCACTGAGAGAAGACCAAAATGGTGAAAAACAGCTCTGCTTGTACATGGTATGTGCAGAGGCACAAATGGGTCTGAGTCTGTGAGTTCAGGTCCACAAACAGCACGAACGTCTCCATCTGAGTGGAGACACCATTTCGTCTGGTTATCTACAGCTCCTGTTCACGGACACTGGAGGTGCACGGCGTAAGTTGTGGGCAGAGAGGAAAGCAGAAGGGCAAAAAAGGCAAGAAAAATAAATAAGGAAAAATTAAATTATAAGTAAACAAGTTTCAGATCACTCCTTCTGCTGCAGATTCATTATGTTGGCTCAAACCTAGTCAACTCACAACGTAAATATTTCATATGAAAACTTTTAAATGCTGCTTTCCTAATCCCTCCTTGTTTTTAAGTTTTAAGCCACGAAAACAACAACATCAACAAAGCAGGTGGTGAAATTAGAAAAGGGGTTGCAATTTAAACAGCGAAAACGATAGTCCTTGTTTAGCTTGGATGGTTTGTGCAAATTCCAGGGTTAATTATAAATTATAATTAGGACCTGTGATCCTAAGGCCACTGCTTTATTCTACAAGCCCCGCCTCCCCCCATGCCCTTTTCTAATTATACCCAGTGCCCCCAGGGCTAGTTATGCTGCTAAAACAAATATATCAAAATGATTTTTAACAAAGACTAATCTATGAAGCAATAGCATGCATTTGTATGCAATTATAAATATACAGTATAGCTCCAGTGGGTTAATCTCTTTGACATAAGCCTGCATGAAATACCATGGCGGCTTACAACTGAAAAGACAGATCATCTTTTACACCTTTTATGTTTAACTTGTCTACACTTTTTCTACTGGGGAAAATATTGCTTACACGTAGCAAACAGATCTTTGCATGCACTGTGAGCCCTGGCATTCAGAGCCAACGAAAAAAAAACAATGTCAAAAACTGATGCAAATAATTTGATTTTTTAAGTAACAACTCAAATATAAAACACGTGCTGCCTTCAGCTCCCTTGCCGCTTGCCAGGTGCAGCACATATGAGCTATACAGTAAACATGGATGATTAGTGCCTTGGACGGCGTGTGTCAGGAATGGCTTTCGGAGGCTGCCTCGCGGGAGGACTCGCCCGCGCCAGCCCCACCGGCTGCACGGAGACCAGTCCAGCCGCAGCACTGGCCACACTGGGATGCGGGCGGGAGCACTCTGCCTGTCCTGCCCTCCTTCATCACCCCGTGCAAAGCTGATCTGAAAGAATCCACCTGGTTAGACCCCTTGAAAACGCTTATTCAGCGAACGCCAGTTTTGCCCGACGTCCCTTTCTTCTGGGAATTCACGCCGCGCGCCCAACGCCGGTTGAAAGCCCTTTGTTTGGCTCAGCCCTCCGCCTGCTCTCCTCGGGGCTTCCCTCGACGCTGCCCAAGGTGCGAGCCGCTTCGTCCTCCCAGCCCTGCCTTCGTCCTGCTCCCGCTCCCCTCCACGCCAGCGCCGAGTCACGGCTCATCGCTCCTCATGTGCGATCCACAGCCCTGACGCCGCGCGGCTGAACCGAATGGCTTCTGAGCACTGCCATCCTACACCTATTGCAACGAATCACGTCAGCCCGAGCCGGTTGTCTGCCGGTCGCGGGCGATGCCGGATTGTATCCGACAGACGGCCGCAACGCGCGCCGTGTCATCATGGGTCTGGCTGCGATACGGAGCCGGCACCTAACGAGGGGTTACGGCGCTACGCCCCGCGAGGTCTGCAGTCAGGGCTGCTCATCTGAGCGCAGGGACGTGTTGATGGATTTATCACTTCTTTTATAGGACCAAAAATATCCCCCCCCCCCCCCTTTTTTTTTTAAACTAGCTGTGTGGAAATCTTGCCTTTATGTGAAATAGCCAGATATGCAATTAGAATATAAAAGAAAACATTGTGAATATGTTATGCAGACTTTTCCTCGAGGTCTATAACAATAATATTATTTCTGGTGGCTTACAGCTGATAAAGACTAAGGGGAGCTAATGCTAATGGTCGCTAATGAGAGAGCTATTTCTTGAAAACAAGTTTTATGCTACAAAGCGTAAAACAGCTCAGAGGGCAAAGGGCAGGTCACTGACATACCAAGACACTTAACAGAGAGATCGTAGTTGTTCGCACTTTGGGCAAAAGTCACCGAACAACTCACAAAGAATAATGCTATCAGACTACAGGGGATCCAGGCTGGCATCCTGATTTTGATAAGCTCCATGTCTGCTAATACTGCACATTCTGCACATTCAATATTTTAGATTTATTTTTAAAAGATTGAAATTAGCAAAGATGGAAAGAGTCTCTTTTGGTGCCAACTTAAACTTTTAAAGAGAAAGCTAAGACATGGCTACATCCAAACAAGCCACGTGTGGAACCAAGGTCACCCCCAGATGACATTTCCTTCCAAAGGGACAGAAACGGAGGTTGGAGGGCTCAGCACCGACTTGGCCCTGGGAAAGCTGAGCTCAGTTCTCTGCTCTGCAATGCCTCTCGTGCACAGACGCGGAGGAACGAGGCTCCTCCACCACACTGGCTCCCTGCGTGTCAGACGGTGCTGGAGCACTGCCGTCCCCCTCGAAAGTCAGGGAGGAGACAAACATGGAAACAGAAGGCAGGAGAAGATCTTGGGGTCATGTAAACCCTTTCATTATTTTAGCTAAAGCTATGCCTTCTTAAAACCGTGCCTGTTTTTGCCTCCGCTACTTTTTTGAGGACTGTTGATAAAGGCAAGCGACAGCCTCAATACTGTCGTAATGGTACCAAAAGCACACAGACATCAATAAACACACAGCCGGTGTTGTCGGGTGTCTGAATGCTACGTGTTTCTTGCCTTTCGTGTAGGTACAGACATCAGAAATCCTAACAGCATAACAGCAGAACTTTAAAAAAGGCAGCCAGTGATACCTAGCTGAGAAAACCCTTCTATGAAATCACCGGTGGCCACAATAGCGAAAAGCCTCCAGTTCTTCAGCTTTGGTGAGTAGCAAGGAACTGGGGGCCAGCAAATTGTTCAGGTTTTAGCAGTCCTGGCTTGCTCACTGCTTGCCCCTGCCCTTCCGACAGCCTGTGCATAGCACATGCAGGTACCTGCAGGAGGTAAGACTCAGGACAAGCGATTTCCATTTAACCACGTTTTTTACTCCAAAAAGGATGAAATGAACAGAAAAAATAAGGGGACTGTGATGCAAATGGCAGTGATTTACAGCCTTTTTTTTTTTTTTTGGAGAGATTATGTCAGGCTTTCAGGGGTCTGAATAAGCTACAGGAGCCCAAAGGGAGGGTAAAAAAAAAAAAAAGAAACCCTTATATCTAAAGCACCAGGGCTCCAAACCAGCCCCAAAATCTTGCTTTGACCATGTCACCTGCCTCGGCAGCGGGGTCAGCCTGAAGCTGGAGGTGCATTTCCACCAGCAGCCACCCCGCTCCCGTCCCAGGCGCACCGTGGTGCCGGACAGGCGAGGCAGCGTCCCCGCGCTGACGCCTGTCATCCTGTCAGCCCCGACCTCCGGGCTGTCCCCGGCATCCGAGCGCAGCCTCCCCGCACCTCCCCGCTGACTGCGAGCGACTGGTGTCTGCCCGCCTGACCTTACACAAACGCGATGCAAACAGACAGCCCACCTCAGCTCCATCACTGTCTGCCGCTAATAGCGGAGATTGATAGCCACATGGAGTTATCTCCCTGCTCGACCTTCGTTACTGGGTGGCATATTCTGACTGACAGCCAGCCTTCTTCTGGAGAAAGCTAAACTACCCAACGTTGGTGGTTTTTTGTTTTTGTTTTCTTTTTCTGTCGAAAAGTGGAGTAACTTCCTCTTACAGAGAAAATCAAATCAACACTTTCTTGGGTTGGACAGAAAAAAAAAAAGAAGCCTTTGTTAAACAGAAAGACATCTCCTGACTTGAATCTGCTGGAAGATGCTGTCGGGCGCGGTGCTGGCTGCTGTGCCATCCCAAGCAAGGGCACGTTCCTGCCTCTGCAAAACACACACGGGAAGTTTTCTGCTCTGCAGTGAGCTATAGGTCTGCGGGGCAGAGTATGGTCCCCGGCTAGCCCTAAGGTGATGAGCAATGCGTGGACGTGGGAGGTGCGAGGAAGGGACGCAGTGAAAGCGAACCCAGCTTTACGCACAGCCCGCGATTGCCAGTAAGCACCGCACGGATAAATACTGCCTTCCCTGCGCGCTCTGCCACCCAGCTCTCCGGTGCATGATGCAAGTGGCCTAAGCAGCTTTCCGAAAAGAAATCACGACTCTTCCACTTCGCTATTCGCTATTCTATTAGTAGAAACGGAAGACACGGAGTCACATTTTCTCCCGCGGACCCCCTGCGGTTCTTTATGGCTTCCTGATGGCAGAGGCCAGGAAAACGCAGCACCCCGCAGTCTCCACACCAAACTCTCGCCGTGTGCGCCCGCAGTCCCGGGGACAAGCGTGATGCTGCAGCCCCGCAGTGCCCAGGTCCCGACCGAGAGAGAGCACGTCCCTTCAGCTTCCTGGCCTGGAGTCAGCCATCGGCTAAAGACAGCTAAGTCAGGGTGAAGCACATCGTTCCTTTTTTGGAATATTTTAACCAAATTTAACAGCCCAGCTGTCCATCTGGAAGCACCTGGCTGTGTCCCAGTGAGGCACAGCCGCCACCCGCAGCTCCAGGGACCAGCATGGGCACGGCACTGGGCTCTGCGCATCCCATGAGGCTTGAAGCAGGATGGATTTGCCAAGCCCTCAGCTCTCCAGCCCCAGCGGGAGGGCATCCCCGCGGCACCATCAGATACCTCCTGCCACTGACCCGATGAAGAGGAGGCTGTGGCTCTGGTCGTGCTGGACCCTGTGAAGAGGCACACGGGGTAGCCGTGACCAGCAGCCACCCTCCTCTCTATTACACGGTCCCCGAAAACAGGCTTCGAACCAGGTGGCGTTCCCAAACCAGCCTCCTTCCTGACAAGGATGGGAGCTTTATGGGCGGCCAGGTCTGCACGCAGTCCCCTGAACACGCCGGGAACACAACGGTCCCTGATGCCCAGGGGACAGGGGCACCCAAAGGCGTCCCAGCAGAGGCCAACCCCGGCTGCCGCAGCCCCGCAGCCTGCCCAGTGTGCTCGGTGACCGAGGAGCCCGGCGCCAGCTACAACGCACTGCTGTGCACTGCGCGCTTCGCTTACCTTTTCGGCTCTGGATTCGGCTGGGATTTGGAATCTTTCCTTTTTTTGGACTCCTTTTTGGAATCCTTTTTTGTCTCCACTTCAGCGGCGGAGGCATGAGACACTTTGCCCCCCTCGCCGTCTGCGCTTGGCTGTGACCCGCCAAGCAACTCTGCCATGTGGTGGCTTTGGGGAGTGATTGGGACACGTGGGGGGAGGCCAGCAGCAAACGTGGAAGAAACAGAAAAAAGCATGAAATAAAAAGCACAAGACAAAAGGAAACTAAACCAAAGGCAAACAACTGAAATCAAAGAACAATTGGCAAAGAAGGAACAAACGAGCAAAAGAAAGTCATAACTAAAAAAGAAACTAAGGAAGCAAGGACTCGGTTTCCATGACAAGATGTATGAAACTAACTGCAAAGCAAGCGGCAGCCTTGCATCGTGAAACCTGGGCAATGTGTGCCATAATTCAGGATGCTATTTACCAGAGGGCTTATGAAAACACATAATTATAACACTCCTTTCTTCAGAAGCATTTGCAGGATAGAGAGCAATATCTCCAAGTATATAATGCAACTTAGCAGAAAAAACAACAAAACCAAACCAGAAAAAGAAGCTGCAATATATACCACAGCTGTCAACGAAATAAATAGAAAAGGAAAAAGCATAGCTCCGCTCCCTACCATCAAAGATTTGCCACATTTGAGAGAAAGGAATGGGCTGCTTCTGGAACTGGAATTCCTTTGCAACAGCAGCAAGACAAAATTTCCAATTATGCCTAAGCAATTCCAAGGCTGACGTCACGCCGCCTGCCGAAGAGACAGAGGTGCCCGAGGGCTTCAAGCACTTCTGTGCACTGAAGTTTGATCCTGCTGAAAATTCCACTGCTGCAACTTGTCAGATCCTCTCACGCAGCAATTAAATCAGCCCAGTATATTGTTTACTTCCATTATATTCAACCCATGACAGTCACATGTACGTCAACTCTAGTTTGCCCAGAACTGCATTTAGCAGGTGCCTGGGTAAGAAAGTTAAAAACCCTGATTTCTGGATCCCCTACGTGCATTTTTATTGCTTACATTAAACAAGCAACGAAACAAACAAACAAACTGACTATGCCACTAGAAGCGCTGCTGCCAAACATCCAATGTGAAAACAAATTGGGGACTGTTGTGCATTATCCAAGGAAACCTATATCTGACAAAGTCATCCCTTGCTGGCAGGGAGCTGCTAGCCAAAAATAATTCCTTACCTGTTGCCATGAACATGTGATGCACAAAAGGCAAAGCTGTAGTGAAGTAAGGTGGGGTCAATCATAGCTCCATTTTCTGCGCGCTCTAGCAAATCTCTGAGGTAGCAGAGATGTCTGTGACAGCCTCTCACTCCATTACGTGCACAATACTCATCTAGCACAAAGACCTGGCCAGGACTAAACCAGCCCTGTTTAGAAATAAAGAGACTTGATTTTAAATATAGGTTATTAAATACAAATGCTATCAGATTTGGAGGTGTAGTGGTCAACTGTTCTAATAAAGAAATACAAACCTAAGGCTACATTAAGAAAAAAGGAGAGGTCACTCTTAAACAATACAGTCTGCATATCATCACCTAATCACAGCATATACTCAGTGCAACTGTTAACAAAAATACATTATGCTACCATTAACAGAAAATGTCATTTAAAATGCTGATAAGTGAGGCCAGTTCATGTCAGTGTCTAGCAAAAAAAAAAAAAAAGAAAAAAAAAGATTCACACCTTTAAAGAGATGACAAAGATTTGATTATTTAAGCAACATGAAACAGTGATCTCATTCTGGGGAAGGGACTGCACATTTGGCCGGGAGTGAGAAGAGTGATCTGGGGGAGAACAGGGAGGATTACACTGAACAACGGCTTCTCTTGCATCTGGCACGTAGAAACATCCTGAAGACGGAGGAAGGCAGCTCCCCAGCATCACACGGGGACGTTTCACATCGTCCTTGTTGTGTACCCTCGGCGATGCGCTCTGAGATCGCCCACCAGCCGGCAGGCCAGCGCTCCTCGGCATCGCAGCAAACATGAGCTCGGCTCATGGGCACGGTTTCTTTACACGTCCAGAAACCTCCAACGACTGCTGTCTGTCAGTCCTAAAGGCCTGGTGACACACGGCTGGCGGTGCAACGTCCATGCTCCCGAGGAGGACGCGGTGCCCTGCGAGGGGACGGCACAGCGCTCCGGTGAGCATCCCAGGACAGCCAGAGCTGAGCGCGCCTCTGCCTTCAGCGAAGGCGCTAGCGAGAACGAGAATATTCTTGTAGATCGTAGATTTTCAAAATGCTGCAAAACCGTCAATATTTACATGGAAATTTGGGTGCTAAACAATTGCTAAGACGCAGCTCTGGAATGCATCAAGCTGCAAAATCTTTCATCGTTTAATTGAAAAGTTCCTGCAGCGGGCGGGAGAGTAGTTGAGGCAGAGCACTGCCCCTATAGGCAACTTCTTTGCCACCCCATCTGTTACCCCAAATGCTACATCTTAGAAACAACACTGCTGTGAAAGATTAAAATATATTTTCTACCACTCAGATGACACCAAATCTTTTCTAGATGCCAAAATAGCTGCTTTGAAAAGAGTTGAAGAAATATCAATTAAGAGCTCAAAGACATAGAGAAGGATTTGCTCATCCTTATTGGGCCAACTCCAAAACAGATTGAGAAAAGAATTAAAATAATGAGGGGAAAATGATAGATATAGGGAGTAGCTACAGTTCTGGGATCACTGGAAGTGCACATTTCAAAATGAAGACACAGAACAATGCAGATGGGACAGCACTCTGGAAGGCTATTTTTTGGGAGGGGTATATTTGCTTTCACTGCTTTTAGTGATATTTTTGTTTGCTTTTTGGTTAGTGGTATTGTGCTTGATTCTGGACTTCTTTATGTTGCCTGTTTGCTACATCCTTGGACCTTCTCTTCACCTTGTGTCTTTTCACACAAGTCTTTGGTGATTTCGTATGATAAAAATATAGAAATGTTGCAACTGCTCTGAAACAAAAAGATGTGTGCATTTGGTTACTGGGGTAGAAATGAGGTTTAAATTCTTATATTCACATAATATATATACAAAGGACTTAGCCCTTCCTACGGGGTGAAATCTTGGCACCACTGACATCAGTGGGAAGGATGCCACTAATTTCCCTGGAGTCAGGTATCAAGCCTGGAGTTTGGGCTGAAGGAAGTAGGAGGCTAGACCTGGTGAGCGGGAGTGCATCACATCGCTCCCCTGCACCAGGGTCTGAGAAGTGCTGCTCCTTGGTCAGACAGAAGGGATGGGGGCAAACACTTAAGATCACTCCCATGGCTCAACAAAGGGAAGCCTGAGCACAAGCTCAGAGGTTCAGTAACAAACCTCATACCTTGACAGCTCACGAGAGCATGCCCAAGGAAACTACAGGTAGAGAGATCCAGAGCCCAGGAAGACCAGGAGGTTTCCTTTTGCATGGCAGAGGTATGAAATAAAAATCCTGAACAGAGCTACAAAGGGGCAGTAAATGCTGTTCCCAAGGCCCCAGAAAAAAATCTAAGGTTTGAATAAAAGGCTGTATTCAGACAAATCCCCCACATTTTTAGGCAGATCCTGGCTCTTGATTAAGATTTGCCTGGCACAACCAACTGACAACCAGCCAGTCTGGCAAACGCAACTGATAGTGACGCACGGGGTGTTTCAACCCAACACAGCTAGGTGTAGCTCAGTTTGGTCTCCCAGATGGTCTTCAGTGGCATGTAGAAACGTAGAGGGGACATTGGAAGAAGGCTGTAGAGTGCAGGGAGCTCAACTGTGTTTGAGAAGCTCATCTGCATTAAGACAATGCCACATGTTCCTGGCCGCAGTGGGGAGTGCAATGGGAGCTTTTCAACTAGGTAAGGCAAGGCTTGATCAATCATTGGAGATTTTTCCAATGCAAAATGCAGTTTCTGTGAAAACCAGGATTTTTGAGGGAAAATATTCACTTGTCAATACCTGTATTTTCTCATTTACCATGGGAAAAAAACAGACAATATAATTTTGGTGGCCTGCTTTCTGGGCCTTTTCATGTGATCCCTTCACACATCATCTCTGCTAGACCGGGCTCTCCAGAAGACCACCTCTTGGTAAATATGATGCGGTGTGGTGTGACTCCCATGAATGGGAAATACTGCTCCAGTAGGGATCTTGTTGCATGAGCCAGATGCTGGCAGTAGGTTGGGAAGTCTTGGGAAGAGTTGAAGGGCAGTCTCAGAAATAACACGTGTCCAAGCAGAAAGGAATGAAGATCCACGCATGCGTGGGATTGATATTAAGCTGGAAGAGCTGCACACTCTTTCCCTATCAGAAAGTCCAGGAAGAGCTGTGAAAGCAATTGTGCATTCAGCTTGAGGATGATGGGCAAGAGCCTCGGAAAGCAATGCCGACGACGCTCTTCCCCTTTCCCAGCACGGTGCTCTCTGCCAGCAAACATCACTTCTGCAATAGCTGAGATTAGTCAGACAGCCTGTTTGTTTTCATAGGGATGCCTGGCTCAGCCAGCGAGTAGGCTCACAATAACATTGTTTAACCTGGTTCCGCGGAAAGGAGGCAAAGCTGAGCTATCCTCTGTGTCAGGGTAAGCCACCGTGTCTGCCTAAGTCTTCCCTGGCACCTCCGTGTCCACAACAGAAAACAAGACGTGCAACAAGACAAAACTCTTCGCGACCTTGCATGTGAACATCCTGTAGGAAGAATAACAATCGCCCAGCAGCACAGAGGGGACAGGGCAGGCTTACCACAGGCTCACAGCTCCCACAGGCAAGCCAGCACAAGGGTATCACCAGCTTCCCACAAACACCTCAAGAGCAAAGGGAGCTCCTTGCAGTTGAACTCAAATTTTGCGGTCAGTCTGATTTAACTTCAAAATTAGGACAAAACCATACTAAAATAAAGAAGCAGTTGAGATCCAAGAGGAGGTGAACACAGCCCATTATTCTCTTCTTGACAACACTGTAATGGGTGATTTGAAAGAAGACGGTTTAATTGGTGATGCTCTGCTCTGAGGAGACACAAGTCTTGGTGCTGAGGGGAGCTCCATCATTCCAGTAGTTTCTAGCAAGGGTCTAAACATCTTGATAACAAGCAGAAGTATGGCTGGTGGGTGTCTTGAAGAGAAACATTATTAATAATTTCCAGTGACGGCCTCGTGACTCTCCTTCAGCCATGACTTTATTTCAAAGGCCTCAGCTCTCTCACCAGGCCCGAGGCTGCACAGAGACACACCAGCTGCAAGCCAACCTGTCAGACATGCATGGATGGGGATGGTCTTCCTAGTGCCAGCCATGCGTGGGGAGCAGAAGCCGCATGCCAAACCCACTGCCTGCCGGAGCAAAGACCTCGGTGGAACCGGTGAGAAACCCACGGCAGGTCAGCCGACGCTCCCACCGAGCCTACTTGTACCACCCGGGGATCTGCAGGTCAGGTGCGCACTGCAGCCTTCCCCCAGCCCATCCTTACCTCAGGGGACGTCCACAACCGCTCCTCCTAGCCCTGCCTCTCACTAGGAAGGTGGTAACTCACTGCTGCTGCTGGCATTTACGGGATCTTGGTCTTTCTGAGATCAACCCTTGTGTGCGGTGCAAGGAGCTGAGCAGATGGGAGGGGCACCCTGATGCAGGGGCACTTGGAGGACAAGGTTGGAGCCTGACAGGCTTACTGGCTCAGCTGTGTTCTCATTTTGCCACTTTTAACAGAAAGCCACCTGATAGTGCCAGCTCCAGGAACTGCACAGCTGGCTAAAGGTGGAGACTACTGTCACAGGGAGGTCCTTCTGCTGAAGAAGTCAGTGATGACACCCCAGTGTGGAGATTCCTGTGCAGCATGAGGAGGACAGCAGGTCGGGATCTGTCCCGTGCCTTTCAGGACAGGACATACATTTCAGGCCTCATCCAACCCCTCTAGAAAGTTTTCATCCTGTTATTTTCTCAAAAACTAAGAGCCTCTTCATCCTTCTCACCAAAACTGCTGGAAATTCATTGTTCAAGTTGTACTGGTAAAGGTTATTTGTCATGTAAATCCTCACACTGCCTTGCAGCCCCCAAGCACTGCACTCCAGCCAAAGACAACAAGCTGTCCTGGAGCACCTCGGCGCCACCGCCATACAGAGCACGTTGTACGGAGGTGGCCTGAGAGCTGCGACCTGTGCTCATGGAATAATCAGGATGGGCATGCGACTGCGTGAGCAAGGACTGACCGCAGGATGCCTGCAGTTATCCATCTAGTCCCACCTGTTACCTGCTTGGGATCCCTGCCCATACACAGACACAAAGCTGGGCCATGGTTATTCCTGTAGTGACTCCATTGTCATG
The DNA here is from genome assembly GCF_040182565.1 of Anser cygnoides. Classification (NCBI taxonomy): domain Eukaryota; kingdom Metazoa; phylum Chordata; class Aves; order Anseriformes; family Anatidae; genus Anser; species Anser cygnoides. Next base: position 10,037,730 of record NC_089882.1, on the reverse strand, counting down.
GGAGGTGGTACCAGACCTTCATCTTTCCCCTGCAATTTCATCCAAAAGACTCTGGAAGGCAGCGTAGGAAGCTGCAAAACTGCTTCTGCTCTCTACTGCACATCCCCACACAGGAGTTTGTCTTTGCAGGAAGAAACATTTTAAACATTGCAAACAGAAACGATAAAGACAGTGCTACTGGAGAAGAACAGCAGTCAGATCACTGGAGGTAGCCTCTCAAAAAGAAAATACCTCTGGCCCAAATTCAAACCTGGTGTAAACAGAAGTCAATCTTCCAGCAACAGGGGGATTAGCCCCCACTCGCACTAGCTTTGACTTTGCTGCTTGGTGTTTATATCACTAGAGACCAAAGAATATACTTGCCAGACAAGAATAGGAATCATTAAGTCTGTGGTCCAAAGTGAGGCGCTGAACCATCTCAAAGAGTGAAGCGTGGTCAAAGTTACAGGGATTGGAAGAGATAAATTCATCCATGCCATGCTTTTGAGCTCTATCTGCATCTGTTCATTTATACATATAGAGAAAGACACCATTTAGAGAGATATAACATATTTTAGTTGACAAATACAACAGAAAAATATACAGTATGAAGCATGAAAGCTAAATATCTCCTCTTCCCTACATTGCCATTAACTTTTCTCTTTGCAGGCTACATATACAATCTTCACCTCCCATTGTCAACTTGCATCAGTTATGGACGATCTTATTGCATTTAGGCAAAAGATTTTAGAATTAACATCGTGTCAACGGCTCGTTATAGTGCATTTATTCTGTACTTAAAAACAGAACACAAACCAAATAACTTACTCTGTATCTTACAATACACTATCATTTAACAGAGTTTTGGCTCACAGAAGTAAATTAGCTCCTATTTAGTTAGTTGTGGTTAATTATAATAGATTCTGCCATTCTAATGAAGTTATAGCTGTAGCATTTTTCTCTAAATTTACTAGGTTTTCTAGGTATCAAATCATTTACATTGTTCTTTATCCAAATGCCAATGTTTGCCTCCCAGGGCAATTTTTTTCTAACGGCGACTTTAAATGCTACCTCCAAGAAATAAAAAGACGCTCTTTTAAGCATTGCTAATAAGTTAAATTGATGTGTAGTTCGTTATCACTGAGGAGGTAACCTGATAGCACGCTGGAGCTGCCAGTCATCCTGACAGGGACACAATTTCCTCTGCTTGGATTACGAGCTGCCATTTTTTTTGTGAATTAACAGCCTCACCGTATTCACACATCTCTGCTTTGGGTGACGTTTACAGGCACTAACTCCTAGGGGCTAATTAATTAATCTCAACATGGTTATCTAAAAATACACCAAATTCACCGGTTGAAATGAAGCCGCTGATGCAGCCTGGGTGCGGCCAGCCGGGACCCCGCTGGGAGCAGGCTTTGTTCCACCAGCGACCGGGGAATTAAAAGACACCTTTCACTCGGTTTTGTCCGTGCTCAGCTTCCTACTATATGGGTTCTTGCCAAATCCTCGACAAATAGAATGGGATTTAAATCCTTCCCCTGTTTATAGCCTCCTAGGGGAACTGGGTGGCCTTGAAACAATGTGGCTGAAAGGACACAAAAATGCAGTTTTCCGCAGTAGTACTAAAAGGTAACTGTATTTGTTTTAAAACAAAATCGCTCTTTACCAGAAGAAACAGAAATCCTTAATTAAAAAGAAAAGAATAAAAGGAGCTTTAAATGATAATGAGATAGCATTCTTTTATGTATGTTTTATTTAACTATTTATATTAATCTGTGAAGGATGGCATGGCTTCCTAAGTACCTCGTTCATGTCTGTGCTCTCACATATTGCTGATCATTGAAAGCAATCTTTGCATTTTCTGTATAGTCTGTCGTTAGCTATATACAAACTATATAAATAACATCACCCACTGGAAGGAAATCAGACAAATTAAAACATGTAACATTTCAATTAGCTGCTAGCAATACTTAATTCAGCAGTGGCTGGCAATCTTCCTCATTAAAACCCTGCTGAATAAACGCTGTGTATTTCATTTTTTTTTTAAGCGGGTTCTACACTTTTTGAGGGTCTGTTCCTCTCTGTCACTTCATGCACTGACTCCTGCCCTCCTCCCCTCTGCCTCTCCCTCCAGTCCCAAATCCCCCCCTCTGCCTCTGCCGGCGGCTCCGTGCATTCAGCGCGGGGACAGGAAAGCAGCCGGCGGTGCCGAGCGAGATGGCGGCACCAGGGCTGGCTCTGGGGATGGGGACAAGCTCCCTGGCCAGAGCATCACCTCTACGGCACAGACGGTCTCTGGCATCCTTGGGTGGAAGGCATGAAGCCCACCCAGCCCCGGGTCTCACAGCAGCAGGCCGGATCCTGCCCATTTCGACAGCTTTCTGCCCCGTTATCTCTGTCCCTTTGGGCCAGGATCGATCTGATAGAGCTTGCTCCTGAAGAGTTCGTCTCTGCTGCTTCTGACTCCATCCCTAGCGCCCACAAAATGCTTTAGCAGATATTAAAAATAGTCTGATAATGGATTGTTGCTCTCCCGGGTTCCTCTGAGTTGACTGCAAGCTGACAAATTGGCTGGAGGCCTTAATTTGCCAGCTTCACTCAGAGATTTTATTACTTTTCAATTAGGAGCCCTGATACACTGTCAATCCTCTTGCTCTGCAAGCAAGGCTCTGCGATTTGAGTAAATCAGCTGGAAACGTGAAGAGTCCCCTAGCCCTTTAGCTGGTGAACTTCTCTGCGCAGATGTGTGAGAAAGCATGTTGGAAATTAGTATTTTTTTTTTACTCCAAACTAATCAACTGTCCCCACTTCGTGTTCTCTGGAGAAGGCGGACACGGAGCACACCTCTGGGTGGCGTGAGCAGGCCGAAGCTCTGTGGTGCTGGCCGAGCAGAGGCTCTGGCTCGTGCTTGCTAAGATCTCTCTGCCCAGGGCAGGAGCATGGACAATTTCTGGCAATTGCTGAGAACTACAGGGCACTTGAATGGCCTTCACGACTGCCCATGCTCAGGGGAAATTTTACCTGTGGGCACCACTGTGTTGGGGAAATGGCCGAACCCATTTCCCCAAACCTCCCCACCTCAGAACAACCACCGAAGAGGGAGGAAGCGGGCACAGCACCGCATGAGCCTGCAGGACCAAAACGCTTTTCAAGGAAATATGAGCATGAGTTCTGCTCGGTCGGTGATTTGAAGTGTGGTTTTCTGACATGAAAAGGAAGACAAACAGCTGCAGTTCCCCCCACACCAGCCCAGTGCTGCAGATCCCACACCTCCAAATCCGCTGGGATAAAGCAGGTGTGGCTGGAACTGGAGCTGTCCCTGCGGGATGATGACGCACACATGTATTTCTCTTAAATGTCACACCTGCACTGGTTTAGAGGCTTAAAATTCTTAAAAATAACTAGGAGCAGGTTAAAAAGGACAGTCCTATGCTAAACTTAGCTTCCTTTAATTATCAGAAGATAAACACATAATTTGTAATTTATTTTTGCATTTTGATTTTTCTAAGAGACTCACTTTTTAAAATGAAATTTAGGTATCAAATAGGTACCAAATTAGGTACCAAAAATAGGTATCAATTTAGGTACCAAAAACATTTAACTTCCTAGAAAATACAAAAAGACAAGGATTGTTCTAAATATATTGTTCCTCCACTCCAGACAGCTGATCTGTGATTTAAAATACTCCTGACATCTGCATATAAAGTTTTATATATAATCTTCCTCTTTCAGAATGGTTTTCCCAGTCTGATGAGATTTTAAATAAAGTACAAAGTGCGAGTGGCTAAGATTCGTACCCAAACTGTACAGCTAATTTGTAAGTACTTTAAATTAATTGTTTCAGTCAAATACAGCTGCTTTTTTGACCCTGTTCTGTTATTCCAGTCAAAAAGAAAGGAGAGACCAAAGAAAGAAAGTTATATGATGCTCCAGTAACTTACAATCCCTTTCCAAGGTGCCGTGCCAAGCTAGCTGGTGCTTCTTTGTTCAGGCCCCAGACAAAATGCTGCTGCAGGCCTCCAGAAGTTATCTTACATATTTAGACAAGCCGCACACAAGTGCAGCTGAAAGGTGTTCGATGGTGGTCTCAGAAGGGAGGCTGCGAGGAGAGGTAAATTGGCAGCACAGACTCCACAAACCTTTCTTCTTGAAAACTACAGACTCCGGCCTTTTGTGCTACACTCGGGGGCTCACATTATTGTCTGCTCTTAACTACTGCCTTTTTCATTTTGTTCATCTTTATCCAGTTTGCATTTTCCACTGACTCCATTAACTAGCCCTCCGTCAAACACGCACCCTGTGCAAGTGTTTGAAATTAGACCCTTCAAGGTTTGCCAGTGTCGGGAACACAAAGACTTCAACAACAACAACAACAACAACAATGAAAACCAAAGAACTGTCCCACCATTTTGTCCTATGTCCTCTCTTCCTCTTTATCTAGCTGTTGTTTAAAAAGGAAGAGACAAAACGGTCAAATATCTCATTCTTGGTTTTTTTGTTCGTTTGTTTGCTAGTTTGTTTTTTAAATGTATTTCACTGCTCTCTGCATTTCTTTGGCTAGAGTAATGATTTTGGCAGATTTTGCTCTGCGAGTGATGAAGTTAATATTGGGGGACAAGCTCCATAAAAGAATTCTTGTTATAAAAGGCTGTAGGTAGCCATTTTATTGTAAGAATTTTTTACTCCAGATTTCTTTCTTTTCATTAATGAATGACTTTTAGTACCAAAGGCAACTTAAAAATCCAGTAAATTTTACGACATGTTTGTTTATTAAAACAAAAAACAAAACCAAAAAAAAAACCAACAAAAAAAAACCGAAACCAAACAAGTGTAAATTAAAAGGTGACTTTGTATCTTACTCATCTGGAAAATGTGTGCTTGTCATATCTGCTTGACATTACAAGAATGAAGATGTGGTTTGGACAGTAACAAACAATGACACTAGTCAACCTCATCAGGAGACATGAAATAAAGGAATGACAATGATTGATGGCAGCTATTCATTTACAGATACGTCTAGAAAAGTCTTCGCTGGCATGGTCAGGCAAGTGGGAGAAGTTCTCCCGTCCCGGGGGTGAGGGGTGGTGGTATGCCCACCCTCGACTGGACGCTCTAAGGGGCAGCGAGGTCCCCTCGTGCTCTGGCTGACTGCGCAGGGCTAGCTACATGCTCGGGCTGCAACTTGTGAAAGACGTACGGAGGGGAAGAGCCTGGAACCTCATTTTGTTTGGCCGTGTGGAGCGAGAGGCTTTACAAGCAGATAGCGGTGTTCTGGGGGAAAGATAACGTGCCAGGCTTAAAAACGCCAAGAGCGCTGCTTACGGGCAAGCTGCTGGCAACAATGGCTGCTGACTTACCCGTCCCCTTCTCGGGTGCACCGTGGCACTGCCACCGCCGAAAGGGGACCGTGCGTGTCCCGGGCTGCGCCCCCTGTGCACAGCACGGCGAGCGGCATCGCGGCAAGAGGCATCGCGGCGAGCAGCATCGCGGTGAGCTGCATCCCACTGCCGCCGCCCTGCCAGCAGCCCCGGCGCTCAGCCGGCTCAGCTCGCCCCTCAGCTGGGTGCCTACGGCCTCCTCTTTCATTTTGTTCCATCTTAGAAGGTAGCTTGAAATTTAATCGGCTGCTTGTTCCTTTGTTTTATTGTTTTTCCCTTGCTGCAAACAAATTCCTTCCTGCTCGAGATGCAATTTTAAGAAATGGTTAAGGATTTTCCTGTACATCACCAGACACACTGTGCACTGAATTGAAACCTATGTTACCTGACGTTTGGTTGTTAAATGAATAAGAATTTGTACTACGCACTTATATAATTCCTCGTGTAGTAAGTTAAAAGCACATTTTTAGAACAGCTATTTATAACAGAGAGCATTGTTTTGCAGCTTTTTTATAGCTATTTAAAGATATTTTGAATTGGATGACTGTGGAACCCTGCGAATTTATATTTCATAAGTTAGAGCCCCATGCTTCTTAAAGCATGTTGAAGTGATTTACAGGCTATATTTCAAATTCATGCAAGTTGTGTGAGAACTGAATTAACATTTTAATTCTGCATTCCTGCAATGAAGCATCTGCAAGTTGACAATACAGAAGACACAGCAGCGTTCTCATGATATCTCTATCTATCTAACAAAAATAAAGCAATTAAAGCACAAAACCAATAAAAAAATCTAACAGGATAGCAATGCATTGTAGTGCAAATACATGTAATGTTGCCAGACCCAAGTTCATTCATTCGTTCACTCTTTCTTTCTTTCTTTCAAAGTGGCAAAAATCTGTATTTCCATCAAATTAAACTTTTTGCGGTAAAGTCTGGTAAGAATCCTCTTTGGAAATCCAAACATTTAGAAAAGAAAAAAGAAAGAAAAAAGGAAGTGTCTGCTGAGAAGGAATTCTGCCTGCTACCCAGGGGTATAGTTACACACGCGCACATACTCACACACAGAAAAAAAAAAGAAGAAAAAGAAACAAAAGGCGAAAGGAGAAAAAAGGAGTCTCGACTGATGGCCAGGAGGGATGACACCACCTGTTCCTTCTCATAATTGCATTCAGATACTCTGGATACATATTTGCCAGCTCTCATGACCCACTGATGCTATTCCCTCCTAAGGAAAGCAGGCACTCACCAGGTATTAGAGAAGCAAGCTTTTGGCACCAATAGAGGATTTGTGTATTTAAGTATGTGTTTACGCCTGAACAAAGACTAAAGGGAAGCTCTTTTACAGCATGAGTTTGTGCTTTTATCTTTTTGAAAGCAGCTGTCCCAGTAGGAAAAGGTAACGATACTGGACAAAATAATAATAATTTCTCTGCTTTATCCTTTAGCAAGCGTTGCTTTGATTAGTGGCTGAGACCCCCACTAAAAGATGTTTTTACAATTATTTGGGGGAAAAGCAGCAGCCCCTCTGTGCCTGACGTATTTCGCTGCCAAAATCATCCCCTGCTGTGTTGACTTGAGAGGAAACTACCAAACCTGGATGACTCAGGCTTGCTCTCACAAGGCATGCATGCAGGTGGAGGGGCATTTTTTGGCTTCTGTGGAGTCCTGCACCTCGTCTAGACCTCGTCGGGTCTCCTGCCCTACCTTGCTAGGCTTTGAGGAGTCCGTGGTTAGCCCCGCACGCTGGTGCACTGCACCAAGCTTGGCATCGGAACGGAAGGAAAGGATATTGTGAGAGTGCAAAATGATCTGTTTTCAGGCAGTAAGCAGTCAACTAGATGTAAATTCCATGAAACAAAAGAAGGTATTATTTACAGTTTTATTGTGATGTTAATTAATATTTACATCTTGGAATGAAAAATAGAAATGTTAATGATTGGCTTTACTAAGAGGATCACTTGATGCCAATGTGAAAGCCAGGGAGAGAAGGCAATTATGCAAACATCACATGCATCCTAATTTCAGTATGGAAACTTACATTTCAAACCTAAATTCAGGAAAATAACATGGAAAGTTTGTACTACAAAATCTAAACATGAGAAAGATTTAAGAGAAGAAAAAGCACATTGCATATGTCAGATAATCTAGTCTGATTATCTGAGCTGTGCTAGCTACAGGGAAGCACTTACCCTTGAGTCCAGCTAGAAGTTAGCAGGGTAAGAAGGAACAAACCAGAATAACATAAAGACTAGCAACAAGGCTCAGGAAAGCAGACAGGAGCCCTAACCTAGCAGCTAAATATTTGGGTTCAAGCAAAGAATGAAAAAGAAACTTAAAGAAAACCAAACCAACGAAAAATAAAAAAACACAGCTGAAAAATTTCTTATGAAGCTCAATAAACCTAGCTACTTATTATGGGGGAACAAATCATTACAAATTCGCAAAACAACCAACTCTTTGTATATGGTGTGATTAACGGTCATTAAATATAAACAGACATTAAAAATGAAATATAACCACAAGTGATACGTAAGACAATTACTGACCAATCTTTCATGTTAAAAAGAAAACGGTTTCAAAAAAAAATGAATGCTGAGCATGTTTGGGAATTTTGTTCAATGCATCACTAACACAGAACGAACAAAGGTTGGTGCTTTCAGACAAGTGACCACTTTTATGAAGCTTAAATATTGCCAAAAGGTGTAGTATGTATTGGCAGCATTATTGACCATAATACTGTGCATGATTTCAACAGTAAACAAGAACAGTTTTTTTTTTTCTTTTATAATGCAAATATTGGAGAAAAGCACAACTTTGTGGTAATGGATTTTTTCTTTCAAATTGTAGCAAAATAAAAAAGCAAAACTTTTCACTCTAACAGGGATTGTTCACCCACATAAAAAGGACTGTACTCATACAAAAATTAATGAATAGCAGGATCTATTTTTTCTGTACTTCAAATGCAAATAAAATATATTCCACCCTTGTTCGGAGCTGTCTGCTTACTTCCAAGACAAGTGTTGCTATTGAAAGCCCGATGAGAATTTCAGTAGTGCTCTGAGTTTGTATTTATTAATTCGAATGAGGCGGGAACCAAATGAATTCACTATTGCTCCCAAGTTTCTCAAACAGCAAAATATGTTCTTCTCAAGTTTGTTTAACAGGCAGCTCCGTTACAGGAATGGAAGGCTGGATTTTCTCTGCATGTGCATGCATGCGCATGTGCCACCTCGGACTGCTACAACATGAATGCTAGAACGACAGTTACTCATCAAACTGCTTAACATTTACTTCTTTGCAAACCCTTCATTTACCATAGCCTCTAATAAGCACAAAAATATGACACGTATAAAGATAAATAAAACGTCTTGCAAAAGTCCTTACCTTTCTGCAGGTCAAAAAATAAAAATAATTTTAAAACAACAACAACAACAAAAAACAGTAACAAACCAAGACCCTTTAAAAATGCAATACTTGATACGATTGAATTTAAAGACTGAAGGAGCTGAGAAGTGTATTTGTGTATTTAAGACTCGTGATAAGCCATCATGTGTGGCATGCATGATTCACTTCTGCTGCTTCTTATTAAACTGCTGTGCCCAATGACTTTTTTCAATGAGCATCGCTGCATACATACATTAAAATATGAAAAACGAGCAGGCCTTGCTGCTGAGATGATGGGATACTGCGGCATGCACCCCTCCTCCTCCTGCAGGATGAAGACTCGGTGCACCAAGAGGTTCCACAGGGATCCAGATCCAAAGCAGGAGGAGGAAGGAATACTGAGGAACAAACGCACTATTTGCACAGCCTGGTGGATGCTGAAGAAGCAAGTCGTGAGCAGGGTGAGGAGCCGAGTGGTTTCCACGCTTTGGCACAACACATCTGGAAGGGTTTTCCAGCAAAAAGGGGAGCCTGAAGCCACCCAGCTTGTGAGGAAGACACATTGCTGATGGAAAGAGGGTGGTGGCATGAAGAGGCTGAATGATCTGGATTTGGAGCTGGTATCGAGTGAGGGAAACCGGTCAGATCCTGACCCCCAGATGCCCTGCAGGTCCTGGGGTGAAATCTCCCAGGGAACCTAAGTCTGGGTTTGGCTCTCCTCACTCACACAGCACTTGCTGTGCAGGGTGACAACACCTCATGGCCCTGAGCACCTCCTTTCCTTCCCCAAAATCCTGGCAGGCTTTTTGCTGCAGGTGCTGCCAGGCAATTACGATGTGTCTGAGAAAGAGATCTGCCCTCCTCCCCCAGGAGACCCCACGTATGGGTCTGGCAAAATGAAGACTCCATAAACTCCAGCAGAAAGTGCCTGGTATTTCCTACAACTTTTTGACTCAACATTTTGGGTAGAGGTAAACACAATCCACTTGTAGGAAGCCAATGCCTACCTCCCATCTTGGCTTTCTAAGATGTGTTCTTCCCTCCAGACCCCAATCCTTTACACCTTTCCCCCCCCCCCCCCAAATCAGTTACTTGAATGGGATGAACAGGATGAGGGGCACTGAAATGGAAATACTGCCTATGTGTCTACCAAAATGCATCATGCTACATCCTCATTCACAGCAGCAGCAACGCGAGGCAGACAGGAGTCCAACATAAGCAGAAATGCGGAGGACACACACACAAAAAGGGCAAACAGCGGTTTTCTGCTCTAAAATTGATTGCACAGATGTATGTCTTGCACTGTTATTTTTTATAAATATTGCTATGAAGAAGTTAAACCCATAAAAAAGATGTGCAGATGATATTTGTAAGCCGGGGTAGATTTTCTGAGTTCCTTATAACAAGGGATTAAAAATCAAAACAGCCTCCTAGAGACTATTTTAACTGTTAAAATCTGATAAAATTATAATTTACTAATATTTACACTTTTCCTTATTTTAGTTCTATTTTATCATACTAATTCCTCACTTTTGCTGAAATGAACGAGAACTGCTGTATGTTACACCACAAAGGGATTTGAGATGTGCTACCGAGGTTCCATCAAAAAAAATGAGCGAAGAGAATTTGTCTGGTTCAGAATCAAACTACATTTTCAAGACAAAACAAATTGCTCTAAATTTGAAATTAACAGAACTGGGTATAACTGCACAGGACATGCTGCATAACTACAACTTAAAAGATGATTGCTTTAAATTCACATCTAACTGGCCTGCAAAGCAACCTGTTAAAAATACCATATGTTTTCCTACAGTTGAATATTCAACAGTAGACCTCTTTTTTTGTGTGCATTTCATACTTGCAAGATTTGCACCTGTAGTTCTGAGCACGTGATACATTTGATAGACGACTAATGGCATTAATGAATTGCTCTGATCTCGGTCTGCAGTTTATTGTGTGGGGGTAAACGGGTGTCTGCAGAAAGCAAGTCGGGTCTTGGGCTCTCAGATCCCAGTCTCTTATTTATCAAGTATTGCACTTTCAAATAATCATTGACAATTTCCCCAAGGAATTTTGTTTCTTGGGCTTGGTTGTGTTAAACACACACATTAACTGGTTCTGGATCCACTGATGTAAAAAGCAGCTTAATGGTAACGAAAAAGAACTGTTTTGGAATCAAAAACACGTGCGTGAATATTGATTTATATCAGTGCAGAAAATCTTTCCATCAAAGACTTCTGCCCTCTAGGAGAACTTATTTACTTACAAAATTGAGAGATTGGAGCGTCTAGCTGGGGAACATTTCCTCCTTTAGCATTTAGCTTTTGCACTTGGGTAGGCGGCACAGGTTTGTGAGACTGGCCGGTGGCTCGGTACATGGCTTGGACCCACAGGATGCGGTCCTGCTCATCGTCACTTGCAAAAATCACCGTGTCTCCTTCCTTCACGGCGTTGAAGAATGCTCTGCCACCTTCCAAACCTGCCAGGAGAGGAAGGCAGGCTTTGAAAGTGGCACCGGATTTCCACAGACTTTGAGGCTGGCAATGGGCATTCCCCGGCCACCCACAGCCCCACCGCTCTGGGTGCCCCCCAGCGAACCCAGAGCTCGCCCTGCACAAAAGCTGCTTGGCTGGATGCTCGTTTCCATCTCTGCCCCGATTCAGTGCCTTTCTTCCCATCTCCCCACCATCAGAATAAAGCTGGTATCAAGTTCTTGATGACAAACCTAGTATGTCTTTTATCGTCTCCTCTGGGGGACACCGTTATCCAGGGCATGGGGAGGATCAACACGCTCAGTGTGTTGCCCCTCTGAAATAAAAGAAAGGTGGTGTTCCTCCGCTTGAAGGAGTGTCCCAGCACCATGTACACAAGCAGGCACCTCCTGGTACCTGGGGCCTTCCTGCCCCTTCCCCTCACATATATCTACCAGAGAAAATGGGAGAGGCAAAAATGGTGGGTCGGTCCCATAAATATTTTCTACAATAAGGACAGGCACAGCTGCTAACCTTTTATTTAGAGAATATAATCTGGAGGCAGAGGTTAGGATTATCGCTCAATCTGTGCATTCAGTTCCCAGCCAAATTGCACTGGGATGTACGCATCTAATTCACTTAGGCTCCCCAGAAAAGACGAGTCTTTCCCTCCTCTTGTGCAACTCCTTCCATCTATTTATAGTAAAGTCATGCATAGCTAATGATCAGTCTAAACACAAACATATTTACAATAAATGCTGATCACAGTTCAGCTGCAAGCAGGGAGGGAGGATCCCAGCTGGGGAGCTGCGTTCAGCGCCGCGAGCCCGAGCGGCAGCAAGCGGCCGGCTGCCCTACCTGGCTGCGGGTCGGTGTAGTCCACAGTGTATCCGTCGAGCTGCAGCAGCTCTTGAGGTTCGGCTTTTTTCTCCCGGTAGCTGCACATAGCAAACGTATATTGACTAACCTGGAGGAAATCACAAAGCTAAGATGGCACCGGGTGACCACGACAAAGCATTTCCGAGCTGCTTACGAATGTGGTTTACGGGGACTGGGGTGTGTGGGGTCATTTTGATAGTCATTGCTTATGAGACACGCTAAACTTTTACCACGCTTTCTCAAAGCACTCTCTTAACACCCCTTACCGAGGCAGGCACCTAATTCCCCGCATCGGTACGTACAGGGGTTTAATTTCCTCCCGACGAGGGAGCGCCACGCTTTAAAAAACTCTATCACTCATCCCCAGACAAGTGCAAGAGTGACACCCTGTCACAAACAATGCGAGCTAAATTGCTAGGTGCCAGTCATATTAAAGCAATCTTAAGATCCCACTGATCTCGGCAGTTGTTGTCATCACTGCTGTAAATGGCAGCTCTCACTCCTCTGAGGTACCATCTGCATGACACGATGCATTCAATGTCAAGCTCTTGACGGAAGCCGACTCGGCTGCGGGGGCTCTGCCAGGCCCTCCCATCGCCGTCGGGAGGCCATCAGCCCGCATCAAGGCCCCGCTCGCGCTCCCCGCGCCGCGATCTGGATGGGCGGCGAGGAGCCCGGCCGGAGAGGAGAGGGGAGGAGAAGGGAGGATTCTCCGTGCTCCAGGCTAGGAACTCACGGGGGAATTTACTGTCAAATGATTTCAAGTGACTTTGGGAAGGTTGTGTCACATCTCGGACGCCTTACGTAATTTTATTAGGGTGGACATCTTCTTGACCTCTGGAGGAAACTTTGACTTCCGAGGGATCTTTAAAACTCTGGTGGGTGGCAGAGGATCGTACTCATCATTTTTTGGGAGTTGGGAAAGATCCTGAAAGATGGGCTTCACGCGAGCAGCTGCTCCCTCTGCATCAAGCAAGCAGCTGGGGGATTTTGCCTCCAAACTCCAGAGAAACCGTTCTGTTACAAATACACACCCAGCATATATTTTGGTGGCATCTATCGCTAATAAAATGTCATTTATTTAAATCGGGGGAGCCGTCTATTGGCTCAGCATCCCCAGCCGGCGCTCGGTATCTTGCTGCCCTCTACAGGCCTCCGCTAGCTGCCAGCCCGCTCTCGGCAGCCCCTGCCTGCGCTGAGCCTTCCTCCAGGAACAGCTCCAGAAACCACCTAAGAATAAACCCTATCATTAACACGTTTGTGGGAGTAGGACTAAAAGTGATGCTTTCAGCATCTTGCATCTTCCTTCGAGCTACCAGCTCGGATGAAAGATTGACACGTAACAGACCAATAGCAGGAGCACACCGGTGCACATTGCACGCTGAATGCGTACCCCCGTACCGGCAACACAAAAATTAAAAAGATTAACGCAAAGAAATCTAAAAATAACCCAGTGCCCCTCAGCACTACATTCAGGCGACTCCTGCTCATTCAGTCAGACGTGCAGTATGTTGCTGCCATCTCCTGGACAAACTCCGGAATGAGCTTTATTTACGACAAGATCCTGCTGCTTTCGTCTGAATGCCAGGGGTTTGGTTTCTCTGCCTTAGACAGCCTGAACTTAGGGACTACAAGATAAATTCAATTCCTGAAATGATTTCCTGCTAATCTACGCCGACATTGATGGAAAACATTGATACAAGCAATGCTTTTTTAATCCTGCAAACTTTTAGCAACAGGTAAAATCCTTTCAGTAGGTCAGAGTTTCTTCTGCTCTGGCTCTGAAGATGAGGTCTGAATTTCCAGCTCCTCCTCATGTACAAATAACTCACCTCATCTTTGAACCCAGTAAATATTATCCATCTCTATCGATAAGGCAACCATACCAACACAACCATAACAGACGGAAACACAGAGGCTTTTCAAAGCTTACACCTCTCATGTTAAAAGTTACAGAAGAGGGGTGGATGAAAGACTTTGGCGGAGCCATGCTGCGATAGGTGCAAAGCAAGCTGCTCTCTCCTGTTAGCATTCACATGGTTCCCTTGGAAGAAGCTGGTCTACATCATTACTACAAGAAATCTCCAACAGACACCTACAGGCCAGTCTACAACGTGTGGGGCCAGCTCTCCTCTGGGATCACGTCCAACTGCTGCTCCACTAATGCAGCTCGAGCCCAAAGCCCAAGCCCCAGGTTGCCCAAGAGGTCACTCATAAGCCTGGCAGCAGGCAAGCTCGGATCAGGCTGGAAGGAGGAGACAGCTATTTGCTGCTGATGTCCTCTGGAAAAGGAGCCAACAGCGCCGTGCACAGTGCCCACACCGAAACAACTCGAGCTAGCAACTTCAAGGGCTGACATGACACGTTGCAGCCTAGAGCTTTACTGCTTGGGGTCAGAAATAAACTGATGCCCTGGCTACCAGTGAGATGTGGTTCCTTCCATTTATGAGTGATGTTAAAGAAAAATCCTACAAAATGAGATCCTAGGAAGCGCGGTATGTCCCTATCTCGCATTGCTGCTGAGCAGTGCTGCAGGGTCAAGTGGAGATTGCAGCTCGCCTCTCATCAGTCCTCTAATACGGCGTGTTACAGGGCCTGCCTTCTGCAGCAGCTTAGAAGTGGCCAGACAAGTGAAACAGTTAATAGCAGAAATTAATCTTACAGCCTGCTGAGTTCACACTGAACCATAGCTGAGTATGAGAGCGAGCAGATGGGATGGGCGAGATGAATGGTTTGAGTAATTGAAAAAAACACGGGTAGAGAGGAAACCGAAGGAAGACAGAGGAGAAATCTCTGCCCAGGGAGGGACAAACTCTCAGAGCAACTGGGACTTCATCCAGGGACTAGATGAGGGCCAGGAAAGGAGCATCTAGGGAAGCTGAACTGAGCGAAACTAAAAGAAGGGAAATAATCCAAGGCTGCCCTGGCTGGTTCCTTACAAAAAAGGGAAAATGCTTTGAAAAATAATTTGAGACAGAAGAACAGGAGGAACAAAGTAGGAGAAAAAAAGAGAAAAAGACAAAGAAATTGAGAAAAGGGGAAACAGACAGCTGGAGACAAATGCCAAAGTTCACTATTCCCAGACTGCTAAATTAGATCTGACTTTCTTGGCACTTGACCATATTCTGTCACCAGCTATATAACCCGACTGATTAATACATACAGTAGATCTGTATTAACCAGTACTGACTTCATCCCTGTTTTTCCACCAAGTACTCCTGCCCTAGCCAGCACCACGTGCCCGAGAATCCTGCTCAAACCTGTTAATTGTCATCCCTCGCACTCCGAGCACCACACAGCTCAGTCATTCGCTTCCCCCTTTCCCCGTGTTGACATAACACCGCCCCGCTTGGGTTAAATTCTTAAATGGACCCTTCCTAGATTAACAGCATGCATTTTGTCCCAAGGGAGAGAAACTGTGCTAAGATACTGCCAGTTGTAATACAGCTTTCCACTTTGATGGGAGACTCTTGTCCTCTGGTTGCAGCTGTATGTTGCCTCCCGAGCCCTTTACTGACACAAATGAGCAGAGGAAATGATCTGGCTTAAAGAAACAAATGTGAAAACAACGGTTTTCACATCTCAGCACATCCGTTCATCCCTAAACAATTGCACATAGCAGTTGTCCTAGCCTCCAAGTGGGAGGTGTGCGTGTTTTCTCCTCAGGCAGGTCTGCGGGATGGGAAGCTGTGCCCGCTACAGCAGCTCGCCCCGTGCAGACAGGACAGCAGGCTCTGCTTCAGCCAGGTGGAGCCAGCTGTGCGGCTGTTCAACCAGCAGTTCCCAAACGTTTTGTATCATCAACACCCAAGGGTTTCTCAGGAATCACCATCTACGCCCAGTTTTCAGTGAGGGTCTAGCAGAAAACATGATTTAGTACGATGACGGGGACCAGCTATGGGTCATTCACCTTGACCTGAGGACTACCATCTAGGACTGCTGGTGTAGTATACTGCAATTCTGCCAAATTATTTTCCAGTTCTGCTGGTTATCTGGAGTTACTGAATACTTACTTCATTTCATTTTATCCCGAGTCAGCTGAGTTTCGCTAAAAGCAGGAGCTGTCACCATTAGTCTAAATTATAACGAGCGCAGGGAGTCTGTCACTAGAACAATAGATCCAGGCGAAGACACTGCAACTGGTTTTAATCTGCAGAGAGCTGATCTGCTTCCAACAGCATTCTGCAAACACCATCAGACACACTCAGCTGAAAACTGCTTCAAGCTACTCAGCAGACATGTCATCCAGGTACCATGGAGTGTTACTTCCCATATGCTGCCAGAGCACAGAAATGGGGTTATGACAAGAGTAAAACAGATTCAGTCTGAAATCTCGATGTAATTAATTCATTTGCCCTTAAGAATCATTAGAGATTTCCTATTGCAAAGCTGGCAAGCCCACCAAAAGCAGCAATAGTGTTGTTGCCAGTAGAGGACATCAGACCTTGCAAAGAATTAATACAGGCTCTGTCAGCTCCCAGAAATCCCAGCTTTCGTGTGAGCAAGGGTCCAATTGACAAACTGGCTGAAAATCGTATTTTGTGCTCAGGCAGCCGATACAGCAACTTAGGAAACAATGATAACGTGTGTGCTGGATGTACAATTTCTTTCCTAACCAGTCACAGAGAACGCTGCCCTAAATTGTCCCACTGCTTTCGCTTACCACCGCCACTGGCATGACTGCTGCCTTTACGAAGCATTTTCCTCACTTGTGATGCTGCGGACCATTTCCATCCAAGCTCAGGGCCATATTCTGCCATCGCTTTCACGCTGCATATCTCAGGATTTAAAATTAGGCAAGTAACGAGTCTCTGCCATGTAATTTACATCTAATCAGTATTCTGCTCTTCTGCTGCTCATCTCAAAGGGTGTCTACGAGAAGGGTGGGCAGCGTGCAGAGAGGACTGCGATTCATTCGAAAGAGGAAACTATCCCCTCCGTCGCATGGGTGCACGCTGGAGGAGCGCATGCACTGGCTCTGCAAGCTGCTCCGCGCTGCCCACCCTTACCGGGGGGCGAACGAAACCCCCCAGCAAGGCATGTGCTGAAGAGGTAGGGCCCAGCTCCAGGAGTGGGACAAAGGAACTGCTCTCACCCACTACACCCAAACAAACCATCTCCTGTACTGCCTTCGCAGCTACACAGCCACAGAAGGTGCGAGGGATTATTCCACCCAAATTACAAGTGAGTTATTGCTCCTTTCCCCTTCTCTCTGGGGCTTACAGAAGCCAAGCCGCAGTGGGAATGCTCCCTGTAGAGCTCCTTTTTCCATGTACATGTGCAAAGCCCCCGTTCATCCCGGCGAGGCATCGCTGACAGAAAAGAGCCAAACTGCCATCAACACCTTCCTCCACGGTGCCGCCTATGCAGCTTGGCACCTTTGAGCCTTGTTTAGATGGCTAGGAAGAGTCTGAGTATTTATTACCGTGAATTTCTTAACCTCTGGCACAAGACACCACTGCACAGCACTGAAGGAACCGAGGCTGGACCAGCTGCCTCCACCTGAAATGGGGAAAGCGGGGCAGGAGAGGACACAGGACCTGGAGGATGAGGTTACTCCGCAAGGGAGGGGAGAGGAGATGGAGTTGCAGCAGAAGATGCTACAGGTAAGGGACAGAGACAAGGGATAGGAAAGAAAACATTTATTCATCCAGACTTAGATGCCTGTCCTCTTAGCCGTCTCACGCACTGACCGCAATACCCCACAGGAACTTTATGGGCTCTAACTCTTGGCTCCGGTGCCAGCAGGAGCCTGGTGTTGATGCCTGAGCTCCTGACACGCAGGCTGCTCCTCGTCCATTCTTTCTGTAAGTAAGCCGGCTCACCTTCCTGCCAGGGTTATTCCCTGTCTGTGCTTCCGCAGAGTTCAGAGCATTCTGGACATCAACACCTTTGCTGCCAATCCCTGTTCGTATCAGCACCCATCCTTTGCATTGCATGAAAAGCAAATGACAAACATACGGACAGCAAAGTATTTTTATTCCATCTTTATTGCCTGCTGACATGTTCAATATGCTCAAACTACATCTGAGGGACTGCATAGAGAGTGTTTCTTGTTTATATTTGATGTACGGCAGAACACTTTACATTGCACCAAATGTTGAGCAAACGGTAACATAACAGAGAAGCTGCAGCGGCAGCTGGAATTTCTGAGGTGGGCTACAGAGACTCTCTGGGGGCAAAAGTCTGCTCATCTTATTCAAATGAACTGCTTTTCTGGCCAAATTCTGCTCGTATATGCCAACTGACGAATACAGACCTAGTAACAGGAGAAAACATGGAATAACTGAGCAGTTCAATTCCACTGCAAGCTGAGAAATATATGGCAGCTAAAAATGAGAGCTGTAACTGCAGCCCCACAGAAAGGCTGGACAAATGGCTCCTGAGAGAGACATGGGGATTAATGCCCAAACCTGCAAACCCTCGCACACAAGAATACTGATATATTTATTTGTGGGGGAAGCTATATGAGGAAAGAGGAATTGTCCTGTCACACACAGGCCCTCTCTGAAGAAGGGGGCCCTTGGAGAACCCCTGCTCACAGGGAAAAGGCCCTGAGAGCCTGGTTCAAAGGAGACGAGTTAATCTGCCAGGGACAAGCCATACCAGCTGCTTTACAGGTGATCACACATCGTCACAGCATTTTTAACCTCAGCACAGACCTTAATAAAGAGAAGCAATCCCTCAGCTCCTGCACAAGAACAGGGTCATTGTACAAGACTCCCCAAAGGCTTCTCCTAAATTATGGCTTCTGCCGGCTCTTTGGGATCCCCTTCCAGCAGCCTAGCCCTGCAAGATGTTGGGTCCCCCCATAAGGTGCCAAGCACCCACCCAGGACCTAGCTGGTCCCTGCATGGAGACCATTTGCAAACCAGGTGTCGCTGGGAATGGATTACAACAACCCTACACCCATCATTTTTACCTAAATCTAAATACACTTCCTGGGCAGATATAGGCATCTCCTGTGGCTCTCTACACTAACTCCCTCCCTTTTGTGGCCATCTCGACCCCATCTGGAGTACAAAACAAGCGCTTCAACTGTCCCTGCTGATTGAACTTGGTTGTTGGACTAGGTATGCAGCTGGTCAGTCCAAACGGGCTTCTGTTTGCATGGGTCACGCAGTCATAAATCCCTTTTGCCACCCCAGGATGGATTTCCTTATCTGCCACATGGATTAGGGCTATGGAAGCCAGCAGTGATGGAGAAACTGCAATTGAGTTTCCTACTGAGACAACTGGAGTTAAACCTAACTCCAACCAAACTCACCAGTTTGCACCGGGTGATTTGGGACCAGAGAAGTGAGAAGCCAGCTGTGTAACGGGGAAGATGGACTACATGGATTCCTGCCTTTACCCGCACAGGAAAATCAGCACACAAGCACACTTCATCCAAAACGTGGAGCCTGGTGCCTCTGGTTTGCACCTTCCCTGATCTTATGCACAGATCCCATGTTACTCCATCTCAGCATCTCTGTGGTACTTGCACCGCAGGACCCTGCACAAACGTTTTATTTCACGTACTTGGAGACAACACGCCCTGGGGAACTCAGAGACGACAGAGGGAAGAGAAGGACCCCAGAGTACCCCCTGTGTGGTTTATCAGGCTACTGTGAAGACAGAGCCACCCAAACCAGGACCCCACACTTCTGTGATTTACGCAGTGCTTTCAGCTGCCCTTGGGAAGGTGAGGGAAGATTCAACATGCCAAGTACTGACCAGATCCTTTTATTTTAGCTTGTATAAGACATCTTCTGCCTGTTTACTTGAAATTATTAACCAGGGTCAAATATACAGGTCTACTGGAACTGGGAGGGAAGAAAGTAAAAATAAAAAAAAAAACAACCCACACCCAAAATCCCAAAAAACAGCGAAGAGAGAAAAAAGGGAGAAAGACATTGCAAAATGATCAATGACAGCTGCAGACAATGAGAGGCATCAATGAATATATGAGTATGAAGACGAGATAACCATCAAGAATGAAATACTGACTTCCGACACAGTCAATGATAAAATTTCTGTAGACTACAAGGGACTTGAAATTTTACCTGGAGGCTCAAACGAGAGCATTCACACCCAAGTACCTCCAGCCAAGACATAGTTTCCTCCTCATCTCACTAAACTTCTCACTAAAATTGTTCCTCCATTTCACTGAGTGTTGCATTGCATCAAGAAACTCCTAAATAGAGACTGCAACTGGGTTGTCCTTGAGATGTACGTATTTAAAAGAAAAAAGATGTATGAATTAACAAAGAACCTATGCTAAACCACAGTTCTGCATCAGTAACACAGCAGCGAAAATGGTCAGGATAAACAAATAACAAACAAATAAGAATTAACTATTTCTTGTTGTAATTTAAGATCACTTCTAGTTAAATCTGTTACCTGGACCAGGACAAAGAAGCGTTTCTTCCATCTCTTCCAAACGTTTTTACCAATGGCCCATAAATATCTAGGAGAAAAGAATCGGTGAATTCAGTACACAAGTGACAAGACGTTGTTTACGGTATCTTTTCTTTATAGCTCGAAACTGAAGTTAATGCAGAAGCAGGAGTAATTACAAGACTCTCAAGCTTGGCAGCATTACTGAACGTGTTTACTTCTAGCCTGAACAAAAAACCTGTAAAGAGAGAGACATAAAAAACTCCCAGAGTCTTGATGTTACACAGTATTATTTTTCTCTTCTTTTTTGTCTCTTACAGCTTGCTCAGAATTCAGAAGCCCTTTAATGCCAGTGAATAGCCACTATGTGGTCAGATGGGCGCAGAATACATTTTCAATGGAAGAACTGAGTGAAGGAAGCCCAAGTGTTGCTTTAAGCCTTCACAAAACCATTTGGATGAGGGGAGGTGTCAAACAGAGGGCACCTTACCGCAGCAAAACCAGTGCCAAGGACCCCAGCACACACCAGACTGACTAAAGCAGGTCACTTCGCTGAACAGCTGAAGATGAATTCCTTGAAATCGCTTGGCTACGAGCAAACTGAATAATTTCTGAGGAGGAGTGAATTTACTGTGTTTTACAAAGGAAGAATTAACTTTTAAAATTAATGTCAAAATTAGCATTTAATCTCTGTGATGAAGCAGCTGCTGTGACACTGTAATACAAACACTGGCAAAAACAGCAGCAGCACCAGACTCATAGTAATTACAAAGACATTGTTCAACACTAATACGTTTTATGTATCATTATAATTACTTTGGTTCTGGCTCAATAAATAGAAAAACAATTCCTTTTTGGTTATGCTAGTGCTTTTTATGCAGGAAGAGATCCAACATATGTACATAGTCTTAGTGAATGTTCAAGCCACAAAACTCCAAGTATTGTGCTGATGTGGGCACTGAGTCCTTGGCTTAGAGTTCAAGAACAGGGAAATAATTGTCTGTCTTACTATTGCCACTAAACCCGGCAGAAAAATAACTTCAGTTACAAAAGCAAGCTAATAGTACAACCCATGTAGCTTTCAGCACCATCTTGTTAATTAAATGTTAGTTGGAAACAGGATGAGAAAAGTCAGGAGTGCTCAGCCCTATTGCTATCAGATATGCTCAAAGAAACAGGTATGATGGGTGAACTGTTCTTTTTTGCTTTTGGTGCCTGTGTTCACGGTGGAAAAATTAAACTGGCCAAATCTGGCTCTTGGCTCTGATCTCATTAGCAGAGAAGACAGGAAGATGAGGAAAAGGAACTAAAAGAAAGATGATTGTTTTAATCCATCTAATAATGGATTGAACCTAACAAAACATTCTGAAAACAAAAATGAAGTAGTTACTTTTATAGCACCAAAAACATACTGGAGAAAGAGTTAATCAAAGCAGTGACTTTCCTAGATAGTTTCTATTTTTTATCACATCCTCAGCTCTGAAGAGTAAACAGAGAAAAGCCTTGCCAATGGCATTAGCTAGATCTTCCCAAGGATGATCTAATTTGTAATTGCATTACCAGTGAAAAGCGTACATCAGCTTTTGCTTCTGGGCAAAGATAGGAATGATTCCCTTTTGGCCAACTCAGGACACGTTAAAGTGCACAGGAATTACATAATCCTGAATTTAAAAATTTCCTTTCTGCTCTACAATGTCACAACCTCTTCTGTCCCTGTGTGGAATGAAGGGGGAGGCCAGGGGAGACAGTTCGGGATCCCCTGGCCCCAAATCCTCTGATATTGACATATGGAGGGGAGAGGTTTCCCTTTTAACATCCCACTTCATTAGTCCTACTTACACTCTCTTGACCTGCTGCAGGCAACCGCTGTTCAGTTGCACTGTGCATCTCTGTATAAATAATGATGATCACTTTGGAGTTTATTTCAAGTGGAAGGTGCACTGATTTTTTAGTTCTGAGAAGTCAATACAGGGAAACACAGAATAACTTAGGAAATTATACCAACCTATCAATAAGAGAGGCAGGCAGTTTGCTTCTTATTTCCTTACAGGAAGAAAATAAACCAGCAATTTCCTGGGGAATGCTGTTTAAAATTTAAATTGTTTGACTGACATGCATTAAAAAGACTAGCTAAGAATATGGAAAATGAATTAAAAATGACTGAACTAATGCAGATTCTATATTTAAATTTCTTTTGACCTCCAGTGATCTTGAGAAAAAAATAGAGTTCCTCTTCCAGAATCTTAAAAAAAGAGAAACTTTCTAATGCACATGCAAAACAAATTGAGTTCAGATCAAGACACTTACCCAGAGTGCTTCATGTTTTGAGGTTTATCCATTCGTACGGCAAGCT
Organism: Anser cygnoides; assembly: GCF_040182565.1. Lineage (NCBI taxonomy): Eukaryota > Metazoa > Chordata > Aves > Anseriformes > Anatidae > Anser > Anser cygnoides. The sequence goes on along the minus strand of NC_089882.1, from coordinate 10,014,901 downwards.
TGATCTTCAGATCCTGATCCGGGCAGTTTTTGGAAACTGTCATTTTGTGCCACTCTGATTGCTTTGGGCTGTTGGGAGTAGGGTGGAGAACAACCTGCAAGCGTCAAAATCAACAACGTTAAAATTGTTCATAAAGTGGGTTTTACTGGGTAACAAAAACACAGGAGATGAGCCACCTTTCTCCTAAAAGTCAGTGTGGAAATGACTACACACATCACTGAGATTAGCTTTTCTTTATTGTTTTAAAGTTCAGCTTATTATTTTGAGATGAGTTCATATATTCTCTGGCTCCTCTATCTGCTGTGCTGTTTTTCATGGGGTTGTGCGGAACAGAACTGCATTATCAGTTCCCATCTTGCAGTCATTTAAGGAAAGAGAGCAATACACAAGCTTGCAGCTGTGCAGGTAAACCAGCTTAGAAGTGATGGTGGACTGATCTGATGAGCAAACCAGCAATAAGTTTTTGCTGAGGTTACCCCCTACAATACTCTGCTTTCAGAGCCATACCGTCAGCCGCTAGGCTTCCTGACATTTCCACGTGAGGTGTGCTGTTTGAAGGCTTCAGTGAGTTTTACCTAAAACGGTTCATCAATTGCTACCACCAGGCTGTGGTAAATATGGTCTGGTTTTTTGCTTATTGGTAAGCCTGTATGCAGTAGGCAGCGCTGCAGATAGGTCAGTTTGTCTGACTGTGCTAAGACAACAGATCAAACGTGCATCACATATCACGACAGCGGTCGTTGCAGGACTTTCTGCTTCCATTTCGTGCAGAGAGGAAATGATGGGGCAGTCTCCAGCTGAGGTAAATCAATGCGACAGCAGTGACTTCAGTGGAGCTGTGCAGATGAATACCAATGGAAATGCTTGGCAAATCAAAGAAACTAAAAGGCTCCAAGAGGCAAGTAATCCCTTCCGATCATAGCTGTGCTTTTCCTCTCACTCATTACCCGCCAAAAGCAGGGCATCCCCCTCAGCCAGCGAGCCACAGAATATTCTTCGAGAACTACACAGCATTCACAGCTTTCTCCTCGTGCTTCCACATGTCCTCTGACGTAGCTTACCCCTGGGACTGTGGGACGTGTGTCCATGTGTGAAGAAAAGCACAGCAGAGCTGTAGCTGTCTTCACACCAGAATGATGCCCTCTCCCTCCTATGCCCATTCCTCTTCCAACACTTTCTCTCTCAGAGGTGACTTTGCCTGGAGCAAATTTATTAGTCTCCACTGTCCTGCAGTGAGATGAATCTCCTTTAAATCCATTAACCTTTACGCAAGCAGGCTCTTTTACAAACGGCAGCATTCATCCTTGTTATTTGCTGTGCTTCCATCACTCCGTGCTCCTGCCAAACGCCAGCCAGACTATAATGTTATATTCCAGATACTCAACTTCACTGCAGAGTCAACAAAGTAGTTTGTTGTTTTTTTCCTGCCACCAAAATATTCTTGACACTATTATCCTCTGACAAAGGATTTTAAAAATTATTTCATTGTCTCCTCCAAAGCCTGAGGTTAACATCAGTAGATTTTGGAGTTTGTCCTTATTCATCAACATTATTTAAAGCATCGTTTATTGGGTTACATTCATGCTTTCTCTGGCAGGAATCTGTTATTAGTTACCTAGATTAACTGAGCAATACTGGTCTCTAACACTTGGAAAAAAATGTATTTAAGCAAAACCTGAAGAAAAGAAACAAGTACTGCACATGGGGTGTTGTTAGAGAAGTGGATGATGAAGTTGGACGCCCAAGTCCAACAAGATGCCCAAGATGCAACAAGATCTGTGCATCATACAGGCATCCCCATTGCAAGGCAGGCCAGGCAAGCACACAGACCATGGCCTTACATTAAACCTCATCTCTCTGCGAGGCAGCAGCCACTCAGGGTGTTTGGGATACTTTGTATTTTGATTTCTAACTCTTTTTCATCGAAAGGCGCATAAACTTTGTGCGGTGCTGTTGTAATTCATGGCTCTTCCCCTCCTTGCTCTCAGTGGATGAAGCCTTGGCTTGGCTGAAGTCCACGGGCACTTTGCCACTGGCCTCAATAGGGCCAGGATGGATTCCCATGGCTTCAGCTGCCCATCCAGCAGTTTGGGGCTTGGGAGCGATTTCTAGCTCTCCCTTCGACACAAGTGGTGCAATGAGGAGTGCCGGCCGGCTGCCAGCTCAACACTTGCAATAGAAAGTGAGCATTGTGCGCGCCTGGCAGCGCACAAAGCTGCTTCTCAAAAGGGCGGCTAAGCATGGGTGTTTTTGTGTAGAAATGCTCCTCAGAGACTTACTTCTCTCTCCGCAGACAGGTTTGCACCCATTTGAACAGCTAAATCAGGGGCTTAACGCGCTCCCGATTTCTTTATTTCGTTAAAAAGAAATCCCGATGCGGCCCGATCGGACACGCGTCATCTCGGCCGCTCCAGGCACCCCGAGCGTCCCTTTGAAGTTCGGCCGCCTCAAAGCGCCGGTGGCCGCTGGCCAGAGGAAATTGCCGCCCCGCGCCCGCTGCTGCTGGCCCGCATTCCTGGGATTTCAGGAGCTTACCCTGGGTGATGGCTTCCCGCTGGACCGGGAATTCGAGCGCGTTGGCACGGCCGGCTCTTCGGCATCTCAGGGCCAGGGGGGTTGCGTCGGGGCCTGACATCTTTCTCAGAACAAGGCGCGAGGCTAATTGCTTCCCCGGAGCAGCAAAGTCAGCGCTGCTCATGGCTGCCAGTGGGAACAAGGCCTACAAAGCAAGTGGGTCCTCCAGCGAGCGTAACCACTCAGGGGAAAAAGGCCTGAATGGCATTGTGGGCGGCTGGGTGAAAAGCTCCGCTCAGCATGCTGCAGTGGATAAAGGGAGGTACCGGGCCGTTTGAAGAATGTGGGTTTGAAAATAATCCTGAAAATATTATGATGCTGTGCGGCAAAGCAAATGGAGGCCTTCGGCTGGAGTGCTGCAGCCTGGTGGGGTCACCCTCCTTTTGAAAAAGAAACGGGACAGGGAGAAAGGCAGGATGGTGTTGTGGATGAGGGAAGTCTGGAGGGGCTGTGACTCTCTTTGAAGAGAAAACTGAGATGAGGAAAGGAGGGGTAACTCTGCTTTTCTCTCTCTCAAGTGCAAGAACAAAGCATGTTATGTGAATGTGAAAAGACAAACAGTCAAAATGAACGTAAATTATATGAGACAAAAACACCTGTGGTGTTCTCCACCATAAAGATATAAATTAGATCAACAACTCAGTAGGACCTAAAAGAATGTTTGGCGTTTGCATGAACAACATGAGTTAAAAAATCACGTTAATTAGGACAAACTTTGTTTGACAGAGGCAAACTCTTCTGTGTCAAGGCCCAAAAAGCCGTGTACTGCACGGGTCAGCAAAAAACATCCCAACAAGAGATTAGTCCGTAACTGGAAATGTCACACTTGCACTTCTTGGGGTCTTCACCATGCAGTTCAGAAGAACAGATCTGCTATCTACTCCCTTGCTGAATAAACATCATTTGCTCTTCATTTTGCTGGTTCCCAGTCTTTTTAATAATGTTATGAAGCCGCAATGTGGCTGTGGAGCATCCCTCATGGCACCAGCCCTGGGAAACCCAAATCAGGCTCGGTGTGGTTTCTGTCAGCCACAGGTTCCTTCACAGCTTTGCATACCCAGTTTGTGGGATGTCTCTGGACTTGGGCTTTTCTCCCTAGGTAGGATTAAAAGGCTGCATTCTGCGTGTGTTGTACAGGCCCCTCGATGCTGCTGGGGACACCAGCCCAGGCCACTGAGGCCTCCCTTGCTGAGAGAGCTGAGGAAGGCCTGGCAGAGAGCTTCCTGCTGCTTAGGCCTAGGGCTAAGACAAACTTACAGCTGCACGATGCAAATGTCCACGGAGATGAGCTGAAGTGTCCTAACATCCCAGGAAAGCTGTTGTCCACAGATGTTATTGAGCTGTGGGTTGCAGTCCTGGAGGGCCACCAGCTCCAGGGCCTGGGACTGCAGGCAAGGGGCAGGGACAGGGCAGGAAGGTTGGCTCTGATGCTCCGTGGCCAGTCCCAGGGCAATCTGAGCTTTTTGCTATTAACACCACTTCTGGGGGCAGTGGAGCCCCCCATTTCACCCCCTAGCCCAGCCCCACTGAAGCCACGGCTCAGCCACAGTTCCTGGGGGAGCCAGGATTTCAAGCCTTTTGCCATGAGAACTGCTGTCAGCGCTTTCAAATGCTCAAGCCGTGCACTGGCTGTTCAGCAGATATGAGAGCAGCTTAACACACTCCTGCCAAACTTAAATCCTCTCTTTTTGCTTCAGCATAATCCCCTTTTCTGCCTCAGGAATGTCCATTTCCGTAAGCAACTTCTAAAGCTTTCCGGACTGCCAATATCACACACAAGATCCTCTGCCTTTGCTCAGTGCAGGCACAGCCAGCTGAAATGCTGCCATTAAAAACTAACAACAAAGACAGCATGCGAGGTGCATTACTTTCCAGCAGTGGAGAGCTTGCTTTCTTTCCCTCCTGAAGCTTGGCAAAAAAGCAGAGCATGTTGTGCTCCAAAGATATTTCCGTACAGGAGAGATTTCTCTAGAAAAGCAGGGCCAGAAGGGAAAAATTACTGAACTCAAAATCTCCTTACCCTCCCAAGCTCTTTGTCCTCCAGCGCCAGCACGCCCGTGCTCTCCGTGAACAGCTTCACCTTCACTGCAGGAAGCGCATGTGTTGTCGTGAAGTCTCCTTGGGTGCCCCAGCTGCAAAAACAGAGACATGCTCAGCTCCAGCAGCAGCCCAGCAGCGCTACTGCTTGGGCGAGCAATGGTTAACAGAAAATGTCGTGCCTGGCACAGGCTGAAGTGGCTGGGCTGAGTGACAAGGGCATTAATTATCTTCTTAGGGAAATGCAGGACAGATGTTTGGAAAAACCATGATGTCTCTTTGGGGAGAAAAGAGGATATTTGGGAGCAGCATGAAACCAAATTTAAGGGAACTTATTTAGAAGGAAAGAACAATACATCTCCGGCAGTGACAGCCTGTGTAGTTACAACAGAATCTGAGGATCGAGAACACCTGCACCTAGGACATCTGTGATCGCTTGTGCCTCTGCTTTTCTCCTGGCTAGTTAACCTCTCCGTTCCAGGTTTATAGTGAGGTTTGCTTTCTCTAAAGAAACCCCACATTTAACCTGAGTCCTCTTCTGAGTCTCAACCCGGTCCTCCAGCCCGGGTTGAGGTTCAAGCCATGATGTCTGCAGTAAGCCTAGTTGGGTGGGCCTGCAGAGCAGGACACCAGCTCCTTGGGGATGGGATGGCAGGGGCCATGAAATGTCCACCTCTCCAGCCCCGCAATGAACAGGAACTGCCATCTACTATTTGTACACCATGAGTCATCTCCCTGGCTGGTACTGTGCCTTGGAAAGCAGCGCTATGGAAGCTGAATGAACCACATGGTAAGGCAAACTAGAGCAACCTGCAACCCATTCCTGAAAAGTCTGGTACACTTGAGGCTATTTGCCTCAAGCTACAGTACTGCAGGAGGATGTTAGCAGCCAGCAGTTCCTTGGGGAGTACAACCCCATGAGCTCCAGTGAGGCTGCAGGCACAGGGTCCAACCCGCAGCCTGCTGACATGGACGGCCGAATTTGCCATTTTGAGCCTTATACGGGGAGCCCCCCCTGCAGCTGACCTTCCTCAAATCCTCAGCAAAGAAACCTGCACACGCTGTGGGACTGAGGGGTCACTTGTGCTGGGCACACGGAGGGTGCTGGAGGTGCCCTGCACGGAGCGGTGCCGCCGGAGCCACAGCCCTGCACCTCACGGTGCTGCTGCGCTGGGCAAGTGGGAGAGCGGCCGGGGCCCTCCGTGCCGACCCGTAAGCACAGCGTGTGGCAGGGAAAGGTCGCCCCTTTCCGCCCTGCCCGGATTAGCAGCTTTCCTGCTATGATTTCTAAACGGATCCCTCTAGTTCACTTACTCCCTTTCTTCAGCTAATCAGCGGTGACAACCTGCCGGTCTCTAGGGAGCCTTGCCAGACTCTGGACCCACTGCTAATCCTTCTAGCAACTTCTGGGGTTTGCATGTGCCCAGCACTCCCCCAGACCTGCAGAACACGAACAGTGAGTGAACTTCAGAGGCCTCGTCCCCTCCTCTCACGAAGCAATATATTAATTTAGTCTCGGGTTGCTTCTATTCGTTACCACCCCCAGTTCTGCTCTATTTCAGTTACAAGAGGACTTTTCTTTTAAAGGTACCCAGAACAGTCAGCTTTGATTTAGAAAGATCATAGGCAAAGGAAATCTGTGAAACGCCAAGTCTCTTCAACATCCTAAAGGCCACAGCTTTTCAAATAGGCTCACTAGTGGTACCACTCACACCAACAAGTCAAATTATTCACCTGTGCTAAGGTTTTTGAGATACAGGAAAACTCCCCTCTGGCAAACAAGAACAGACTGAAGAGGGTCATGGAAAAAAAACTAAGTGGGACTTGAACTAATGCCTATTTGCAAGCTTTAGACAAGTTTGAAAGGAGTGGAGAAAAGAAAAAAAAATACTTTCTACACTAAGAGGTAAAATAACACGGTGCTTTTATGTTTGAAAGTTTGCAGTTATGTTTCAAGATTTGTTTCTACTTCTTAGAGAGTTAGAAACTTATTAAAATAAAGTGAGACACAAACTTCCAGACAAAGCTGAGCAAAGCACTCCTAAAATGGCACTTGCTCTCGTTAGCAGGCAGCAGCTCAGCCGAAGATGAAGGGCATACGGAGGGCTGAGGAAGAAGGCACTGCTGCAAGGAGGACACTGCTGAACATCTGACCATGCAGAAGCCTGTTGTGAAGCTAGTAGATAAGATCTGCTTGGTTTTGTTGTTGTTGTTTGTTTTTTGTTTTTAATTCATTGTCAACTAGATTTCCATGTTGTTTCCAGAGATCCTGAATATTCATCACACTTCAAAGCTCATGCAAAGCGTACAAGCAAGCTTGAAGGATCATCACAGAGAAGGTGCTTTCTACAAACTAAAAGAAACAAACAGCATGCCACGAGCAATACATCAGGGTGACATGACAGAATACACAATGCAACCTAAAATACTGCAAGTCAGATGAGAGGTTATGCCGTATCTCACTAACCACTTGTACTCCTCCTCGCTGTGTAAATGACTTTCTCTTTCACACTGACCTCAAACTAGATCCTCTGCTGAGGAAGGGCAGTACCCTTGAAGTGACTGGGAAAGGCTCAGACTATGCGTGTCCAGAACATGCATGTTCTTCAAACATAAATACCAAAGAGCAGGTTTTATGTTTGGAAACGTATTGGGAAAAATACTTTACCGCTTTTATGCATGAGGAGTATGGTTTATGCTTTGCTCTCTGAGCAAATCTAGTCCAACTGAGCTTAGCAGATGAGCACGTTCAGCACGGAGCTGATTAACTGGGTTTCTTCATCAGTTTTGCTCCGATACCCTCTCTTCCCGTGTCCCTATTCCACGTTTCATCTTTTATGATGATGCATCCAACTGCCACCAGCGCAGGGAGCAGAGGTTTGGCGTGAATTACCTACAGCCCTGCAGTTCAGTCAGATGCCCCAACGTTACATCTTTTTAGTGTCTGATCCCTCAGCTTCCTAATAAATGTTTTAAACATGAGAACCAAGAAAAAGCCTTATTTTCTAATTACAGATTCAGGTCACAGATTATGTTTTCTCTCTTAAAAAAACCTGCATTGTCACCAGCAGGGAAAATTAGAAAGATAATCTTGCTTTGGATAAAAGGAGAAAGTAAGAAAATATCGAACCTTACGCTGTGTATTTTGACAGCATCTGCTTTATAGAACTCATATCTCTGTTTACTATTAAAAAGCTCTTATTTGCTGAAGCATTCCCAGACCATATGTTATCAACAAATGTTACTAACCAAATACAAACAGTAATTTTCATTAGGTTTCCTTCATGAGAACAACATTAGCCACAAAGGGAATAAATGTTTCAAATGACAGTAAACATACATAGCAAACCCTTGACAACACCGTGGTGCTTGCTTATTTATCCCCCCAAAAGCCACGAAAAGATCCATGCCAACGAGCAGAGACCCTCCGAAGTTGGGTTTTGTGCAGGTTGGAGCCTGCGGTGATGTCATTAGTTGCCATAGAGATGCTCAGCATAAGGCCATAATTCATGGCACTGAAACATCATTTGTATTCAATCTAAGTAGGCAGTTTATCTGTGCCGCGTATTAAATTATCGGTCATAAAATTAGCTCTGGACAGTAGTCAGGTATTCGGATCTTTTGAGGGAATAGCAATGTAGCGGTTTCATTTCCGCGTTTAATAATTAAGCACATTATCACTGCAGGAGTTGATTTGTTGGGAAAGTGCCCTGGGATCCATTCTGGGCAAATCCTCTCATGAACTACCCACACCGTCTTGTCCCCATGCCACACAGCCCATGCGTACACTTCAAAGCAATAATTCACCTGCAAACCAGGAGAAATAATATCATTATAGCCAAAAGGATACATATATATGTTTGTACCCATATGCGCACACACACACACACCACAGACAAGAAGTATTACAAGCAGAAAATCCTGACAGTACTTTCTCAGTTAGGACCATATTCATTATCCGAATCCCACCTGAAACCCTCAGCCCAGCATTTCTTACTGCCTAATGCATCCCAAAGCCTGAAGCTAGCCAGGAAATCATGCCATGCCTCAGGACTCTGCTAGAATTACAGCCCGATTTATGCCATCTCTGCTGCTCCGGTAATATAATTAGGATCTACTTGTGTCTCCAGGGTTTCTCGTTAGGCATCAAACTCGGGATCAAACTCTTCTGGCTGCAAAGACCCAGAGGATGACGCATGCCCCAGGTGCTAACCTGAGAACTTGTTTTACCTTCTATGAGCTTAACTTAACTTGTTTTACTTTTTACAAGCAAAATAAGTAGATCAGCACTGTTGGCTGTGTGCAAGCTTTAGGAACAGAAATTTATTGAAAGGTACCATTGCGACAGTTAACCAAACAGCCTAGAGCACTGAGAGTTACTTTTGTGAACCAAACACAAGATGACACATACCCAGAAGTGACCAGACTACAAGGGAGGGAGGTGCTCCCTGGTCCCCCAGCCTCTGTGGGCTCATGTAACACGGAGCACTTGCAGGACAGGCTTACCTCTCTCATTTCAAGGAGCAGCCAGAAGCTCTCACGGGTGCTGTCCTGCCTGGCACCCGAAGGGAAAGCATTGCCATTGCTGATGCAGGTGCCAAGCTGCTCAGACCAAGCTGCTGGGAGGTGTTTCAAGCTACACACTGGCAATCATCTGGCAAACCCTCGGTGTGATGTTACCCAGCCCTTCCCAATTTACAGACGGAACAAGATCACTTGGTCTCCTCACCTGGCCCTGCACCATGCTCTTACCCATTCCTGCCATAAACTCTCTGCAAAAACACCTCTCCCCAACAAACCACTTACGTGGCCTAATCTAGAAATTTCTCAGCTGTTTTTGAGAGACATTGACTTCGTCATTGTACCAATGACCTTACAAGCACTGAACATACATACAAATACCCAGGGGTATTCAATTCTTCAGCTGAGAAATTTCTAGATTAGGCTGTGTAAGTGGTTTGTTGGGGAGAGTTGTTTCCCATTCAATTCTTTCATTCATGTCCTGTTGTCTCCAGCAAGCCCACTTAGCCCCTGCCTAATTTAAAACAGAGAGCCTTCCTCCATCCTCGGCCTTGTAACTAGATCTAGCAGAACATCGATGCCTGTGATTTCTCTAAACAATGAACAAGTGCAACTGAATTATATCGCTGGGCCATGAATCAGCCCTGCTAAGCAGCTCAGCCTATCCGTAGGCTAACATGGGAGCAGCTGGAGAGTGATGTGCTTTAGACAGAGCTGACATTTAAATATGATCTACGACCAGTTTTCATGGGCTTCAAAACTGCCAGAGGACACCTTTTCTCTCTCTCCAGATATATTCGCTGAAAGAAGTTTGCCTGGCAGCTTGCATGGAGCAAACATGAAACATATAAAAGTAAAAATGTGTCTGAGAGGAGAGCTACATTCAGTGTGTTCGCTCCAGAGGTGCGTTATGCTCAACACACACAGCAGCAGCCTGGGGCACGGCCCCTAGCTGGGGTAGATGCCACCCTTCTGCCTCCTTCCCGTAAGTTTACAGCTTCAGTAATGTCTTGCCGAATGAGCAGCCCTGCATCTTGGCCAGATTTGCATTAGTTCATTGAACCACCTGCCCGGCATCATTTTTTAAATGTAACTAGAACAGCATTGAACTGTGCTGGGATGCGCAATGCCGCATGCAGCTGCCTCCTGCTGCGTGCTGCCACTGCCACCAAATGCCACCAAATGCCACCCGCCTGTGTACAGAGGCTAGGCAGTCCCTCTGAAAGGCCTTCAACAGATGTGGTCATGTCTGGGACAGAATTTGGAAGGCCAGCTGTGTGGTGCGGTGTTTTTAAGTGGTTTCTCTGCTTACCGCTGTGCCTGGCCGGGGCACTTGCTGGAGCCCATCTCACTCTGAGGATGGAGAGGTCCGATTGTGCATCACTGAAATGCTACAGGCAGTCTTGATTTACTTCTTCCAAAAATCCTGCCTAACAAACAGTTTTCCTTCTTCAGCCCGTTCCCCACCTCCCAGCGGAGACCTTTCTGGGCAGCAGCCTTAACTCTGGGGCCATAAATCACGTGCGTCCGCAGCTCCAGCACTGGGAAGGCAGCACTAGACAAGAGGCCCACCAGGCAGAGCTAACCTGCTTTCATGCGGCTGATGGAACAGGCAACACCCGCTTCCCTACCTGTGATACTAAGGCTTGTTTTTACATATTTCTTGAAACAGCAGCACGAAATAAAATGAACAGTTCTTAGAAGTTTTTAACAGTGTTTAACTGTTACCTGTATGCGAAGAAGCCTGCAGTAAAGCTTCTTGTTACTTTCTCTAACGCATTACATATACTGGTTATTTGAAACCAGTAAGTAGAGGCCAGTGACCAAGGTTATGGCTGTTGGTGATCTCCCTGGGCTCCCCTCCCACGTCTCTCCAAAGCAGCAGCTCATTATAGCACAGATTTACTCAGCTCAGCAGGAAAACCTGGCGCAGGGACGGCATTAATTCCACCAGGCTGAAAATGCTAATTTCATTTTCAGAAACGAGTCTCTGTGAATTTCTAGGAAAGACGGAGATCAGCCAGCAGTGCCCAGCAATGCCGGGGGAGCAGAGAGCTCGCTCCTCTTCGGGAGAGGTGTCAGCGGGGCAGGGCAGGGGACGTGGCACCATGGACACGCCTGCAACACCTGGCAGAGGCTGGCGCCCACACCTTCAGCAGCTGGCTCACAAAGAAGTGATAAAAAGAAGTCGGGCATTCTGACAGAGAAGCCTTCCAGCCCCCTTGCCATGGGATAAGCTACAAACTCCTAGGTTTTCCTGATGAGCCGAAACCTTCTGCCTCTGTAAACGACAAAGTGAACACCCCGGTACGCCCAGAGGCTGGGGCCGTGCCTGCCCTGAGCTCTGCTGTGTCAGGCCAAGCAGGGCCAATTCTCTGCCTGGAGCACTGAGACCTGCTCTGCCCGACAACTCAATGGCTCAATGAGGGAATCCATGGTTTCCTGGGACATCCTAATCCCAGCACTTCAGGGACTGCCCAGTTTTTGTTCCCACAGCTCTGAGACACGATTAAAGCGTCACGCACACAGACAGCATCCTGCAGAACATCCCGCAGCCAGCAGCGCCGGGCAGCCGATAAAAGGCACCATCTCTCCCTCCGGGAGCTGCGGCTCCCACCACTGGCTACCGCAACGCTGCTGCCAGCTGAGAAATGCATCTGTGAGAGCACCACGTCTGCATCTCAGTGTGCAAGGTGCAGAAGGGACAGGATAAAGCTGGCGGAGACTGCAGCAAGGCAGAGCCTGGGAAGGTCTGCTCTGCTCTCAGCCTCCTGGGGGCTCCTGAGCAGGTCCCACAGACCACGCTCCTGTGCCAGCACCGCATCAGACGGCTGCTGGGGCACAGCAGCCAAGAGGAGCTGACGAGGCTGATGGCACGACTTCAGCAGCCCAGGAAAGGATGGTCTTCATTATACAGAAAATAAAGTGCTTGGTTTCAGCACAAAGTGCTTCCTGAGCGCAGCTGATAGGCACAGTTACGGGGAAGCTGTAAGAAGGGATGGGAGATGGATTTAATCACATAATAGCTATTTACGGCCACGAGATGGCATTCCTGCCCCAGCGATGTCCCTCTGACATGCCTATGCACGGCACAGCATCACCCGGCGTGCCCAGGACCTCGCTGTCCTGCAGCCGGCTTCACCCCAGGTTCTGCTTGACTGCAGGAAAACTGCGGCTGGTTTGGAGGAGGATTTACGGCAAGGCTATTCACCACGATCTTCGGGGTATTTACAGGAAAAATAAGCAGCACGATTACTTAGCGTGATTTAAATGATGACTGCTTTTAAAATGCCCTGCGCTTTTGCTTAATACTATGATTTTACAATTAGAGGCAAACTGCTCAGCAGGAGGACATGGAAATGTAAGCCCAGCAACCTTTCACTGGGAAGTCTGAACTGAAAGAGTAATTGCTCTTACAAGGGCTGCCTAGCATATGTACTTTACAATACTTCATCAGTGTGTCAGCTACGGATACAGCAGGAATGAAAGTTTCATTCATGAAATCAGCCTGCGTGCATTTGCTGCCTGCGGTTATTAGCCCTGCCTGTGGAAGTCCATTGCAGCGCCACTCATGGTCTGGCTGCAGCGCCACACACCTGCTAACCAAAGATTCCTCGTGCCAAACCAGAGCAAAGATGCCCCACCGAATCAGCCACAAAACCACCCTTCTCACACACCAACTATTTAATTGAGATGTGGTTAATTGCTTCTATCAAATCTTACCACCCCAAAAGAAAACCAAAGTGCAGAGGGGAGCCCTGCAGTTAGCTCAGGCCTGGTGAGGATTTACACTGCCAGCTCTGCAGAAACTCAAGTGTCTCACAAGCACAGACGAGGTACCCTTCCAAAATCAGCTACAAAATGGAACAAGAGGTGTGATGCTGTCCCTTGTTTCTGTGCCACCACTCACATTTTTGCTCTCCTGTGTTGCCCCAAGCCAGGCTCCAGGACAAGAAGCCCAGACCCAGGCACCCTGGCACCTCCAGGCTCAGTGGGGAGGAGGTGATGCCCACCTGGCCACCTCGGTCATCCCCCTGTGATGGGATGAGCTGCCTTGAAGGTGAGCCCTTTCTCTACATTGATTGTTGAGGAACCTTCCTGAGCAACCGGCTTGTCCTTAAGCAGCTCCTTTCTAAGGGATGCTGCTGGAGGTGTCTCATTAAGCAGCTGTTAGGTGAGCATTTTCTCTGCTGTGAAACACAAGTGTTTGACCCAGTTTTATGGAGAGCAAACCCGAGGTGAGGATACACAGCCACTGGGAATAGCTAGAGGAAACATGCTAACACCGCATCCTTCATTTCTCTCTGAGATCTGTCCCAAGACAGGCATTTTGCTTGTCTGGTCAGACACAGAGGAGGGCTCAGCAACCCCTGGCTGCAGGAGTTTGCCCTTCTGCACCCACCACAAGGGGCTGTTGAGCTCTCTTCTCACCTCTGGAGGGGTCCCACAGCTGCTGGAATCCTCTTCTCTAAGCCAGGGAGACAAAGTTGCTCCAGATGCTCTCAGCTGTGTTTGTCTACAAGATCTTTTGGGAAAGGTGAGAAATACCAGCGAGCCAGGCAAGGTGCTCCTGTGTGCTGCATCCCGCCCTTCATGGACTTCTTCGATCTGAAACACCTTGGAGTTGCTGTGGAAAGGGTTCAAGAAAATGCTGCTGCATCCTTCTGGCCTCCTTTGCAAGCTCCTCTTTCCATGAGCATGCCTTGCAGTCTTTGCCCATGTAGCAACAATAGCGCACAGCTCCCTTTGAGTGCTTGCTGTTCATTGGGAAACCCCAGCATGTTCATAAAAAGAATGGGACCCTACCTTCATTTCACAGAAAAGACAACTAGAATGTTGAGAAATGACAGCCAAGGTTAGCCGGCCCATGAAACCATTCCCTCCTCTGGAGCTCTGTCAAGGCAAGAGCAGGCACAGCAGCAAAATTGCTCTGTATCTCCCTACAGTGCTCCGCAACAGCAGTAGCAGTCCCCCTCGTTAAATGATAATGTGCTCTACTTGTACACTGCACTTAATAAATAAACCAACAGCTGGGCACTGCCACATGTCTGCTCCCCGCCTTTCGCCTGGCGGGTGACGTGCAGAACTTGGGCGAAGGCATGGCTTGAGTTTTTGCTTTTTTTGTAGAACGCCAACCACGGACATTAAATAAGAAGACTGCATGTACTCCAGGTCTTTTGTTATGCAGCCCTCTTCTTAATTTAGCAATTATTTCACCTCACTGGATCGCAGTCTCATTCCAATGTCCTTTTGGTCTTTGCTGGCCCATCTTAAGGTTGGTTGCACACATGGGAGTGATGCAGCAGACGGGTGTAGATGAAAATTGCCTTGGGCATCATCACACCTTCTGGACTACTTAAATTTGAATGTATGTGCTATCACAGGAATACGTAATTCCCAAATACATAGGAACATTTGAGAATTCAGACAGTTGGCTAGAAAAGGGAGACTTCTTCTGTGAAAGAAAAGGTGCAGGAGCTCAACCCTTCGTAGACACCTGAGCATCCATGTGAAATCCTTGCTATGTACATCCCAAAGGTCAGGGAAAACAGCCAGAGCTCGCGCTGACTTGCTACCACAGGCAAGCGTATAGAAATAACTACAAGAGGTACGTCTATAGGAACAAGACTTCATTATCCTTCAACACAGATTCTAGTGTAACAGCTACTGAGAGCACACAGGTGGGACCACGAGTTCACTTTGCAGGAAACACCCATGGAAGAGAGACGGATGTCTTGTAGGTGGTGCCTGGTGTGGGTATGACTTCCCCTTGTCGCCCCAGAATGAACAAAAAAATAACCAAACCCAAACTGAAACCAGGACTAAATTATGGAGGCCACCTGCACGTCTGCCACACAGCCAGCTGGTGCTGGGAGGGAGGACAGAGACACGGGCAGGACTAAGCCTTTGAGCTTCCCACGTGGCAAACACCCCCATGCTCCTCTCGAAAACCCTGCGCAGAGGGAGGAGGCACACAAGAAGGAGCAGTGGTTAACAACGCGGGGGCACCAGGAGGGAAAAAAGAGGGAAGGAAAGCTGCCTGGGGCTTACACCACGCCACTGTGTCCATCTGAGTGATGCTCAGTGTCAGGGAATTGCGGTGAAGCCTCGTGTTTATTCTGGGAAGAAACTAAAGTGCTTAAACTAAACCAGTTTCTTCCATCCTCCCGTGAGCCACAGAAATACCACTGGCTCCTCAAATGCTGCAAACATAGGAGAGAAAAGGAATTTCCCCATCCAGAGCTTGTGGGAAGAGGCAGCGCTTCCTGTAGGAGACTCGGGCAGATGGAAACAATTCCCCAAAATGACGGCTTGGTAAATTTACCTGGCTAATAACCTCTTAGTGCATTTTTTTGCTGTGTTTAATGACTTGTCCACAGCCTCCATTTTCAAAACTGGGAACGTCATAACAAACCTCGGGAGCATTATGGAAATGCGATCACGCACCCGGGTGTATGAAAAGCAGCTGATACAGAACTAACAGCAGGATCCTACAGGAGCAAAGCCACGCACGGTCTCATTGGAAAACAAAAAAAAAATGGGCTCCTAGGCATGCCAAATAATTGTATATGAAGAAACCATGTGCAGGGACTTGGATGCTACTTTATACACTTCAGTCCTAGAAGAAGGTGGCTTAAAAACAAACCACCTGATGGCGTTTGTGTCCCTGCCACTGTCACCTCTTAGCCCAGCAGCAGCAGCACGGGCTCAGAGCACCTGCACCGAGCAAAGCTGAAGATGTCTCCTGGAAGACATTTCCCCCTGGGGCAGCCTGACTCTGCTCAGCGCCTCACCCACGGGGCCAGGTGTGTGGCTCAGCAGTGGTGTCTGACGTTAGCGGTACCCAGGGCTCCATCACCTACTTTTACACATTCGTAAGGCTCCTGGAGGTTTCCTGAGGGAAAAAGAGCTGTAAACATCTGCACAGCTATGAAACAAAACCATGCAAGTGGAAAGGGAAGCCAATCAGTCTGGGTAATTACGGCAGCTTATATTTAACGCTGAAGCAAACTTAAAGAGGGAGGGGAGAAGAAAAACAGCAACGCAGCCTCCTTCTAAATTTTCCTATTGCCTTTTTTTTTTTTTTTTTTTTTTTTACCCAGCATCATAAATTTTGCTTACACAGGGCTTATTTAGAGATGAAAACCTAAATGTGGATGACTGCTTAAACCAACGTAACCACACAGGTCCTCCTGAGCGTTGGCAATACCTCTGCAACACCGCGATAGATGTGGATGTAGCATGGGCTGGGAGCACATGGGTTATGCAGGCGAGCATTCAGCAGCTGATCCTCCTGCCTGGCCGTGCCATCCCAGCAGCGAGGCAGCAAACCACGAGCTGCACAACCCCGGGGCTGCAGGACTGCACCCGTCTGAGAGCCACCCACTGCATGGGGGATACACAATGGGAATTAGGGGCTCCGCTCTGCTCCTGCCCACGTTGGTATAAACCCCTTTAGTTTAGCAGAGTTAAATTTGTTCTACAGCGCACAGAAGGCTTATTTGTCATTTATACATGAGAGCTCATCTCAAAAGGACCGTTCTGATTTCACCACGGGGAAGTGCTCACGGCATCTCCCAGCTAGCCGTGGCGACAAAACACCGACTGCAGCACAATGCTCTTATCACGCTCCCACTCCACGCAAAGCCACTGAGCCTCCCTTCAAACGGCAGGGCCTGAGGCAGGGGATTCCTGCAACAAAAGCCCCAGTTTTCCCCCACTGCAGAGAGAGAGGGCATCCCTGCTCTGCAGCCTCCCTTCCCGCAGGACTTCTCACTTGGCTGCCCAGCGCCCATCTCCCAGAAGGGGACTGGCACCGAATGGCACCGCGGGAGATGCGCTGTGGTCCTGCCCCTGTTCGCCATCAGACAGCGAACTGTGCTGGATACTGCACACCGAGCTGAGGCTAAGACATTGATCAAGTGATCAGCTTGGCGTAGGGACCCAAAGCAGGGCAGCTTGCTGCAGCAGAGATAAGCAGCCAAGCCATCAGGGCACCCTGAAAGCAAATCGGGGAGCAGCATCGGGAGCAAGGACAAAGGTGAAGCAGGGCTCCTGTCTCCTGACAAAATAGCCAAGGGAAGGGAAGGGGACAGAGATTGAGAGGTTTAAAAATTTACCAAAGACATTGCTTTATCAAGAGCAAATTTCCGAAGAGGGAATGAGGCCCAAGCCTTTGGCTGTGATGAACAAATGTAAGAGCAGACATGGAGTCAGCTCTGAGAGCTGTGTCCTCTCTCCAGCACTGCCCCACAGCACATGCATAAGAAAAAGGCATGAAATAAACACGAGGCAATAAAGAGGGATCTTTTTTCCTTCCAAAACACAGAATCACAGAATCATCTAAGCTGGAAGAGACCTCCAAGATCACCGAGTCCAACCTCTTTACTAAGCTCCACACAAAATAATCAGCTTCTCATGCTCTGAGCACAGCTCTTGCACTAGTCCTGAAGAGGCCACTCAGCAAGGAGGAAGATTTAAGCTCAAAATGAGACCAGTCCCAGAGCCAGGGGAGCAGCACCCACCTCAGCCCCTTCCTGGGCACGCAACAGGCACAGACAGGTCGGCCACATTTCCCCCAACCACTTTGCTTTTAACCCAAACAGTTCAGATGAGCTCCAAGCAGGTGCACCTGAGTTTCACCACTGTAAACATGGGGAGAACGAGACTCATCTCTGTGCTGAAGTATGCCCAGGTGACCACGCAGCCTTTATTTACAAGGCACGTAGGACCTTGTTGTTGTGTTCTCTGTTTTCTTTTGTTCTGCTCACGTCAGAGAATTGCGGTACTGTAAGAAGATGAATCACTGGTCCAGCCTGTGAGCACTGCTAAGGGCACAGGTCAGTGTTTAAATATATCCAGCAGCCTCGCTGGGACCGCAGGACAGGGGTGCTGTCACTGGACCTCGTGTGCAGTTCCCAGCCCCTTGGCCACCTCGCTCTCTGGCCGCAGAAACAGCAGCATTAAAATCGCTGCTGGAGACGTGCAGGAGCCACTTCACCCTCTGGGCTTTGCAGAGGGCAGCCATCAAGATAACGGGCAGGGAAGTAAAACCCTCCAATACCTGCAAGAATAAAGATCCCGCACAAAAAGCAATAAAATCCTGCTTGGCCTGGGATTTCGGATATTATGTAGAGGCATTTGTGGGTTAGGGCATAATACAAAGGCTTTTTCTTACACAACTTATTAAAAGCACTACTAATAATACACTGCAAGCCTGATCTGAAATAACCCTTGCTATTTCAGGTCTGGCTCTCTCTAGAACTGTGCCATCCTCAGTACCCGTGCTGAGGCAGATAATCCTTACATGAAGGGATTGTGCTTAAAATGTCAGGAATCCAATGTGGAGTCTAAGAAGGAAAAAAGGACAAGCAGTTAATGCCAGCCCGAGAGCCAAACCCCTCGCACACGGCCGATCTGACTGCTTGGTACACTTCACTGCCCACTCCGCCTCTTTCAAGATCTACAAACACCATTCGAGCTCCAAAGGCACTACGATGCTTTTGAACATCTTATTCTCAAAAACTGCTGGTTTTGCAGCAGCAAAGGCAAATCTCTCACAGAACTGGATGGCAGACGAGCTGGACTGGTGCTGTTGGAAATCCTTCCCTGGCTGGAAGATTGTCTTTCTCCCCGAGGCGTGCGGGTGCCAGCCTGAGGCATGGAGCCCAGCAGCGAGGTGGAGAGCAGCCCCTGCCACCAGTGTCTGCAGCCTGGGCGTCTTAGCTGAGGGCTGGCACTTCAAGCACACAGGGGAATACAGGGAACAACTCCAGGAGTCACTCTTAAGCAAAAAGGAGATGTCTGACATGGTTCCCCGGCCCTGTGATGCTCTCCTTTCCAGCTCCCCAGGACATAGGGTTGTCACAAAGAATGGAAGTTTTCCAGTGAATCTTGCTATTCAAATGTAATGTGTTTTTTTTTTTTTTCCTTTTTTTCCCTTGAGAGTAAGTATGAGAAATTTAGTCTTCCGTACCTCAGACAGCCTCCAGAATGATGGCAAACCAGAATTTGGAGCAGTTTGAAGAGCTACAATTTAACCTAAGACAACACTGCCTGTTTTCAGAACTGCATTCAGCTTTTTCACTGACCGCAGACACTTAGAGCTGCAATTCTATTTTTAGAGCCTCTGAGATACAGAAGTGTCAGGATACACAGGGGTAAACCTCCCTGCTACAACACTCACACTTTGGTAGCACTGAGGCTCAACATACCCCAGGGTTGCTCGGCAGCACCCAGTGCAAAAGCACCCAAAAACTTCAGGTCTGGGGGACACTTTGGGGAGCAGCCTTAGCATGCTTTGGCTGACCCAGTTCCTTTACCAATGGGTGTTTTTCTCACAACAAAACGTACCCGAGCAGATGTGCTGTGAATGACCTCAGTGAGAGTGACGCTGGCATCTGAGAGACACTTCTCAAGCCTGCAACACAGCGCAGCTCCGAAATGCAAAGGACTTTTCTGAGCTGCTTCTATCACTGCCTCATCACCGCAATACCTGAGGGCCTCCAAGTCACGTATTAAGCAACACGACAAACACGTCACATCTCGTTCGTTCTCTCTTTCCTTCTTGTCAGAAGAGGAGAAGGTGAGTGCAGTAAATTGCTTTCACAAGGTCTTGGTGCTCCCCGTCTGGGCTGTTGTGTCTGGCAGAGGAAGCAAGGTGATCGACGTGCTTCTGATGCAGACAAGAAAAAAGTCAAGGTTTTCTGTGATGGTCTCTGGTTTCTGTGGAAGGTTTTTTCCAGAATTTTTGGCTTGGGTGGCCTTTAATTTTGGAACTAAAACGTCCCAGAACCTTCAAGGAATGGAACCGTCAAGCTCTTTCGAGGATTTTTCTTATATATTGGCCCAAGTGTGGGGCAACCTAGAAGACTTCAGACCTAACTCGCACCTCTGTGGGAAGCCAGCGCAGAGAGGATGAGTGTGATGCACTTACGTAACTTGTACCACGCCGTAGCATGTTGGCTGCATGTTCCTCAGGGCTGATGGCTTTCTGCCCAGACACTGTACATTTCATTATGATAAAAAGAGCCATTCAATTAAAGAGCTCACTCCTGCGTCCCTTATTTTCCAAACAACACTTGTATACACAGATCTATCGCTTACAGCAAGAAGGCTTGAGTAAGTAAGGACAGATCCTTTGAGCAAAAGTAGAATGAGCAGACCAGGCTAAACAAGTGCACGTAACCCAGCAGAAGTACACTATTCAATATGGGTAACAGTAATTTCCCCTAAATAGAGCCCAACTTTCCCTACTGAAGCAATAAAAATACCTAAAATAGTGACAACTGCAGGTTCTTATGGAAATTTTCTTCCATGTACAGCTCTCCTACTTCCTTCTCCGAAGCAGATTTTAGAGCATTTTGAAAAGTAAGGCAGGCTGCAGCACTCCCCCTGATTGGGAATATTGTTTTTAAATTGCTTACAGCAGATTCCTATTCTGCCGGTGCAGTGCAGGGTGCAAGGCATCAGCATTTTCTGTGCCTCCGCGGGAGGACAGCAGCTGATGGAAGACGTTAGCTGACACCTCCTTGAGAGCACTGGTCTCGAGCCATTTGCATGCAGCGCTCGTGCACTTGCACATGATGCAACTGTGCAGGTTCAGCCGGTTCTCAGCTTCCCTCCCACAAGCTTGGGAAGCTCCTGGGGAAACGCCACTTGGGGGCTTGTCCCTCAAAGGAGATGGGACATGGGACCAGAGAAGGGAACATCCCAACAGCAGCCCCGCTGCACCACTCGGCATCTCTGGAAGAGGCTTTATGTCACCCCAGGAGTTACACGCTGTGAGGATGTGCACTGAGAATTTCATTAGGGTGTGAAATCTTTGCAGTGAACTAGAGGAAAATGGTCTCACATCCATGCGAAGAATGCTGCAAGTCACTAATCTACCAAACCAGAAAGGAAATAAGCCGTTCATGATCTTCTCTTTCCAAACTAACAAAGATTAATGACCACTAGCAGTCTAATGCAACAACTGGAGCAGACAGGAAAAGCAAAGTGTGGGGCTGCAGCAGGGCATTTGGGGTCCAGGTCAAAGAGGACAGAACAACACTCTACCCTTGAACTGAACCCATGCAACGTGGCCTCAGATAAAGCTTTGACCAATCAACTTGGAGCCTTCCCCTCCTCTTCTGTCCCACCTCTGTCTGGGGCTACCAGAGCACGTCTCCGCCAGCCGTTCCCCTTCCTTGTAGGACTGCTAAAACCCTGCCAGGGAGGAGGAGATTATGTACCCACACCTGACGGCACCAGTTCAGATGGACACTCAGACAAGCATTTATCTAAGCAGCTGCTTAACTCCATCCCTATTTAGCAAAGTACTTACGTACAGGCACAAATTTATGTCTCTATGGCTACAAGGAGACATAAGCCTGTCATTAACACTTTTTTTCCCCTCTCAATCAGGGCTTATGTGCCATTCTTAGTCGCGGGGTGATGCTCTGTGTACGTGGAAGGCGTTTCTCCTCTGCAGAAGGAAGCCCTCGCCACAAGTTCTCACAGACCCCTCTGGCCTCACCAGGCAGGAGCCAGTTATCTGCAGCTACTCAAAGCGGCAGTAACTTGGTTGAGAAGAACATGGTGGAGAGAGCAAAAGGCAAAACGAGACTTACGTCGGCTTCGAGGCTTCAGCCTGGTCAGTCTGCAGCTTCTCCCCACCTTCCACTTCCATGGTGCAGTACACGATACGGTTGGGGGCCAGCGACTTCAGCCCCTGCACCTCCATGATGACGACCTGCGGGGCAAAAAAAGGCGGTGGAAGAGGAGCAGCCTCCTTCAGACCCCACTCTGGCTGCTGATCCCAAGGGGTTGGCCAGTGCCGGGGTCTTCCATGTACCGCCGGGTGGGCAGGATGGTGACCACGGCCACCAGGGAGACCAGCAGGACTCCTGCTGCCTGCACATGGCCCTGATAAAGCTCTCGGGTACCCAGGGCTGTACCGGGAGATGGGCCTCATAGACATGGTCCTGAACCACCTGAAGGTGCCTTAATACGTGAAATCCAGAAAAATAAACCACCAAAACATACAGCCACCCACTCTGTTCCAAAAGCCTACTTTCAAGATTAAGACATTTCCATAAAAGTTCTTGCAGGAAATTACCTTCTCTACTTTGAAGGTGGTTAACCCTGTTAACCACGTACCTTAAACATTTCTTCAGGAAATACTGTGGGAGTTGCTGTTCGTGCATTATTACAGCTATCTATGAAATACATACGCAGGATTTAAAACTCCTCTCCTCAGGTCGTCTGATGTGCCCTGGCACCGAGGAGCCCTTCTCTTAAACACAGAACTCCACCAACCCTCTGATGAGCAAAAACTCTTGCAGCAAGAGGTTCGTGCACAGAGCAGTGAAGAGACCTGCCAGCTCCTGAAGTCAGTGCTTCACTGAGCTCCTGCTTCCCACCAGATGGGGTTCGGCTGGAGCAAAGTGTTTCAGACATCCCATTGCAAGGACAAGTCCCTTTTTGTATGGCTATACGCACTGCACAGGCTTTTCGTACAGAGAGGTCTAGGGCTTTGTGATCGTTCCCTCCGTACGGAGACACTCAGAAGTCAGGCTTTATTTGATGCTGCCACTGAAGGCACTGTCTCTGGGTTCACAGCTCTATTTATAGTGAGACTGAGCTGAGTATTATAGGGATGGTTTCAGACACCTACTGAGTTAAACCGAATCTGGACAACCAGCATTATAAGTTTTGCATTGGCATAATATATATAACGAGACTTCTTAGGGAGAGAAATCAACAGGAAACTACGCAAAAATAGAATTTTCTGATTTCCCTGCATCCTACATCTTTGACCCCATCCTAATAGTTGTTTTGACAATGTAACCAACCCACTCATTGACAGTCAACAACTCTGTATGGGTGTGTCTGAAATGCTGATGACTCCGTGGAGTAAATGGCTTTCCTAGACTACCAAGATGTTTGCAGAGAACAATTAACCCAGCTGAAAAGAGCTACGTCAGCAGCAGGGCTTCCAGGACTGACACAGCCTGTTCGGATGTAACGTGGGTCCCTGCAGCACCCTGCCTTCCCCTGGGTGCACGGACAAACCCCTGAAAGCAGGAACTCAGTGCTCGACACAAAGCAAACTGCGAGCCAGCAAAGCCCAGCACTTCCCCACAATCTGTTGGGTGCATTCAAAGCCCAGCAATTTTTAACAATTCTCCAAAGAGAAAGCACGGCGTGCAGAGAAATAAAGTGACACCTCTAAGTGGCAATAATTAAACACTGACATTTACAGTGCGTTTCAGTACATCGGGAACTAGACGTGCCAATGAGGAACCTCTGTAATGTTATGCAGGCAGACTTGCCAGCCTGAAGTTCTGGTTTTGTTCCCTTAGTGCTGCAGAAAACAAACTGTGAAGTAGCCAGGCAAGTGTGAGTACATAAAAATTAGAGTCCAGATCAAACCTTGCATTATTGTGGTGGTTTCAGAGGCAATACAGGGAGATGGGTTTTGGGGTACACTCAGAATCAAGCCTTAAGAAGAGGCTGGTTAAATACACAGATTTCCAAGCCATCTGATATACATCAATAGGAAATTCCAGATGGTTTATCTTACACTGTTTTTTCCAACAAGACGGTAAGAAAACAGAAAGGACATAGTGCTTGACCACAGGCAAAGCTTCTGGTAACTCAGAGAGGAGCTGTTCCTCATGGAGATCAGAATAAGACTTCTACTGACCTCTCTCCACCTCACTGTTACGCTTGAACCCAGCAGAAGCTTGCTGCTGAGATTTTTATTCCCAGCTCTGCACGCTGTCTGCTGGAGCAGAGACAGCAGGAAACTTACCTCCAGGGAGAACGACAACACCACGTCTGACTTGGAAAGCTGGTTCTCATTTTCTTCTCCCATGTCAATTATTGAGGTGTTGTGGCTACGTTTCAGCTTCTGCAGCTTGAACTCGGAGCCTCCTTTAGACACAGGCATGCTCTCTAAGTTTGCCATCAGGAGATTGACGGACGACTTCAGCTCCTCGATGTACATGTTCTCCATTTCTTTGGACACAAACTTCGGAAACTTGCGCTCCTTGGATTCAAAAACAAAAGCGAGAGAATGAGTTGTGGTGACGAGCAGCAACCACTTGCTGCACTGGGAGAATCCCCCAGGAGCATCTGCAGAGAGGTCTGTGGGCAGGGAACGCCCACAAACCAGCTGACAAATTGCAGCTTCCCCCTGTGTAACGCAGAACCATTATTGTTAGCTTCCCAAAGAATTACTGCTTGGTACTTATCCAGCTTTACTGTTTCTTGCATGCACTTGCATTTTGTTCCTTTTCTGTCTGCATGTGGCCTCCTTCATATAAGTTAATTCACAATTACAAAACTCCAGGCCTGATCTCAGCTGAGCTTTGTGACCAACAGCAATTTACTAACGAGTCAAAGGATGCTGGTGTTCTGGGACTTGTTTCCCAGTCTCTCAGATGTGCCAGCTCTATGTAAAAACATTTCTGAGCAGTTGTTCCCTTAGTTTTCTAGAGGTGAGAGGAGCCTACAAAGGCAAAACTGACAACATGTGGGCTGGAAGGCATAGTCCCAACTGCAAGGAGGGGTAAAACACCCTCTAAACTTCACTAATAGGACTACACTGGATGCTTAAACATTAGAACCAAGCTGACAGTGAGAGCAAAACATGATGCTCTCCAAAATGTGTTCTCAGCTTTGAATTGCTTCCCGTGCTCCAGCTCCATTAGGAGCACTGGTCTAAGCCCTACATCTTCTGACAAGTGCGTCCATCCCTGAGCCTCCCCAGGCTCTGAACACCTCGCAGCGGGTGACGACAGACTGCACCAGGTGTACGACAGCGAAGCAGCATCTGCAGCCTGAGAACTTGATGCTGACATGCAAAGTATCTTCTCAGCGGCAATTCATAAAAAAAAGCAGTTCGTAAAGCGTATGCTAGAGAAGAAAACAAGGTCATGTTTTTTCCACAAGACTGTCATAAGGCTGCTGAAAAAAATACTCCACGGCACTGGTCCTTGCATCAATCCTCAGCAGCTTACCCGTTACAAGCCCCACTCACGGCTGCACTCCCACCAAGCAGTTAAAATACAGTCTCATGCTTCAAGCCTCAATCTCAGGAAGCAATTCTCTCATGTAAATTAGACCTTGTGTAAGAGACTACCTGATCGGTCTGTGTTACTGCATATGCATTACAAAAGGTGCAAGCCACTTCTAGGAAAAGAAAAAAAAACACAAACACACCGCTGGTTTAGGTTTTGAGGACTGCTGCTGAAGCAATGATGTTCAAACATGATTGCTTTCTCACCCTGCTGCTACCAGTCTCTCCAGGGACTCAGTTTTGGCACAGCCCCCACAAACCTCTTCACCAATGCAGCAAGGACTGACATTTCTCTGCGTGCTACCAGCAGCTTCTCGTACCGAGGCTAAAACCAGGTAGCTTGAAGTGGTGCCTAACAGTTCACCGGGGACTGGGTCTGATGAGGGAAATGCAGAGATGCAGGGGTGGTACCAAGTTACCCAGCTAACCAGGGGTGGAGCTGAGGTAAGTCTGGAAGAATATAGGATCAAGGGATGCAGACAAAAGCTAAAAAAGAACGTCAGTCAACATACTTGGAGAAGGGAGAGGCCCAGAAATGGGGACAAACGTGGGTGAAAGAGTTAAGATAGTGCAAGGAATAACCAGTCCAGCAGGCTGCAGCAGAGTGGGTCCAGCCACAGATGGGCATACTGCTCAGGTGCCATCACAAGGTCTCGTTTAGTTGCCCCAACATGTGCTCCTTCTTGCCCTCAAGGCCAGGTGGCTGGGTGGGAAAGGCACCACAGGACAGTGGCACACAGGAGGCTGCAGAGAAAAAGGAACCTCGTCCTTGGCATCACTGAGCTGTCAGCTGCAAGTCTGCTTCCGTTTAGCTACTGGAACAGTACAACACGCAGAGTGAAAAGCCTGTCCGGATTCAGCTTTACAACATCTGCTTAGCTTCAGGCACGATCCTCAAGCTCAAGGCTGTGTGTGTGTGCGTGTGTGTGTGTGTGGGGGACACCTCAGTGTCGGTTCAGTGAGCCCTGCAAGTCTCCCCGTGCAGCAAACCTGCAGTAAAAGCTGCGAAGTGGAGACAAAATTGCAAATGCTGTCCTTTCGCAGAACCGAACTGAGAGCCTACCCTTTGCTAGAAAGAAAGCTGCCCAGCCCAGGGAGGAGGATACACAGAAGGACTCAAAGGTCATTTGGATGCCTCTGAAAGGCAGCGTCCGTGGGTCTGAAAGAACAAGGATTCTCATAGGCAGGTGCTGGCGGGATCTGACATGCGGGAGAGAGGGCCCGCAGCAGCAAGGTGAATGAGAATAAATCCCAATACCTGCCAAATGGACGAGAGGTAGGCTGTGTTTACCTCAAACCTCCCCCCAGGCGGCACCGCTGTATTTTGAAGGTTGAGTTCTGCACCGGGAAATGTCAGGTTGTGTTCAGGACTTTCTCGTGACTGCCTCTCGCAAGGCCAGCAGTGGCATGGTTTGTTCTCAGCATCCTTGGGGGAGAGTGGAAATGGCAAATCCTTGTTTGCAAAAATAATTCACGAAGCTGCAGCCCTTGCTGGCTGCTGCTGAACCATACGTACTGTCGTCCCACATGCCATAAAGAGAAAATCAAAGAACAAAATCAGGAGATCTCATTTTGGCACCCGGTGCCTGGCCGCCCATCTCAGAATCAGAGCAGTAGTGCACCACGCGGGGGCTTTACATTTCACTGCAAATAAAAAACTCTGTAGATTTTCTTGAAAATAAAATGGCAGGGGGCCAAGTGCCGAACAAAGGAAAGGAGCTGCAGTTACTTTGCTTCTTTGCCGTGCCATCATTTGGCTGCCTTGCTGCATTTATCAGTGAGGTGCGGAAAACCAGAACCTGCCTCCCCAGCAGCTCTCTAAGTGTCAGTGGGGAGTGAGCAAGCCGGTGCCACGGGCATCCTTGCTAACACCTGGCCGTAAATGAATGCGCTGTGCTTTTTACACTCGGTGATTTCAGTGAGGTCGCAAACAGCTCTGATATTACTTTGCCCATAAAAGCCTCAGCACTTGGGCTCAGCTCCTCACAGACTGTGCAGGGAGGCTGCCTGCTGGAAAGCAGGTCCCAGCCTGGGTTAGACCTTTATTGTTTTCCTTCTGGGAACAGTTTTTCAATTATCAAGAAGCCAGATAGATCACTCCCAATGTCTTCAGCCCCATTAGGGCTTTATCTGTGACTCAGAGCATCTGATTAGAGGCGAGGATAAAATCTTGGTCATGCTGATGTCAACAGGATCCAGGATTTCTCTCTGCATGTGGTCTATTGGAAGCCAGGTAAATCTGCGCCATGTGAGGGTGCAATTTGCTACAAGGGAGATGTCTCCAAGTCTCCTTACAGAAGGGTCCCTGGGCAGTTTTGCTGAGTGCTTGGTTACAAAAACTGTTTGGAGCTCCCCCGTCTGCTGCTCTAGGTGGCAGTGATGCCCATAGGGGGGCAATGCTGGCCTGAATATTCTCATGCAAAATGTGAACACCTCTGGGACAGCAAACCTGGCGTGAGGCAGTATCTACCTGCAGGCAGGGGACTGTGGCTCCCAGCAGCCCACTGAACAGCACAAACCCCTGTAGTGCAGTTCCTGGCTTCCGTTGCATGCCATCATCATCCTTGTTGCTCAGCATATAAATTCGACAAACAGGGCTCAGACGTGCACTTGCAGATCTAGCTGCCGCAGTTAAGGACGTTTTCTTCCCCACTGCTGAGGACTCATCAGGCACCTAAACATTTTGCAGACACCTGAACCTGCCCAGCTCATCAGGGACACTCCAGCAAAGTCACAGAACAGCAGCATCTGCAATTGTTCTTTCTTTACAGTTAAGGAAATGCTCATATTGAACTGGTGACTATTGGGAAAAGAAACATGTGAGGGAACGACAGGACCTGGAAACTAACAACAAATGACTTGTATGCTTGTTAATACAGAAGATTTTTTATTTTACCTTGGCAATTTGCTCTGCCATTTGAAGACGCCCGTCTAACTCACGTCTGATCTGTGCCGCTTGCTCGTCCGGGTTGTCCAGCTGTACAAAAACAACAAAAAACAAATCAAGGTTAAAAAGTCAACCCGTGCAGCACCTTCAGGAGCTGCTCAGTGTCTCCCGTTACTTGTGGTGCTGTGAATGCCTCGAGGTGCCCCCTGTGAGCTGGTTCACCAGAGCTGGGAATTACGCAGTGGTGATCAAGGGGTGGAAGCCCTCGACCACAAGACCAGCCCTTCAGCCAGGAAGCCCCCAGCCTACCTGGGTGAGGACCTGCCTTTTTTTCTTCTTCAAGGTTAATTCCCCTCATTTCTTCCCTTTCTTACTAAGGATTACACGAAGCAACTGTGATAAAGTACTCTGGCTAGGAATTGGGACCGAGGAGCAGTCTCGCAGCGACTCAGCAGCAATGCCCTGGTGCTGGGGCAGCTGCAGCCCCTGGGGACAGGACACACCACAACAACCAGACCCCCTCCTGCCCCTGCCTAGCATCCAGAAAAAGACAGAAACAGCCAGAAAAGACTCGGCAGAAATGAACAGCATTTGCTTGTTTTCTTTCCCCTTTCCTCCCCGTTGCTACAGCCACGTGCCAGCAGCCGATTCATGCACCCAGCCTTCAGCACAGACCTTTGCAACGCCGCACACAGCCCCGTGGTTTGGTGTTTGGCATCTGCCTGGCCCTGAAACGTCCTCTGAGGGCAAGAAGTAGTTTCTGCCCGCTAAGCTAGCAATTGCAGCACACGGGTAAGGCACAGGTGACTGCGGCAAGCAGCTTGCCACTGGTAGGACTTGCTGATAGATACGTTATTTTTAGTGGGAATGCACAGACATAAATTACAGAACAACAAAAATGCACAAAATCAAAACCAGACCCCAAAGAAGACGAGAGCTGTTGTAATGAAGCAGCAATTTTATAGCGGCTTTCCACTCCAAGCAGTCTCTAGACCCCTTCAGGGTCATTTTGGCCACAGCATGGGGCTAGAAAAGTGCAGCAGCAGCTGGCAGCAGGGCGGTCATGGCGCTGCTCCACCCGGGAGCTGTGAAACCACGCTCATGCTCAGCTTGGTGTGAAACCTCACCAATTTGGTTCACCTCTTCTTGCAAACCACGACTCCGCGAGGGAGGGCTGGCTCCCAAAGCCAAGCGCTGCTTGCCGGCTCCTTCTGGAGGAGACCGGCCACTCACAGACCCAAGGTCAGCCCCCACGAATCACCTTCTGAAAGCTCCAAGTTCATCTCTGCCCCTTTTTAAAATCCTGCCTACAGACAGCGGCCTCCTGACCTGCGCCTGGAGCAGCCGTGGGCTTTGAGGGGATCCCCCCGTGGTTTCACAGAACTGATCCCTTCTGGCTACCGGCACACAAAACAGCCACAGGCTGCTGTGTGCTGGCTCTCCAGTGACAGCCACACATACACGAGGTTTATACGCTGGCCTGGGGTCGCTCTCACCACCTCCCTGCGTTTTATCCTCCTCCGGAGAGAAGCTGCTTGACAGAACAGACGCCGGGCTGCTGCAGTGCAGTCTGCAAAGTTACGGCCGCGGCAACGACAGAAGTTTCGGTTCTTGGCCTGGCGAGTTACGAGCTCTTCTGTCTGAGGTTCCCAAGCACGTGCCAAAATACATCGACTACCCCCAGACCCGCAGCTGTCCACGGCACTTCTCGGCTGTCTGTGGAGACCTGCGTGTCTGCAGGAGGACATTCGCATACTGCTTCACCACAGCCGATTTTCCAGAGAGCTGACATTCGTTATGGCTGAGAGTGAAGGAAAATATATTTTTGATTAGTTGTTGAAAGCCTCTGCTACAGGTTTAATTCGAGCTGGAAAGCTACACGGTTTCAGACCCTGATCCAAATTCCACCGAAGCTTCAATGATCTCTGGCTTGGCCACCCAGATCTCGCTCACTCCAGCTGCACTGTATGCACTTCCTAACCTGCTGTCTTCATCTGTATATTCCTGATCCCAAGAGCAGCATGGAGCCAGGAACTACCAGCACCTTTTGGGATTAATTCCGCCAGTAATTCCTCCACGAGCAAAAGCGTCACGCAACTGACTTCCTCTGATGTGCGAGCATCTCCGAGCTGCTTAATGAAGGGGAGGAAATGCACAATCCCAGATTTCCATGGCTTTGCAGCTCTGAAAAAGGGGGCACTATTTGAATTCCATCCGAGCTGCAGTAATCGAGGCTAATCACACATTACCCAAAATAACTCCCAGGCTAAATTTAGAAACCAAGGATGCTGCAGGAGGAGAGATGTTGTTGCAGTATGCTAATGAGCCAGCACACTGTCTCACACTTCCCGCACTATCTTGGTCTTGCAGATGTTTTCTAGCGATGCTACAGGTGTCAAAAACTGTGTCATGGAGAGACCTGACTGCAGAAGATTATTTTTCCCGGGAGGCAACAAACAGCCCTGGCACCTGCTCAGCGGTGGTCCAGAGGAGAAGGCGTTCCTCTCCAGAGCTGCACGCTGCCGAGCTCCTCAACGCAGTGATGCAGCCGAGCCCGCTAACCCAGTGCTTCAAAGAAACAAAGAGCATTGCCAGGCTGTGTTTTCGATGACTCCTCGTAACAGCTCCACGGCAAAAACTCATCAGAGCATCTCCTCCTTGTTACACAACGAGCGGGACTAACGAGACGGCCCCCGCCTGCAGTCGGCGTGGACGGTCCTGGCGAGTTCGAGCAGACCTCTCGTGACGAGGAGCAGCAGAGGCAGCAGCTCAGTCACTCACTGCTCCTGCTGACATCAAAGCAAGCTGAGGAGGTTTTATGCAGTCATAACGCTACGTAGGGCCATTAAGAGAGCAGGGCTGGCGCCCATAAAACATGCTCTGCTTGCGAAATAAGGCAAGGGGCAAATGTAATCCATGCTATCTAAACAATACCAAACATCCAAGGAGGGCAACATAGACCCTAACATCATTAAAACTCAATTTCTTAACTAGAGAATCAGCTATTTATTTTCTGCCGTATGCATGCCCACTTTATATTCAAATACTTGACAGCCAAATATATAAATGATTTACAAAG
Source organism: Anser cygnoides (assembly GCF_040182565.1). Lineage (NCBI taxonomy): Eukaryota > Metazoa > Chordata > Aves > Anseriformes > Anatidae > Anser > Anser cygnoides. The sequence goes on along the minus strand of NC_089882.1, from coordinate 9,983,737 downwards.
TCAAGGAGAAATTGAATTAGTTTCGTTCTGCATTATGACCATGTTATGGGTATGCTATGAATAAAGCAAAGATATAAATCATAAGGTTGCCCCAGTCAATTAAATGTGAAAAGTATTATAAATTTCAGTATATATATGATTTGTCACATGCACCGGGCTTTTCTTCAGCAGCATGTCACAAATATATGACGTATATAATTTGCAATTCTCAACTGATCATTACCCAACTGCCTGCTGGTAAATTAGATGTTTTCATACGTCTACCCGCATACAATATTATTTCTCTCTGCTTGCCCTGCAGAGATTATCTACGTTGGTGTAACAGTTGTTAAAGTAAAACAATAAAAATAAAATAAAATTATGCAGATTAGATTCTGAGCGGAGCCCAAAACCTCCCAGAATCACAGCCAGTCTGTCACTGAATGCATCGCAGGGCATATGCCTGCTTTTAACCACACGGTGACTGCTCAACTGCAAGAAAAAGATCTTGCAAAAGACAATTTCTTACGTATAAACTGCTAATCGGGAATAAATTTTAATGGGCACTAGTAACATAAAACAAGTTGAAGATGCTCATGATGCGATTTTGAATGCACGGCAGTAAAACCAGGCGCCCGTATGTACCCCTTGGCTTCCTCCCCTCTGAAACTAAGACTTCTCCTCGCGGTATCCTGAAGGGACAGCAGGTAACCTCCCTGCACCTTTTAAAGGTGGAGAAGGTAAACCAAACAGCCTAACCAAGACGTAAGATCTGCAATAAGATGCACCACCCCTACGCCATCCCTGCCTAAACCGCGTGCTGCCCCTCACCTCCCTGGAGCGCTCAGCCCTGGCAGTTTTAAAGCCACGGCCCTGCCTCGCCCCCAAAAAAGCCTTCGAATTACCGCTCCTTAAAGCCGAGCCATTACAAACCCCTGGCCCCAAAAGCGATGCTGGAGCAGCAGAACGGGTCCATGCCCCCGAGTGTGCACTGGTGGGGCTCTCACCCAACACTTTTAACACAGCGTGCGAGTTTTACAAGCATTAGGGGAGCAGACCAAAACACTGCGCTCTCAGCACCACGAAGCTTTTCAGTTTTAAGCCATCGCAGTGAACAGCGCCGACGGAAAGAAGTTTGTTGTAAGCTACAAGGACTGATAAGGACGGGATGCAGCGTGCAGGCACGACGCGCAGCGATTAGCCTGGCATTTACACCGCGCGCCGCCCGAGTGACAGGCATTGTCGGCGTCATTGTCACCAGCCACGGGAGAGGAGCCAGAAACCACCGCGACCACTCAACGGTCTAATCCCTCCCTGCCAGCCACTGCTAACGCTAACACCACTTCCCGGCACCGGGAGCAAATGTCACCGAGTCCCGACTGCTGGGGCTTGTTGAAAAGTATTTCCCCTCCCTTAGAGGCAGTTATGCTGCCCCTGCAGAGCACAAACCAGTTGCATCACAGTGATGGAAAACCACACTTGAAATCCACTGGCAACACATATGTCGAGTTGTAGGGACCTGCTCTATGCCACTTGGGGAACAGAAATAAACCCACTTCAATTTTCTAGGTGCCTGACCCATCTGTGTGTTGGCCAAGCCCTGCTGGCACCCAGCACTGCCCCGGTGCTGGTGTGGAGCTGGGCTTTGCCAAACCCTGTCCAGCTGAAATAAGTGAAGGTTACTGACACAGAGAGCTGAACCTGCAGCTTAAGTCCTCCTAAAATAATTAACTAAAACTGGCTCAGCGGTCGCACTGATTTTCCAGTGCGTTGATTTAATAACCCCAAAAACGCTTCCCCTAAGATGCTGAGCTCCTGGAAAGCCTCTGAAGCGCTGGTGTGGTCACCCACCCACCCGAAACACAGCCCGATAGCTGTGTTGTGCATGGCTACTGGTGCCGAAAGCCACCAGGAGAAAGCTTCAGGGCTCTCGTCCTTTGACACGCCGGGAGCTACGTAGCTCAGCAAACGGTAGATTAAATATTTCAAAGCAAACACGCCGGATGTGAAGGCTGAACAAGATCACAATATGGGTGACAATTTTGCAGCTTTGATGTAGGGCTTTAGGAGAGATCTGTGTCTAAGGAAAGATGGTTTCACTTTGTAATGCACAATCAGAGAAAATACTGAAAAATTCATAAGACCCCTTCAATTAATAATTAATCTCTCAGTCAAGGCGTGCTAGTAACCGTGGTATCCGGCACCACCGAGTGCTCCAGCTGGAAAACATGTGGTCCCCAAAGTGATTCACTGCATGGAGGCCCTCCACTTCTTGTCAGAAAACCACTGCTCTAGGAGACAGAGCGACACGAGCCAGGACAAACCCGCACCCTGAACAGCCCTGATCGACCCGTAGCATCCTTTTCCCACAAACGATGCTGACGCTTGAGGAAATGTTCTTCTGTACGAGCAAGGAAGGGAAGCTGGTCCTGAAAGCCCCCAGCTCTGGTGATGTCTCTGAACCAGAGCTGAAGGCTCTGTCCCTGCACGGAGGCAGGATGCCGAGCTCCCTGTTCAATTGGGAACGTGAAGGACATTAAGCTGTCTGCGTAGCTTAAGTCACTAATACCCCAGGCATCACGCTAATCCTCTCTGCAGCAAATTACAACTCGAGGACCGCCAGCTGTCTTGGGATTTGAAATGAGAGAGGAAAAGGAAGCAAGGACAGTGTCCCAGGGGGTGCCCTCCTCTTGGGGCAGCAACTTCGGGGCTGCCTGTAAGGGGCTGGGCAGCATCAGCACGGCCCCAGCATGGACGGGAGCACGTTTTCCTTCCTGCAATTTTGCTAGTTTTACAGTGCTGTTGGTTTCCAGCTTGTGGTGAGGCAGGGGGGTCATTACAGGGCTGTCTCCTATTTGGAAGGGCTCTGCAATGGCCGTGCCTCGCCCTGCCCTGCTCACTGCACGCTCTTACTGCGGGGGGGGGGGGGGGGGGGCACTTGATGCGCACAGGCAATCCCTTCTTTCAGGGACTGCAGCCAAAAAACGGATTGCCAGAAAGCAGCTGAGCCTCACTTACCCTCTCCAGGGCGATGGATTAAAATGAAACGAGAGGTTTTTGTGGTGGGACCACTCCAAAACCCTCTGGATGCACCAATCTAACAGCAAAGGAGATGCCGGCCTTCCCTGCGGCTCGCTCAGCAGGATGCTCAGGGAGGATGCTCAGGCATCAGCGTTTGCTCCAACCCATCCAAGCCCTGCCTGGCCCACCGGGACAGCTCCAGGGATGTCAAATGATTGTCATCCAGAAGGGAAGAAATCAGGGGGCAGAGCCAGAGACACCTTTCCCTGCAGCAAACCCCTCCACTGAAAGCAGAGGCCAAGTGCAACACGAACAAGGCTGGTTGCAAGGAATGCCTGATGAGGGGTTTCTCTTCAAATCGGTCCGTGTGACCCTGACTGTTAAATGGACAGAAGGAGGAGCTGGACACAGCTGCTGCCAAGGGCGAGAGGCTTTTAACAAAGCACCAGCCTTCTGCAAGCTGTTTTAAGGAGGATGTGGTTACGTACCAGCACACATCCCAGCAGCAGGGCGCTCCAAGTGCCACCATATGACAGAGATGCTTCTCCTCTGGCTGGGCAGACTTCCTAAAATCAGTCCTTCAGCCTAAGAGTCACGCTGAATATTTCTAGTACAATGTAAAATTTCCATTAATTCAATGAATTACTCTCTGTACCTATTACTGTGCCAAAATTTTCCTCTTCTAAGACACACAGTATTTTTGATCAGCAACAGTAGCAGAAACAAGATTTCAAGCAGAAAAGCTCAAGTTTCTTGAGTGCTGTACCTTTTTTTTTTTTTTAAACACAAAAGTATAACAGCTCTGTTAAGAACATGCACGTTTTCTTATCAGCTAGAAAGCAATTTTCAAAAACTTTGGGAAAGGTGAAAAAAAAATCCATCAACCCCATGAAAAATTCCAATAAACTCATTGGATATTTGAGAGCAGGAGAGGCTTAACATTGATTTAATTCTTGGCCAGGCTGTGTGGCGATGTAACTGCCAAGTGCCCAACTGGCCTTATGCTGGGCAAAAGCCATTCAGTGTCGGTTTTTCTCTATTTGTAAATGTTATAACATTCATCAAGTAATCCAGCATGCAGGCTCCCGCAAGTGACAAACGCCCTTGTCTTTGCTGAAAAAGAGCTCTGCACCATTTTGCTCTTACGTATGCAAACCCGATCTTCGGCAGGATGCCCGTCGTGTCCAAACCTGCGGTCATTTGCTGAGCAGCTGCGGATCAGTGCCTGCTCCCTTCATCCCAGCAAGCTCCTGCTTTACCCAATGAGCCTCTGCTGCCGTAAGATAGCAGTCAGAGTGTCCTGGGGGGGGAGTGATTTAAAGCTGCACAAAGGACTTGGACAATTCGGTTAGGGCTGGCGCTTCCTTCTCTACGAGAAATCTTATTTCACAGTTCATAAGCTTTGGGGCTGTGCTAGATCTGTCGGTAAAAATATTCCCTGGGATGTACGAGTGGCCCCTCCCTGCCCGAGTGCTGTCTCTCCTAACAAAGCCGTAAATTGCTGTGTTTTAGCAGCTGCCCGGGCTCTCACACATCACACAAGCACACAGCAGCTGGGGCCGAGCGTGTTTCACCCAGCAAGGTCAAGAGGTCTACCCTCCGACTAACTCCAGCCTAAAGGCTGCCTTGCTGGTAAATGCTTACCATACGAGCTGAGAAGGATTCCAAAATATTTAGGGGGAGCACAGCATCGCTGTGTGCCCACACGTGGAGAGCTGCTGGCACCCGAGCAGAGATTTCTTATGCCGTCCATTGTGCTTGGCAGCAGCACCCATGGGTGCCCGCTGCTCGCCTGCAGAGCTCTGCAGGATGAATCAGTCCTTGTGGCTGCGTAAGGGGAGGTGGCAGCCAGGCTACCCACACGGTGGGGGTTTGAAATGTGGAAATCCCCCCCTGCTATCTCAGCTACCGATCCGTGTACCAGCACACCTTGCTCACAGCTTTGCAAGGATGCACTGAGCGGCAGGGCTGGGGAAGAGCTGAGGCAAGCACACCCATCGTGCAGCTTTCCAGCAGGTTGTGCAAAGATACCTACAGATTTACGAGTGGTGATAAATCAACATAAATGAAAAACAGATGAAGCAGAACGGAGAGGGGAAGAAAAAGTGCCGTCTGCCTTTGCAAATGCTTTGCAGGCTATGAAAAGGACGGCAAAACCCTTCATCCAAAAGGCACTTTCTTTCAATTTGTCTCCGGAGAACTCCTGAACCCCACAAATCCCTCTGCAAGATCATCCATGAGAGATGTGCGACACCAAAAGGGCTTAAAAACTAAGCTGTCCACAATCTCCTGATCTCTGAGCACGCCTTCACACTCGCTGCTTATGGCATTGCGTAAGGATGCTTTGAGGTGTGTGTGCGGCATACACTGAGCTACGGCACCACGAAAGAAACCAGGGCTCTGACTTGTTCATGTGGCCCCAGGCAGATCACTACACTTAGCTTGCTCCTGTTTCTTTAGAGTTTACCATATCCCAATCTTCAACTGGGAAGTAAATCACCTGTATTTCCAACACGTGACACAGTACTATTGGCTTCCAAATAATTTGTATGGCTAGAATTAGCTGCATTAGCTCATCCCAAACTACATGGAAGAAAGATCTACATATCCTCAAATCCCAATCCCTTGATTAAAAGCTTAATGGTAAATATATCGGTCACATAACTTGAAATGGGCTTCAGTCCATATCCCCATATCCAACTGGCATAAGGACCTGCTCTAGCAAAGACGCAGTATGTTGTCACTCTGTGGGATTAAAAGTGACAGAATAAGACATGGGAACATTTCCAGAGGTGTCTACATAACCTGCAAGGCCAGGCTATGGGCCCTGCACAGGAATTCAGGCCTCCTTCAAAAATTTCTCCCTCCCTGCTGGAATGTGCTTGGGGCCTGGGTTTCAATTCCTATTGATTCAAGGGTTTCAATTCCTGTTAATTCAAGCAGAGACCTCCAAGTTTTCCTGCTCCTTCATCATCAACTGAGAGATCTTAGACTCAGCTGTGGGACTGAAGCACCTGAAAGCCTTCCACACACAAGAGGAGGCAGTTCCTGACAGGCTTTTTCCAGTCCCAGCACATTTATGTATTTCAAGCCAAAACCTCTACTTGCTGACGCTTGGCAGAGGTGGGGATGTGGGGACAGAGAGGTGTCCTGGCAGGAGCTCCTGTGGGAGAAGTCTTTCAGAAATGCAGGTCCACGTTCCCTGAGGTTAAAGTTCCCTGACCCTGCCGTGCAGCCCTCCCCATGGAGATCTTTGCACCGCTGCTTCCTCCGGCCGAAAACCTTTTGTGCCCAGCTCTGACAGGCTTCTGGGCTCTGTCGTGATGGCTCAGTGATCAAGCCTGAGCTATGACTTTTACATTCTGAAGCTGGCCTCCCTGTTGACACGAAATCAGACATCCTGCAGAGGCTGGGACCAGGCCTCTCCCAGGAGAGTGCAACCAGCACAGAGCTTGTGAGGGGTGATGGTAGGACCAGCCAACACATCGATAGCTACAAATCATGTGAATGAGGATCGTTTTTAGTCTTTGAAAATAATTAAGATAAAATGGAAAGAAAAACCATATTCAGAACAGAAACTTGCCTGGCACAGAGGTACAGCTTGGAACTGGGCAGCCATTCTTCAAAATAATGCTCGCGGTCTGTGGGTACATGCCTTGGAATGTGAGTTATGACACTGGCTCCTGAAGTAGCATGACAATGACTGAGTGCATTTCTCTTCTGCAGAAGCTTGGAGCAAAACACAAAATTTGTTCATTGAGAGCAAGGTTTTGGTTCCCTTTCAGGGCCAAACAACTGTGTATCAGCAGAAAAGAAAGGAAGGAAACATGGAGGGAAGGTTACGTCTCCAACTTTTTCAAGGACTAAGATTAGCAAAAAATGCCATGCTGCCCGTTATAGTTCGTTTTGGTATCCGTGAAGTTTAAATTATTACAGTCCTGCTGAATATTACAGACCGTCCTGCTGAACAAGCTGATGTCTTCCACATCGGTTTGACAGAACAAACCGACTGCTTCAAGGGCACTGATGGAGCAGATGTCTTTCTGATGACAAGTTGCTGGTCGCACCTGTGACTTGGACCACCAGAAACCTGTGTGTGTGTTGCCTTCAGACCCCTTCCTGTAGGGACGGGGGATCCCCATGTATCAGAAGGGAGGTGATTTCCATGGCACTCGCCTATTTTTAGTCCCTCAGGGTTGCATCTAACAGTCCACTAAATTGTGCCAATTTATCAAAGTCCAAAACAGAAACACCACATTTGTAAGACCCTTCAGTCAGTATATAATAATAACAAGACTAATAGTTATTAATGATTAATATAACAAGCATCGCTATGCTAAATTATTATTACTAGGCTAATAAAAAATTCAGTTCCTTGCCCTAACATGCTGTGCTCTGACTCATCCAAAGGTTCCAGGGAAATTTGCATCTGGGGGAATTTCCTCTTCTTAAACAGAAGCACCACTATTAGCCGTGCAATAATCTCTAAATTAGTAGTGCATTCCAGAAAAGCCACCTCTTAGAAATAATTAGTACTCAACATGATGAAAAATGCCTGTGATACAGATGCTCCCCTTCCACCTCTCTGGAAACACCCTGGTGGGGGTGCTAAGACTGTACTTACGTAGGAAATATGCCCATCCTTGGGAAGCCAGCACTGCAACAAGAGCAGTGCTTTGGACAAATCACCTCCTGCTATGCCAACACTGACATCAAAGCATGTAACATTTAAAAAATAAACATGGAAAAAAAAGCCAACACTTCTTAATAAAGGCAGGATATATTACTCTTGGTGGGAAAGAAGGATACTGAGAACCATAAAAAAAATAAAAACATAGAAAACCCCATCTCATCCCAAACCAGGGCTGATCCAAGTCACAAGCCAGGAAACGCAACCAGCCTTCTCTCTGCCTGATCACCCACAGCAGAGCCTGTTCCAGCCCCGAAGAACCGGTGGATGAACAAAATGGATGACAGCACCTGTGAGAAAGGTCGAGCGGAGCCCTGAGGGCTGTGGGAGCACCCTAAGGACCAAGCCAGGCAGCTACAGAGCACTTGGCTGGTTAAAGAGCTTGCTGAGATGTTCAGTCTTTATCCTTCACTACGTAAACCCTGCAGGAGCCCTGCCAAGATAAATATCCCTATTGCTGGGCACGGCCTGGCCGCAGCCCCGCCTGGGCACTGGGCACCCCCCTGTGAGAACAGGAGACGGGCTTCAGGGTCCCGGGCTTCAACACCCCAGCGAGCAGCGCAGAAGACTTCAGCATCTCCTCTAAAATTCCTCCCGGGCTAGGAGCCTTAGGTTGCCCTCCACATCTCATGTTTATGTTCGGAGCGTGCGGCAGGAGCGGGCAGTACAGCAGCATCACGAGAACTGAGCCTTCGCTGCGTTGCCACGCTGCGGACGATAAACGTCTGCGCTCCTGTTTGTCAGGCAGCCAAGCGCATCCTAATGGCTTCCCTGGCCGGAGCACGCAGGCAGCCCCAGCTCCACGCGGCGCTGCACACAGGCGCGGGGCCGACCCGGGTTTCTGACGCGCCCGCCGTCAGAGGCAGAGGCCCCGAGATAAGGGGGCGCCGGGGCTTGAGCTTTTTGTATGCCTCGCCTAATATAAAGCATTAACTCCCGTTACAAATATTTATAAAAAGTGAGACGCAATTAAGTGAGTCGCAATTGAAAATTAACAACCTAAAAATTCAGCCACGTAGACGGCGTTAAATATAACTGCGGTTAATGCACGCTAATTTAAATCGAGATGATACAGCAGCACCGGCAAAAAGGCAGGCAATCGCGTTCCCCATCATTAGTATCCGTCCCCACGTGGGCCATTGCTCCCGGGGGGCACAGGGCTGGGTGCTGCAGCAGGAACCAGGGACCAGGGACCACCGCCTGCCCCCCTCACGGCCCCTGGGCTCACCTCACCGCCACAGGATGGCAGATGGGGTCAGCCCGCAGCACCCAAAGTACTGGGCAGTACCGCAAAATATTGCCTGTGAGCCCCGCAGCCCGCTCCGAGGCTCCTTGCGGATGCTGTGCAACACAGCTGGGGGGTGGCACAGACCCCGTCGCCCCCTCCTGAAGATGGGAGGACCACAGTGGAAAAGAGAGCGGTGCCTCCCCGAGGTCCTGCAGTGCTCAGGATCGCACTACTAACTCCGCCCTGGCTCCCCATCCAACTTCCCCCACTGTCTGTAAATTATTTTCCCCTAACTTAGCACAGACAGAGCCCCCAGGCAAAGCCTTTCCATCCCCGCAGGGTGGAGAGCTGTTTTTCGCACTGTTAAACGAATTAGCCTTTTAATGAAAATGAAACCAAACACTAGCTGCTCAACACCTTCACCACAACCCAGGTTGGACTTCGGGACGTGCCAGGATGCAGCAGTGCTGGGGAAGAGGGAGAAGCACCCACCTGGCACGAGCTCTGGAGCCCACCTCCAAGTTTTACTGAGCGGTGCCATCCCGAACAGCGTGTCTTTGCAGATGGACAGGCTCGGGAGACACTCCAGATCCTCCTCCTCACCGAAGAGAGCTCCGTGAACAGAAGAAGATTGATTTAAGGATGGGACATGAGCTGGGCGGTGGCTCACGCCTCAAAGTAACTCTTCCAGATATCTCGTCGGCAAGGAGCACTCTCAGCTCCTGCTTTTTGAGGCAACGCCGCTCATTTCAAACTACATTCAGCACGGCGTGACCTCTTCCCTTTGAAAATGTTACCAGGGCAGGAGGCTTTTTGCTTACTGAGTTAGGGAAAATATATTGAGCACCGAGAGTACGGCATGATAGTCCCTGCTGCTTTTGAGGTCTCCTGGTGCCTTCCGAATGGCAGTGCACGGCAAAAAGGAGGAGATAACCTGCTCTCTGATCCCACCTCATCTGTATTCCACCCTCAGTCTTCCCCTCTAAGCTTCCACCGAGGGCAGTGCACTTCACATGCACGAAGGGCATGCAGGAGGGCAGAACATGCAGCTGGAGGCTGGAGGTACGAGTGCACAGCGTTTGTACCTGCCCATCTCCAGTGGCAGATGGAGCTCTTCTCAGAAAGAAAAAAAAAAAAAAATCACCAATGAAGAGATTAAAGAGAAACGCTTGGAGCACTCTCAGGGGATTCAGCGCTCTTTGCATTCTGCTCTGTAACCGTGTCAAAATTGTGGTGCTAGAGCCAACCTGCTCCTCCAGCTGAAGGTGCCATCGGCTGCTACAGGCTCTGAAGCTACGGGGACGTACACACACAGAGCCTGCAGCTCAAATCCCTTCCCTCCACTTCTCACTATTAATCAAGTTGTTTGCTACAGCAGATTTATGGAAACCAAGGGACTGCAACCAGTGCCCAGGGCACTGGAAAAAATATTGAGTGTGTGCAAGGACCTGTGGGGTCAGCTTGCTCCCCTTGCCACATTGCCATGCAGAAAAGCAGCTCCCTCGCTGTCCTTCTCTCCCTCCACCTGGAGCTGTGGGGAAAAACAACTGGAAAAAGCAGCCTCAGAGGGGAGGGACAGCCCAAATGCTGCGAGCTGTTAAGGGCTGAGGGCAGGGAGAGAACTCCAGCTGAGAGCTGGCACGGCTGGGAAAGGCTCCGGCACCTGCCCCTGCTGCCCCTCGGATGCAAGGGAACAAAGTGAGGCTCACCCCGTGACCCTGCATGAAAGCCGAGGGAAGGACTGAATCATTTGGCTTACAGGCTGAGCAAAATCCAAAACCGTTCCCACCCCCTCAAAACGCATTCGTTTTCAGACTGTTTTCCTTACTATATTTTCTGCAATCTAAAAAAACTAATCTGGTCTGTTCCTAAAATGTTTAGATCAGTCCCTGGTTCACTTTTTTTTTTTTTTTTTTTTTTTTGTGTCTTTAGAGTGGCAGTGAAATATTCCTGAAAAAAAATTCAGCCAGTTCCTTGAGACTCTGCGAAGTGCTTAATTCATCCCAAGACTGCACGAGCTGCTACAAAGAAACCGTGCCTCCAGGGACCATTCCTCCCAGCTCTGCCCTCTGCATTTTAATGTCCCTGGATGCGTGGCTTTCCCCTGTTCTCCTCCTGCTTTCCCCCCTAAGCTGCTGAAAGGTCTACAGGGCTGTCCCTGCATGGGCAACCCGCCCTGGGGATGCAGGTGAGCGATGGAGAGCCGACAGGCTTGCAATGCTGCGGAGATGTCCCTGGGCACCGGCAGTCCCCAGGGGCACAGAAACGCCCCCAGGCCAGCAGGGAACAGAGGCTGCCTACCTTACAAACCACTCGTGTGCCTGCTCTGCAGGATGTGCTGCTGAAAGCAGAGAGATGCAAGACATTCCTCCGAGACCAGCACGGGGACACGCATCACGCCATGGCACCTCCCGTCCCCACCCCGCGCATCGCGCAGAACTGCTGCCAGCTTCCTCGGCTGCACAGCGACACACACTAGAAATGTGCGTGCTTGGACCGGATTGCATGTTTTAAAACGTGTAACAAATAATTATTTGCGCAGCACAAACCGTATAGCCTCTGCTTGCGAGCAGATGGGAATTTGTAACTAACTTCGGCAAAGCAGGGTCCCCTCGCCTGCCGTCACCTCACCTGCACCACGCGAGGCTGTGTACGCCCCGTGGAGTTGCCCGGTCCCCGGCATGTCCCCGTCCTGCCCCATTCCCTGTGCGTCCCCGTGCCGAAGGCTGCAGGTGACCAGGGAATGGCACAAACCTACCTGGCTGCAGGGCCGGTTCTCAGAGCCCACCTCACTGAAATAATCGTCCTGGACAAAGTTCAGCTAAAGAACTGGACTGTTCCAACTCTGTGCTCAGCACGTATGCTGATGCTTTCACACAGGTGTCCAAAACCTGCCCAGCACTCAAGGCTCACGAGACTGAGCATGAAATGTACGGCTAGCGCCTTCCAGCACAACCTCCTGTATGCCGCTAGTGAAACAGCCTACGGCTGCGATGTCAAGGCCATCCCCTCCGTTCAAACGTGAGCTTATCTGCTAGGAAAACATACGGCGTGTGCTTCAGGTGAGGGGAACACTGTGACAACCTTTGCCCGGTTCCCCCAGCACTGCCGTATCAGGAGCACGGCTGGCACCTGCCTGCCTTCACCCTGCAGCATCACTGCTGGGTGTTACTGCACTCGTACGCCCCGAGTTAAAGAGTGCTCCAACACATCTGCAAACAGGTCAAATCACCCCGAACCATTTCCCCAGGTAAGCCAAATTAACCTTCCTTGTCCTTCCATGTAACTGCTAAGATCTTTCCAACGCATTTCTATAGCATGGATCCCACACCTGGATGTAGTAGAGGTCTTTCTACTGCCTGATAGATTGAGAACGGTATCCCCCAACGTTACCTAGGGCTCCTCTGTGTATCTAGCCAAGAACTGAGCAGCTATCACAGCTGCAGCATCGCCCACGAGTTCAACCCTCTTCATGCACAGTTATCCTCACGGTTTTTTCAGATGCTCTGAAAGTTAAATTCTCTCTGGTCCATCCGGCAACCCATGTGTGGTCAATGCCTTACACTCACCAGACCCCAAAACATCCTCTCCATCCTCATCCCTCCTTCAGCACGCTTCCCCATCTCCAAAGACATATTCTCTTCCAACGAGTTGTTCAGTCGTTCTATCCTTGGCCCTGCCTTCCTCCTGGACCCATGCAGAGTTCAAAGCCTGGTGCTTCTTGCCTGCAAAAGCCAAGGCTTCGTGCATCCTGGGGGCTTGGCAGCAGGGCCTGAGACCTCAGCACGCCCACCGTGGCTGTACTCCGTGCTCCTTTCTTGCGCCAACGCTCCGGGATCACTCGGCTGATGGCCCTCAAATATCACACACAAGGACCCTGAAAGCCCTTCACAACTCGGTCACCACCTCTCCTTGCATCTTGTTGCCCTACTCCAAGTCTGAGTCCTGCTTTAACAGCACTCAGGACAGGCTGTACATGCCCCTCACTGCACTCGCACGTCCCCTCCAGACTGTGATATCTCTTTTGAAGCAGACGAAAAAGAAAAGGAAAAAAAAAAAAAAGAGGAGAAAAAAAATAAAAGAGTATCTTCCCCTAAAGTTTGTTAGAAATTATCTTGGGGATTACAGACTTGCATCTGGAGAAAAGCAGGGATGCCACGGTTGCTTCAGACACAAAGTAGGCAAACCACTGTAGCAGCACAGGACTGGCCCCATCTCCAGCTCACCTGTGCCCACGTGTGCCCTCCAGGAGAGGCAGATGGGGTTTGGGACTTCTTCACATTAAGACGACCAAGCGCAGCTGGAAAAGTGTCCCCACGGATCAGTGCCATCAGACCTGAGGGAATGGCTTTTGGTCAGTCTCAAGGCAGGAACGCAGGAAGCATTATACTCCTGGACTGCTCTCCAGCAGACAGCTCATGTCATTTTTGAAAAGCAATCTTCTCATTTCACGCTGAACTCTTTTTTTTTTTTGCTTGGTGAACTTCTCTGAGCCCTGCCCTTGCATTTGCTGCTGGCTGCTGCAGGAGCACTGCTGCTGCCTTCTGCAGGGACCGTGCTGGGCACAAGCCAATTCCCGTCCAGTAGAGCTTACAATCACAATCACAGAACGGCTCAGGTTGGAAGGGACCTCAAAGATCACCTAGTTCCAACCCCCTGCCAGAGAGTTTGTCCCTGTTGGTTTCCAGTTACATCTGATTTAATGCTATCTGTGGGCATTTACTCCTTCTCCAGCAGGACTTTATTTGACCCATTTATTTTTCCTCTGCTCACCCTGCTAGCAGCCCTACGTAACCCTTCTGGGCAGCCTCCTCGAGTCTAGCCAGGACTTGACCCACACCGACAGTTTTATCATTAACGATTCTTATGAACTCTCCGTCTTTGAACAGCGGTGATTTGCTCCTGATTCGTGTCTGGCATCCAGCAATTTCATGCAACAGTGGGGAGAGATCCCCTTCTGCTGTGGCAGGTTGGTGCAGCACAAAGCCCGTCAGAGACAGTCGTGCTTGCCTGGCTGCCCTTGCACCCTGCGCCACCCCACCCTGAGCCAGCAAGAGCCTCTGCTGCTACCCTGGCTCCCCAAAACCACTCACTGGAGGGCTACAGCCTCAGCCTGGGCCTGTACATTACAATTACAGTGGTTTTGCTGGTATATTTGGGATAAATATAGTATTTTTTGTTGTTGCTCTTTGATGCTGCTTACGGTTTTTGACATCCAAGGGATGAAACTGCGACTGGCATTACGATAGGGAAGTTTAATGATCCCAATTTTCTCCTTGAATGTATCTTTGGCTCTTTGCAGCCACAAAAATAAAATTTGTACCAGCTGCCAGGCACTCTCGGCTGTTTTGCAATCACCATACGTGACGGCGGAACAGACTGCCCAGGCAGTGACCCTGAACAGCCGCCGATGTCAGTGGTAAGGAAGAGGACCGGGAGGCACACGGCTCCGGGAGGCGCAGGGCTGGCAGCAGGGGAACAGGGAAGGGGCAGGGCTGCGTGCCGGCGGGCAGCAGCAGGCTCCGATGGTGCACGGGGGACAGCCCCAGCGCATCCATCCCTTTCGAGGATCGTGCTGCCAGCAGGACTTCCCGAGGGAAGCCGTCGTACCCACCTCGATGAAACTGCGCAGGCCTCCTCGTGACACTGCAGATGTTACCGGGACCAAATGCTGCTGTGTGCTTGCAAGCCATCACCATCATTTATTATGGATCTTTGATAGCCCATAACCCTGTATTTATTGTGTTTTGCTCTTCTGCTAATCTAACCTGTATTGCCCTCTCCAGCTCTGTTGACCCCAAGCAGGTCTGAAACATGCTGCCCTCCCCTGCCCTGACAGCCGCTCTCCTCCACGAAGTTATTCTGGATTCATTCAGGCAGTGGCAGGCACTGCTCCTTCAGCTAATTTACACTCGGTTGCTATTTAACCACTTGAGCATGACTGTCCCCAGCCAAAATCTACTGTTAGGAAGAAAAAGGCCAATGGAAGAGAAAATACACAAGCGGAAAGGTGAATGAAGAACTGAGTTACGAAGTGACAGAAAAGGCCACTTCATTTTAGGCATTTTTGAGAATCTGGATATGCACAGGGAAGAAATGTGGGGAACGAGACTCCGAGCCACAAGGAGACAGCAGGTACAGTGATGAAGAAGTGTTGCTGATATGCTCCACATACCAGAAATAAAGAAGACCGGGTTTTAAACTGATTTTAAAACACAATAAAATGCTGTGATTGGCAAATAATATTCTCACCCAACAGCCCTCACCGATTTAATTAACGTGTCAATAGTTTCTCCGTGAAACTGCATCTCGGTTTTGCAGCTATTTTTCATCAGTTCTGGTCTCAGCTCTGCACACAGGCATGCAAGACTCCTGGAAATGGAAGTCAAGCTCACTGCCTGCAGTTATTTCACCAATGTTACAAAGCATGAGCCTGCCAGCAAACCAGCAGAAATACCAGCAGGATAAATGACTGGTGTCAAGAACAAAAAAGAGACCATTTCATTGCTCTACTGCTACAACTCTGTATGTTAAACCACGCACGAGACTTTCTCACTGCCGGCTCTGAACTTAGCGAGGTCACTAACGAAGCCGGTTAGGTTTGAAAAACCTTCCCCAGAAGCCAATGGCTCACAGTCCTTCGCCTGGGAACGAGGAACCTCTTCACGGATGCTCCCCTGCAGTGGAACAACAGCCGAGGCACACGCACAGCCTGCGGTTAATGCCTCCCTCCGGCATCCTGCCGGCAAGCCGCTACCTGCCAAGATCCTCCAGCCTTGTTCGTGACCCTGTGTTTTGTTTTCTGTGCCCTGTGTTTTACCTTTTTCATGTTGATGCTCTGAGCAAAATACTGACACCATAGATCTTGCCTGGTTTCCTTTCCTAAGGACTGACAATGACTGGAGACCACCGGTCTGCAGAATTGCTGCTGTTCTCAGCACAGATGCAAACAAGGTGGAAGTCGGTCAGGATGCAGAGAAGAGCATGGGACACGCTCAGCACATGCCAGAACAATCAGACACATTTAACCAGACTCAGCGGGGCTTTGGACAAAGTCTGCGTGCTTCTCGATGGGTCATTGCCTTTCCACTGTCATTGCTTCCTCCCCAACACCCTTCTTCATTGCAAGCCTCACCCACCGGGCAGCGTGCAGAAAAGGACAGCAAAATTACACATCTGCACTGCGATCCCGTTTGTTGGGGGAGATGCCTCTAGTTTGTGCTCGCCCACTGCAGGTTAAGGTGGGAGCCCACGCAGGTGAGCACTGCAGCTCAGTGCCCAGGAGCTCGGAAAGCGCCCGAGCCTAATTGTGGTGGCAGCTCGGTCACCCAGAGGCACCAGAGGGCCTGACACAAGGTGTCACACCGTGCTCTTCCGTGCCAGCAACGCTTAGGGCTCGTGTACAGCCACGCTGCGAAACTCAGCTTGCTTCCCTGCCTAGCATCCACAGCCCCTGGTTTTACAGCATCCGTGGCGCGGGCAAAACACACAGGCCCCCGAAGTCCAGCTTTAGGCTGGCTGCTTAACCCCCAGAGATGCACACATCTCTCTCTGGCCTTCTGACTCTTCCTGTGTTCCACAAACGCCAGCTCAGTGCTGCCTCTAATAGCACAGCGCTCTGGGAGGAGCAGAGGCTCTGCCACCACACCTCTGTGACACGCGGGATGCAATTGCTTTCCCTCTTCCACTGCCGACTGCAGTGACTTTTATACAAAGGCTTCACAGCTGAATGACGAAGAAGATTGTGCCATACCCACGGCCCTCCCCAGCCCCTTATTGCCATCTATTTCCGAGATGAAAGAACTGGACCAAAGGCTACAGCACACGAAAAACCCGCGACCGTGCTGGCTAGGAGGCATCACTGCCCTGCATTATGCAGCAAAGTCTGCGCCATGGAGGCCTGCACAGTTTTATAGGGCATTATTAGGGCTGTGCTTTCAACGCATGAGAGGCTGTATTTTAATGTCTTGCATCCAATTCCCCATTGAGCTCGCACTCTATTTTCTCTCAAAATGAGCAGAATGAGATGTTCCAGAAAAACATAGTATATTGAGTTTGAAAACTGAGCGCTGAAAGAGAGGTAAAGAAAAGCTTACATAAGTTGCAGTCCCTGTGGGTAGGGATATTGACAGTGAGCCTTTGAAATGCATGAAATCTAGTTTGTTGATCATTTCCCAATTTGTAGTCAGCTCAGTAGGAACAAATATAAGCCTATTTAGATATCTTTTTGAAGAAATCCTTGGCATCTCATTTCTCTTAAGCAATATACCTATCCTCTATTTTTAACTCGGTGCTTTTGTTGGATGCAGAGGGGTAGATTAACCTCGCAGTGTTTTATATTCATGCAGTTCTTTCCGTGGCCGGGTCCATCTGATTTCCAAAGTTTCCCTTGAATTAAAATGACATTGACTATCGCATCCCAAGTTGTGTCATCAAGTGTTTGTCAAGTAGCACGGACACACTGGTAGTCTGAAGACTGAAATGCAGAGAGGGGAGGAAAGGCCTGGTGACTAACTGTTTTTTAATAATTCTCTTGTCTGGAACACTGAACACAATATGGATTGCAAAGTGGAAGAGGCAGCCATGGAGAAACTATTTCTTTCAGAACTGAGGATTAGAGAAAACTCAGTAAAATATTAATATGGAACTTTCAAAATATTCACTTAGGAGACGATGTATGTCACAAGAATGATCGCTCTGTTTAAGACAATAAAAAGAGAATTAAGAGTAGCGTGCGACACTAGGCTAGCGCAGCTCAGAGACAACCGGTCTTGAATCTCAGAAAAGATATTCCTGGTGGAAACAAAGACCCTGCAGTTGTGGTGCCAGCCTCCAACGTGGCCACGTAGAACCACTGCTACATGTCACTCCTGCTCAAGAGAAAGGCATTGAAAGTTCCCTGTGAAAGGAACAGGATTTCAGTGATAAAAATACACGTGTAAGGGCTGAAAGAGCTGCAAAGCACTGAGGTTTTCATGGGGAATTCAAATTAAAGTCCTGTGAGCAAAATTAAATTCCAGCCGCTGCATTGTATTTCAGTTAAAGGGAAGAGAAAGAGGCATTAACACGGTGCCGGGTCATGCACCAGTTATGTCTTATTAAGTATTCCTGCCTTCCTCGAGATAAGCATCACATATGGGTTCTTTTGCAGTTAGCAGTTAGTTGCTTAAAGAGAGATAGGTCTGGATAACACCCCTTCTGTCTCCGAGGGCCTCCTGGGCTGATTGACAGCAACATGTACTGCAGGCAACAAATACTGCTAAAATAAAAAACGAGATTACTTTCTCTGAAGGGGGCCAGTGGGGTCACTTCTTTGTCACGTCTTCTGCTCGCCATCTCTGGTGGAGGGAAAGACAAAGAGGAGGGGTGACGTTTTCCTTTCCTAATAAAACACAGGACTTGCTGAACTGGATTTTATTTCTGATGGCTTGCACTGAATTCCAAGTTAGGGCAACAAGAGATTGCTTGAAATAAACGTGGTATTTTGAGAGTTGAATCCCACCTCCGGGAACCACATGGAAGCCTAGCTCAGAATCTGCCCTACAACTCCTCTCAGTTAAAGTTTAGGCTGCTTTCTGAGAGATCAGCAATAAAATGTCTACTTTTTATGAATCACCTTTGGCTACCATACCCCAGCGATGGACAGCATTTGGCTTGGCTTCACCGTGAGCAGACCCACCAGGTGTTTTGAGGCTGTGCAGTGGCAGTGTGTCCCGTGAGATCATTGAGGTTTTCAGTGCAAAGAGCCTTCCCTGAATTCAGAATTTCTCCATTTGCTTCCCCACTTCTCTTCTCATCAGTAGTTTCCTCTCTGCTTATACAAAGGGAACACCTTTGCAGTTTCTATTTTGTGCCATTCCAAATCTCCTCTCCAATGAAATGCTCTCAAGCTGTATTTCCCTTACATTGCCGCATTTAATGACGCTCAAGAACTTTTCTTATTTCATTAGCTCCTGCAAAACTTTCCCCAGTGCTTCAGCATCACCGTCTCCCTAGCTGTGCCAGGGATCGTCCGTCCATCTCGCCGACCGCTGGCAGGCTTTGATCTGCTCCCATAACAAAGCTGAGAGTGGAAGCAGCCAGGCACCAGCAGAGGCAGAAGACACCAGAAATGCTCTCCCAGTCAAAAATCTGAGGACGACTGTTTCCCTTCCCAGAGCCCTCTGCTAGTCTGCCAACGCCAGCATCAGCAGATCAGCACACCGTCAGCCACCGGGTGCTCTCAGTTCAGCCCTTTGGGCTTCTTCCCAGTTGGTCCTACCTGGTGCCAGGAATCTGCCGCTCAGCTTACTCCTTCCCAAGCGCAAGGTGGTGGCAGGGACTCAGAACTGTATTAACAAATATCCATGTGAAATGAGGCTCCTGATCTGATGAAATAAATAAATCTGGCTGAGAAGCAGGAAAGTCATGCCAGCAACTAGATTTTCGGTGAAAGAAGAGAATTAGCAGTGCCTAAACAGAGGGGTTAAGGTAGATTGAAAATGTCAAGTCATTGATATTTTATAAGGTAACCATGGTTATTTTTTACTCATTCCTTTGCAGCATGAATGCAGATGATGAAAAGTATTCATGGGCCAACTGAAAGAAAAAACTGAAGAGAGATCTTGATGGTAATTTAAACCTTAAAATGCGGAAATTAATCAGTCCACAAAGACAATGAAGAGCACTCAGCTGACACTGCACCACAAAACCCCCCGCACTGAACAGAAGAATAAGAACCATTTCACAAAGGATGAACATCTTGAAAATAATCCTGGCTTTAGCCCTAACGTACCTGCAGGGATCAATACTGCTGAGCAAGATAGATCTGGTCTGATGCGTGAAGTTGCCCGCGCAGCCCTCTGGATAAAGCACAACAGTTTCTAATTTAATTTGTAGAGGCTGCAGGAAATGCAGAGCACCCCTGGTCATGGCCTGCTGCAGCCCCTCAGTGTGGGGGACGGGAAATGGCAAGGATGCCCAATTAACTGAGTGCTCTATTAAGCAAACCTAAAGAGAACTTGGGTTCAGATGAGTCCCTGTGGGTTTCTTCACCAAATCGGGAATTCAATTAATCTCCAGAACCCCACGGTGGAGGGGTTCCCAGCAGCCAAAACGTTTTGCATGACAGCAGAGAGCAGAAATGAGAGGCTGTTCCTCCAGCCCAGAACCTGCCCGGATGCTGAAACCTTTCCCTTCCCTCGAGCAACATGCCCCAGCAAGCCGCCCCTGACTGCTGCTGCCAGTGGAACAACTGACACTCGGCTAAGCTGCGGAGAGGCATCCTGTCCCCAAAGCCCGGAGGGAAGGCTGGCGGGAGGTAGCGTGGGAAGGACTGGGTGCGGGAGTGAGTCTCCAGTGTGATACACATCTCTGGTCAGTGTTAGAAGCGAGTGACTTTACTCCTCGTCTGCATGTCTTCTCTGTTGTTGCATGACGTTATAGTTTCTCTGCTAAACATCTGCTCTCTGGATGCACACTCCAGTCTGGTTTCTGTAAAGGGGCTGTAAAACCAGAAGATGTCCACAGTAGGGCCAGAACTTTAAGTTCCTAGTGCACGAAAACATACATTCCCAACTGGCAGCTAACAGGGTTAAAACACCCTCTGATTAAATGAAAGCATCTTTAATTAGTTTAATTGACCATGCCTCAGCCAAGACCATCTGCTCAGCAGCATTTGCCTGCTCTTTGCAGGAGCGATTGATCAGCCATAGCTACAGAATACAGCATTCGGCTGCATCAGATTTATTTTGTTTAATAGAAGAGCTAATTTGCTTTAAATTTAATTACAGGGGCCAAGATTGCTCTCTAAGTCCATACCAGCACAGCACATAAGCTGGTCCTACAGCTAGTGAACGCACACAAGAGTCCTTACACGTCCTGCACAAACCCGACACCCGGTGCCGAAAGCTCGGCGGCGCGGTTCCACCCTGACAAAGACTGATTTCTGCATTTTCCTCCCCAAAACGCAGGGGCAATATAGCACACCAGCGGGCTGGCAGCGTTGCCCCTGCTGCCACCGTGTGCCTCCCCAGCCTGCATTACCCCTTCCTCCCAGCATCTTTTCCCTCCTGTACAAACCTAGTTCAAAACACCACTGAGCCGATGAAGAAGGGCAATTCCCCTCTCCCCGAATCTCTGCGTGGATCTGCACGGCGTTATTGTGAAGGGGGGAAATAGCACTCACTTCCCAGCCCTTTTTCCTTCCTCAATATCCCACCCGGCGCTAAATCACGGCCGTCTTTAGGAGACACTCGAGCGCTGACAGGCATGCTGCGGCTGCCACGGGCTGCTACAAGAGTAATTACAACCCTGCAGAAGGCTCCGGGCTGCCATTTCCGTTTCCATGGAAATAAATACTGAATTACTGAAAACAGAGTATGATGCTTTATGGATTTGGAGGCTTTTGATCATCCTGAAACCACCTCGGCCCGTTTTTGTTGGCGGTGGCTTTGTTCTAGGGGAGGGGTGGGTAACGTTCTCAGCATGGAAATTGGCGGAGAGACCAAAAGGTGTTTTGGAGGAGAGAAAGGGTGGGAAATAAAAAAGCAAGGAGCTCCGGACGATGCTCTGGGGCTGGCACAGAGCACGGTGGTGCTGGACAAAGCCTCCCTTCGCCCACAGCACCCAGGTCCCCAGCCCGGGCAGCCCCCGGGGGCTGGTGGCCTTGCATCAGCATTTAAATGCCCACAACTGCCGGTGGCCATTCCACCGGCTTGGAGCTTCAGGATGAAGCTGGAATCAAACAGAATTGCTTTTTGGTCTTCAAAAATGATACACAGGGAGCAGAAGAGAATGATCTGATTCTAAAAATCCCCGAAATAAAGAGGCAGCTGCGCAGGGACGGGTGACTCCATGCTGGGTGCGATGACCCTGGGCTCGGTTCTCATCGCAAGGCGCAGCTGGGAATTTTTCATCAGAGAAAAAAAAACACAACCTTGGTTTCGGGAGGATCCACACAAACCAAACTTTGATTTTGAGGTCAGCTTAACTTTCATCCCTCTGTCCGAGCCATTACGGTGCCTCACGGGAGTTTCTGTCCTTGTTCCAGCCCTGGACCAAACCAGACCGCGTCCCCCAAGTACCACCAGAGCATCTCTGCAAACAATTACAGCCTCCGGGTCTCAACACACCACAGTGAATCGGGTTCAGGAAAGCCACCTGAACTGCAGAGATGAAAGAGGGGCAGCAGGTGAGATGCCACCGTAGCGAATTACCTTTAATACTGACCTGAGCTAAAATCAAACATTTGATTCAGGACAAAAATTGTAAATATCTTTTCTATTAGCAGCTCTGAAACCGTTCTTTTTTGGCAAGGGAGCTTTCCCTGTTGTGAGAAATGTCAGCCTTTGGACACAGCATCCTAAGTCAGCTGCAAAAATAAATGTCAATACAGTGAATTCCAGTTTTAAACCGGCTCTGGTTGGCGAGATTTGGGTTGAAAAGTTTCCTAGCTAAAACCACAGGTCCTCAAAACTTGCAAAAAAATCGCAGCAATCAGTGGCTTTGATCCCTCTAGGTGTTATAGGGCCTCGGTCTGTACTGTACCACACACACGTGCATACACCTCGGATGCATTACCTACAGCCCAGGTGGACAGGAATACATGCTGAAAAACGTGACCTTCAGCCACGTGTTACTATGTCCTACCCAGCAGCTTTGACACGCTCAGGTGTGAAAACAAGTAGCTAAATCTAAGGGAATTGGATGAAATTGGGAGTTTAGCACAAACATTTTTCACACTTACCAGGAACGCCACACTACGCGGGACACTTCAGGCCCAGGAAGAGAGAAGGCTGAATTTGCAGCCTGTGAATTGAGACAACCCTGCAGGGACAGCCTGCGGGTGCAGCGCTTCCTCCCACGTAGGGGGATGGACACAGCTGCTGCAGCTGGGTCAACTGCACCGCACCTTCCCTGACAGTACGTCTAAAAGTGACTTTCAAACACGGTATGAGATAGAAAAGTGCATCACTGCCCCACAGATGGGGAATAATGAGACCACGGCCTGACTTTCAGAGACGCTGCTGCAGTTCAGCCATCAGTGGGAGAGAGGGCTGTGCCCAGGGAAAAGCTGACTGCAAGGACTAATGTCAGGAATTGCCCAGCACCTTAAAAAAAAAAATCTCTCCTGCATTACTCTTCCACGATCACACGGTCATTGCGGAGCGGAAAAGCTAAACCCAAGCCTTGTCAGTGGGTTCTGGGACCAGAAACCCAAGACTCAACAGCCTTCTCCCTCCAGGGACGCCTCTCGCACAGCAGAGGGGCTGGCGGGCACAGCCAGGGATGCTCAGCTCCCTCGCTGCCTCCAGGGGAGCAGAAACACCCATCCGCACGGCGCGTATTATGCAAAAGTTAAAAACACAACGACTAAAACCACATTAGTATCTCCGCATTACTTAAAATGCTCCAGTCATAGGCTGTGCTTCACAGCACCGTAATCTCCCACACCATCCTAGTAGAGCACCAGTCCCATCTTTGCTTCCTAAAGGCCTTTCCAGGCACATCAATCCCTTCTGCTATCTCAGATCCTGCTGCATCACCGCTATCGCATTAACGATACACTTATCTCATTCCACCTGAGAATATTGTATTAAAAAAAAAATCCCTTTATAATTCATCATCCTCCTGCACAAGCAGAATATTATTTCAGAAAGGAATGCGAACACAGCCCCGGTGACGCAATCGTTATGCAATTACTGGGCGTGATGTAACGGGAGGGAGAAAAGCTCCCTCCTCCAGGCTGCAGGAGAAGTTCAAGCAAGCGTTCGGGGCTCTATTCCTTGCTTTGGGAGAGCAAGAACTGGGCAAGGTGTTCTTACCCCTTGCCTTCTTGCTCAGCCCCTGGGGCAGTCTCGCTGCACACCACGCCAAGGGAGAGGCACCCAGCCAGCCGGCGCCCGCTCCCACCTTCCTCTGGTGCACGTGCTGCCGAGGGGGCTCCGGGCCCACCCAGGGCACCCTTTGTACGGCACAGTCTGGGGAAAACATATTTTTCCATATCCCTTTAAAAGCTGCACCCCAACAGCCAGCAATCTGGAGCCCACACCCAAAGAAGCTGCTGGATGGTGGGCGCTGGGGCTCACCCTGCCTGGGAGCAGGACTCTGCATCGCCCCACAGCCAGCACCGTCAGCGGGATAACGGCACAGAGCGGGGGTTTTGCTGAGCCTCAAAGCCAACAGCAAGAGGCTCTGGCTGCTGCCCCTCTGCTCCCAGATGGCTGGGGCAACACAAGGCCGATCTGCTTTGCTTTTCCAGGCCTGGGACTGATAAACTGCACTCACAGCGACGCGCCAACGCCTGCGACGAGCAGCAGCGCTCAGACAGCCTGTCAGGGGAAACACGCCCTCTCCTAATTCTTCCTGTAGACAGCAGATAAGCAGAGGGCAAAAAGAAGCACAGCTTACACTGCACTGAACCACTGCGGAAAAGCGCGTTATTGCCCCCAGATTTGTTTGCAAAGTTTGTTCAGCTTGGGTGCAAAGCCTGCGGCTGGCAGGGGCTGCAGCAGGGGCTGCCGGTGCCCTGCTCGGGGGAGGAAAGCAAATGCATCCATCCCAAGGTGTGTGCAGCGTGCCGCATGGCTGGGGACGTTATAATGCCATCGTGTCCTGGGAAACACCAGCCAACGTCTTCCTTTTAGTTATAGCTTATCCACAAACAGAATATACGACATATTTTGTTCTTAGGGAACAGGTGACGGAAGCATCAATCAAGTTATTAAGAAAACGATTCAAGTTTTACTTCTAATTAACTGTGATGAGACAAGAGTCAGACCACAGTAATTTAACTCATTAGCCCAACAGTTTTACCCAGCCTGTGTCAGTGTGTCTTCACGGGGAAGCAAACGAACACTGACGGGCTGAAGCAGAACACCACGCTGGAAATCAATGCCACTTTCAGGTGTTGTGGGCCAGTGCCACGAAGGGCAAAGCGTGGGCTCCGTGCTGCCAGTACCGCTGTAAATGCAGGCTGAGAGGTGTTTGCAAACCCACCTGGAAAGGGAGCTCGCTGCTGATTTTCAGGACGGGCTGACGGGCTGGCAGAGGTGCTTACAAAAGAGTGCTTGTCACACAGATAAGGCAAATGAAAATTTATGAAAATTCAAAGCTGGTGGGGAGACGGAGAGAAGCTGGAAGGGAGCCACACAGAAGCATTTCCCAGTCCTGCCACAGCACACACGGTGCAAAACCTGGACCCGTTCCTCTGCTCCCGACCAAAAGCACAGAGCAGCTGCTGGTGCTCTCCTAAGGCTGGGGATGGAGATCTCAGAGGTCCTTGTGGTCACAGCACGGGATGAGCGTCGTGGAGACCTGCTGCAGGTAACAGCAGGCTCCAGATTTTGCTGGATGCAAAGCCAGACACAAAGATATCATCAGCTTTTTAGCACAAGCTTAGCTGACTAGCAGAGCACAGTGGCCTTATCAGGGGGACGGGGATTTTACAACACCAGGAGCTTCCTCTGACAGGTATAGTTGGCCCAGATGACATGGCCACAGGTAGCACTGAAATAAGGGTCCCCGTGGCAGAGCCTGCAGTTTCCCTGGGTGCTCACTGCTCCTGCATTCGCTTTTATTTCACCAAAGGGAAATGCCCCAGTTCTCCCCAGGCTGAACAGCTGTGCAAACCAGCCTGAGCTCCAAAAAGGCTCCGCATGAGGTTTTGAAGGACTTTTCTCTCTCGTGATGCAGGCAGAGGTTGAGCACCGCATTCCCACAGGGAGAGCAGGACGAGGTCCGAGCCGTGCAAGGGGAGCGAGGCCCTGGGGGCCCCCATCCCAAAAAACACCTCCTCCATCCGCTGGCACTGCCCCCCCTGCAGCCTTACAGAGAGTGAGGGGGAGGTTTGCTGAGCCCTGCCTTGTGCAAAGAGCTTCCCCTTCCGCATAGCTAATCCTGCTTGCCAGGTATTGAAAACAGAGCGACTTCCATGTTAATACTCACTCCCAACAGAAATTATGTCATTCTCCAGAAGCTTAAATTACAGGTTTGCTGCCTCTGAGCATTAGAAAAGCCCCAGAATTAAATCCTTTGCTACAGGAGTACAACTAGGACCTACAGCAGGGAACATGTTGCTTGATGCAACAGGGCAATCTGTGGGGAGCAGCCAGTACAAATTGCCACTGGGTTCAGGGTGGCAGCCAGAAAGGCTTTCATAAGCAGAGATCATCTACAGAGCAGCACAGCAATGATTAAACACTGGTTTCTGCATCCCTGGGAACCATAAAGTGAGAGGGTAGGATCACACGGGCTCATACAAAACCGCCTGAGTTCCTTAGCTGAGCGTAGGTCAAGGGCGGATGAGGGACCAAGGGCTCGGGTGGGTATCAGTTAAAAGGAAACAACAGCTGCAGAACTGACTCAGCCCTCGATCCACGCTTTGGGTTTTAAAGAAGTCCTACATCATGGGATGGAGGCACGAAATCTGGTTTGTAAACAGAATTTATGAGGACTGATGCAGTCCTCGCTGCCGCCTTTGCCACGAAGATGCCTTAGTCAGGGACGTTTATTATCCTCTCCCCACTCTGCCATAAAGGACTGCCATGAAGAGAAACAAATACAAGATAATGAAGCTCTTTACAGGATCCAAAAAAACAAATCCAAAATAATTTTGTATCTCTTGAAAAAAATTGGAAGTGTCTAGACAGAAGAAAGACAGAATTGGTCTCGAATGTATTAATTCCAATAAGAAGCTGAACCCCTTAATTAAGGGGAAGAGATTGAAGCCTGCTCCTCCTCAGAAGACTTTCCCCAGCATTACCTCACGCTCCCTGCGACTCTGGCATCCTTTATCCCGCCTGCAATATTTATAACCGAGAGCAGGGGACTGAGATCTGGGTCGCAGACAGCCTGGGCAGCCTCGGCCAGAGCTGCTGGCAATGCAAGGTGCCCCAGCCCAGTGCCCCTGGGGAACTGGGTCTCACCGGGGGAAAAGAAGAGAGGAATGGGAGAGGTTTTCATCAGTCTGGGAACTCTGCAACCAGAGCAGAACTGAGGCGGTGGAGATTTGGGATGCTCTCTGCTTTGAGAAGTGACAGACATAGGAACCAAGATGCCGGCCTGCAGGCCCTCTCTGCTTCCCCTCTCCCCTAAAAAAGAAAGTTTGCATAAGACATTCACCCTCAGGGCAGCTGGGCGTGGAACACTAGTAAGGTTATTGCAGGCTGCAATAACGTGTTTCTGTCCTTTAGGCGGGGGATGTGACGGCGTAAAGGCAAGCGAGGCACAACAAAATGGCGCCCCTCGGCACCTGCTCGACCAGACACAGAGCTAAGGGAATGAAACTCTCCCATCTCAACAATTCTACGGGATTTCAGGAAAGAAAACTTTATAAAGACTCTCTGAAATAGCTACAGAAAACCCCAAGCAGCCAACCAAGAGAAAAACACAAGAGAAAGAAGCTCACTTGGGTAGCCAGAATAGAACTGACAGTGCACAAAAATCCTACTGTGAACCCAAACACTTTTCTCCTTGATAGACCTTGGGGAAGTTCCCTCAAAAACCACCAGGTCAGACCCAGAGTTTCCAGTTTATAACAGCAGTATTTTCCAGCAGCAACTGCCTCAGGAACTGCCCCTTCCATTCCCACCCAGCCTGGGGGAGGACCTTACCTGACAAGCGTTGTAGAGCAGCTGATGCTCGAACTTCTTGATCCCCAGAATGTTCTGGAACATCTCGTAGAGCTGCTCCTTGCTGAGGATGAGTTCGGAGGCCGCGCTCGCTGTCATCCTGGCCTGCTGCTTGCGGGGATCCTCCTCGCCACGGTAAATGGCGTCAAACTTGGCCATCCAGGAGCTCAGGACCGTCTCCTTGCTGAGGCCGTCGATTTCGGGCAGGCTGCGCACTCTCTTCTCGATGTGCTTCTTGAAGACCTCTCGGGAGTCGTTCGCTGAGCACCCTCCGCTCTGCACCATCCTTGCAACGCGGTCGCTTTTCAAGAACACCTGCGACAAAAGGGTGACTTAAAATGGTGTCACTTAAAAAAAAACAGATCTCCCTCCTCACTCCAGAAGCAGCACAAACGGGGTTTCACTGCCGGGAAGGCCACAACCTCATCGCCAGTGCGCCTTCCCAGTCAGCAACCAGATGTTGCCAGGCTGACAGAGGTTTCATCTGCACTTTGGGAAGCGTAATGAAATCAGGTGAAGCTTCTGCTTTGTGTCTGCTAAAATGGACACGCTGTGATGCAATTAAGACTTCGCACAACGTTACGGTCACACTTTGCCAGATACATAAATGCCCTTTGGGAAAGCAGGATTATATTTTGTTCTATCAAATGTTTTAATAAGAAAGTTACTGCATAACAGCATCCACCTGGCCAAATGCTGCCTTGTCAGAAGGAGCCCTGTCATCCTACTCAAGCTAACAGCATTGCATTGATCCACGTAGCCAGGCACTGGAGGAACCTCTGACATAAGGACCAGACTTCTATTTAACTGCTAAACTGGAGGAGATCTTTGCAGGCTGCCTGGTTGTTACAAGATGAGAGGAATAAATTTATTAGTCTAATGCCAATGTTACCTTCAGTTAAATAACACATGTCCCAAAACTTCTCTCGTTCCCTGGTCTTTCCAAGACAGGCAATCAGCACTGGAAGAGCACCAACAAACCCACAGAAGGAGAGGGATGAACTGCCCGGTCTCTGCACGCTGCAGGTGAACATCAAGACAATTCGGATCATTACAAGGCACACAGCATGTGGCACAGCCACAGGTGGAGGAGGCCAAATCCATCCCAGCGCTGCTGAAGCAGCACAGGATGGGTCAGGGCAGCTGCGGGCTCCCTGGGGAGGCTGTGCAGAGGGAACAGCCTGCGAGGCAAAGGATGCTGACAGCAGGAGGGAGGGAGAAGGCATTCGATGGAGGTGCTCTTTCTGCTGCGAGAACAGCAGAAGGGTAGAGACATAAAAGGGCCCTGCAGAGCAGGTGATCCCACGGGAACAAGAGAGAGCCAAAGGATGAGAGAGGGACAGGGGGATATTGTGTTGGCTCTCCTCTCCCAAGCCCTGAACAGAGAAGAGCAATCAATGCCTAGCAAGAAGCGCTGTTTTATTAATGATGCTGAGAGCTGATGAATGCGGCCGGCTGGAAGAAGCTGTGCCAGCACAGGGATGGATCTGTCGGCTCTCAATAATTAAAGAGCTCAAGGATGACCCCTTAGGGTCATGGTAGATTTTTACACCACTCAACAACATGGCACTCCATGTTCCCAGATGCTTTCTGGGAACTCATCTAAGACCAACAATCCTACGTTTACCCCTTGATAGCAGACTTAACAGGGGAACGTGGCCATGCAAACATGTTCAGGGCAAGAGCGTCAAACACATCCCTGACCTAGCACATCATCTTTGCCTCTTTCTCCAACAACAACAACAAAAAAATCCCTAGGCAATATTTGAAGAGAAGAGATCCTATTCTGCATTGATATCCTGAACAGAGATGTTCAGTTTCAGCTGAGAAAAAAAACAAAACGAAAACCAAGTTCTAGTATTTTCCAAGCCCAAGGCTCATCACGCAGCTGTAAGTCTGTATCTAAATGCAGATTTCCAGATAGTGTCAATCCAAGGGACAGGTACTTGCACAGAGCCCTGAGACTTGCAGGAGTTAAGATGAAGCAGGATCTGCTCTGACTGCACCATGGCTTGATCAAAGATGGGCACCTCCGCACGCAAGGGAAGGAGGGCACCATCAGGAAACGCTGCTCCTGCATCCAGAGAGGGCAAAGGCTTTCTGCTGCCAGGCTTTCCTCGTGCCACCACAGATGGTGCTGAGGAAGACATATGCAGCCATGTTACAACTGCACGGAAGCTGGAAGTAAACTGTTGTAAATGAAAGGAAACTGACAGCTAAAAAGAAGTAAAAGAAAGTTGCACTAAGGGACAGAGTGATGCATCATGCTTTCTGCGGCCTGCATTAAGTAGGACAATGCCTGTGAAGTGTCCTGTTGAGCTGAAAATGGACAGTTTGCAGACATCTAGTTCTGATCAGCTGTTCTTTTTGTTTGATTACTTGATGTAATTACATAGCATACGACTTCTGGAGCTGGTCAGGACATGCTTTTAGCCAGAGCCACCAGGGAAATGGAACGTATTTTGTCTGTTTTTAAGCAGTTTCATTTTCCTGCCCAATAATCTTATCTAAACAGATTATGCTGCTCTTATATCCTAAAGTGCAGCTCACGCCATCTTCAAAACTTTCTCTAAGAGCATCTGCTCAGCGAAGCCGTGATAAACTGATGATCCCTTGGCAATTTCTTTTCTGATAAGAGATGTAAATTACTCACAGCTTCCTTCCTGTACAGAGAATGATGGAGCAGTAACTATTAGGCCAGTTTAATAGAGTTAATCCTGGGATAATTTGTGCTTTCCTAAGACAGAAGCAGCTGTTACCATTTTTCTGTTGTTGTTTTAGAGAGTTAAAATTCTCTTCAGTTTCAGTATCTGATTTTGGTCCTCTCTTAGATCCCACTTCCACGGAAATATTTTATGTAGACAATTCAAAATCTTCACCTTTTATGACAGAATAGCTCTAGGGAGAAAGAAAAATGGTTTGCAGAAAGGCTAGCAAAAAAAATAAGCGGCGCTTCTCATACAAATTACAAGCACTGATTTCCTTCAAAAACAGAAGCTCTTTCCTTCTGAGAAAAGATATGAAAAGCAGCATTAAGGGCTGCACACAAAGAGGTGAAAAAAGAAAGACATACATAATTATTCTTTTGCACAATTATGAAGGATGTTTCACATTATTTAGTACCATCTAGTTTTTGTAGATGTACATTCCTCTTTCTCCCCCTTTGCTTTAGAGCACTTGTACGTGCATGCAAAGACTTACCAAAAAGAAAAGACTTGCTGAAAATCCCAAAATCTATTAGACACAACACAAAAGCTTCAGCAAGAACTGAATACGCTGCCCATTTTTAATTGGTGTTTTTCACAGAGAGCACACGACATTTATTTCATATTGCGCTATCTTTCCTGTTTTTAAGTAGGCTGTTTAAAACATCAGGAAGGTATTTTTCAGCTTAAAAGAAGGACGATCTTCTCCATAATCAAGCTATGGGATACAACACGGAGAATGGGGTTGCCACTGTTGCCTTATGGATGACGCATCTCCAAATGCTGAACCTTACAAACCTTGTGATGTATCAGACATCAAACAGGAGAAGCCTTGCACTTGCCTTTTATGTGTGCTTTGTTGACAAAGAATCCATTAGTTCAACATTTGACCCAGTCTGTGCGTAGAGGCGAGACCAGTGATTCACATGAATAGTGAAATCATCTCTCCTTACCTCATAGTAGCTCTGGACAGCGTTTATAAATGCTTCATCTGCCACAATCTGGGTTTCTCCGTTGAGAAAGGCCTGGAAACGATCTTTGATTGTCTGGAGCTGCTGCTTACTTATCTGCAAAACATGCCAAAAGGACAAAATTAGTCGAGAAAGGTTTATGTATGAGGAAAGAACAAATGAGTTCTTCTACAATATCTTATCAGCATGTTTATGATGTGCATTTTTGCTCTCCTTTGAGGACAGCAGCAATAGGTGAGGAATAACCCATGCGTCCATACACACGTGTACTCTTCATCCTGTTCATTTAAGAATCATGAGCACCAAAATCGTCCCGAACATCATTTCTTAACAACTCTGCCACCACAAAATGCATGCAAGACTTCTACTACTTCAGGTTCTCTAAAGTCAAAAGCAGACCATTGTGTGTGTGCTTGGAAAAGCATAAATATTTCAGTGCAGTATTTTCCCCAGTTACCATCTCCTCCCCTTTCAGAAGATGAGGTTTAATATTTGACCTGGAAGCCCTGCGATTTGGCTGCAAAAGACAGCAGTCATCAGCACTCTGGGGTCCCGGCCTTTACTCTTGTTTTTTTTTGTTTGCTCATTTCTATTGGCTTGTCACGTAGGAAACCCCATTCAAAACCAACGGTTAAAGAATTTAATGCCATTTAATGCCAATTCAAGGGCAAGCCTGTTCTTATCCAAGCAAGGACTTTCTTTGCTGTGTCTTTGCTGCTCAGAACAGTTTCTGTCCAGCACGCAGCTGGTACAACTTACAAGACAGTTCTAATTTTGGCACAACGACACCAACAGAAGGTTTACAGAGGTTTTTTTCCAGCCTTGTAAGATAACATGCTATTATTTTGCCAATTTATCTGTCGGTTTAAAAACAGATACGGCTTTAAAAAAAAAAGAAAAAAAAAAAAGCCTTTTCAGCTTGTTGCACAGACAAAGCCACAGCAGGTATGTAAGCCACGTACCAGCATTCCCAGTATAACATCTTAAGATGCAGCTAACGCTCATGCTGAAGGGCTGCAGGGATTTAGCTGTAGTTGCATCAGGTTTACTACATGGCTACTTCAGGTTTGACAATAAGAATTAATTTAGACAGAAGAGAAGGAACCAAACAAGATGTATATGTGACAACTTCAAACTGAAAGGAAAAAGAGAGCAGCTGAAGTCAGAACAATTATTTACTAATGACCAAAAGGTCTAGAAAAGGGTAAAAGGAGTGTTTTTTTCCTCAGTTGCATGCCAGCAGAAGAAACAAGCCCATTAAAATGAAAGAAAAAAAAATAATAATGGCTTTAAGCGTCCAAATGGCTTTGAATAAAGTATTAAAAACTACAGAGCTCTAAATGACTAAAGCATAATGAAGCCTGGTAAACACCGCTAGTGATGAAAAGCAGGAGAGGGACCACTTGGCAAATGCAACGATAAATATCACTAGATCTAGATGATGCGCCATGCGGGGCATTTAGGGACCGTGGCAACGAACACCACGAATGCTGATAATTAATTCTGCAACACCACACTGAGGAGGGTTAGTGAGCAATGGCAATTTGATGCGATAATCTGGGATTAGTTTATGCTGGCGCTTATGGAGAGGTGTTCATCAAAGTGACATACATAAAGCAAGACTCGCTATGCTTTGCAGCAGAAAACACGGAACAGCCTTTGCTGCCCTGTAGGAGCTGGAACTAAGGGTCGTTCCTTCCCACAAAACAGCAGCCCAGGAACTGGGACACCTGGACTTCATAGGGTCTGACACACGCAACAAGGCTCAGCAGCACTAGGGCTTGGGCAAGCATCATCCCTCTGAACCAACCCACCTCGGTCTTGGTCACGGTCTGCAACAAGCCCTGCAGAAAAGCACTGCCAAAAGCCTCCGGCTTTAAGGCTGGCAGGATTTAATTTTTGTATATAAGAACATACCTGCCATGTCAGGCACCTAAAACTCTTTGTGGTGTTTGCCAGGAGCATGATAGACACCACGAGCTCTTGAGCAATGCACACTGCGTCAGATGTAAAACAGGCTCCAAACCCATCTGAGCTGATGGAATTGAAAAGAAAATCGGGCCAGCAATAAGACAAGCCACAAACAATGTAGTGATCAAGTGGGAGATACCTGTGGGAAGGAGTTAGGTCTGTTTTTATTAAGCATTTAATTATCTGGAAGAGGAGAAAATCAGAATGTTAATTAAATGTATTGACGATATTGCATTAGCGACTGTTGTGAATGTCAAGCAGAAAGGATGAAAGAAGAGAGGCCATAAGAAACTAAGAAAAATAGGAAAAACTGCAGGTAACATTGAAGTCGGTGTGTTGAGGCACAAGGGAAGACATTCTAAGAGCAAAGATTTCCTGAGCTAAGGCTTCTCATAAGAGAATTTTTGACGACATGCATGACATTTTTATTATTTTTTCCAGGTTATTTCTCAGGACAACCTCCACAAGACCTTGGGTGTTCAGTTTCCATAATAATACGCAGCAGCAATACTTTCTGCTCCTTCCTCAGTATTGAATGGGCTACCTTCAAAACAAATGATGCTTCTTGAAATTCCTAGAAGCTCCCAATACTCATCTCGCACATGAACTCCCGGGGGTGTGGAAATGAATCACCGGGTTTTTCTCTATCAGAGTGTCATTTGCCTCCTCCTCATCCCAAGCTCTAGGCAGATATTTTCCACATCCGTGGCAAAGAAAACCCTCTCTGATCACACCTTGCATGCAGCATGGACCGGTCCATGGCTAACGGGACCCTCGGATGTCCACCCCCGCCAGACTCTGAAACAGCACTCGTATATCGATCTATGTCCACGTCACTGTTAGGGATGTTAGCGAGAAAGTCAATTTCAGCCAGAATTAAATTGCTCTCATGCTAAATTTAGTTTCTGCAGCACTTTCTGTTGCAGGAAGTCAGCACAGGAGTGGATGGGGGTAAGACCTGCAGGAAAATGAGCCCCGTCTGACATGTTCCACATTCAATTTTCTGCCCACGCTCCTCAAATCCTCCTGCGTGGGCTGGCAGGTTCTCTGTGCAAGAGTTGGTGGAAACCCTTGAACAGCCCTCCGGAGGTGCCACACGCCAGTGCCCCCTGCCTGGACCATGCACCTGGTGCTGGGGGAGCTGCTCCACGGCTGGAGGCTCCCCTGTACGGGCACAGCCCCAGCACCACATCTCAAAGCCATCGAGCAGGGCCTTTAGGCACAAGCTGTGCCACCAGCCCATCTGCAGGCTTACAAAGGCACGTCCCTTGAACACTCACCTTGAGGCTTAAGTGCTTTTCAGAAGGGTATTATTTTAATTCTTACTATTAGAGGCCAACGTCCAGTTAGAAATCCATACAAATGAAGCCAACAGCTTCCACAGATCCAGTAAGACCACAAAGGGGCCAGTACAAACCCCTCCTCACCTGGTTACCTTCCGTAGCATGCTTGCAAATAGCAGAAAGGAACAGAACAACATCCCCATCGAAGCACAACAATACAACATCACAGCCACCTGTACCACCTGAGCCACGAGGTCAAACGCTGCTTGGCTGTAGCCTCAACACGTGCAGGGCAGAGCCTCCCTGCAGCCGAAGCAAATACAAACCCACGTGCCTTCACCCAGGAGAGACAGAGCCAGCAGCAAGCAGGAGCACCGTAGTGGCCAGCAGAGATTTATTCTAATCGCCCTCCCTCTCTTTTCCAGCCCTTGCTGCTTTCCCCACACACTTGCAGTGTGTGACAGCCATCGAAGAAGAAATATCAGTCATTTCTGCTCTTGTCAGAAGTTGCAGGATGCCCTGCTTGCATACATTGACTCTGGACCCAGGCGAACTCTCCCAGGTTACTGCTGCGGCGTGTTTATGCAGTACAGGATCTCACAGCCCTCACCTGTCTAAAGCACACAAGTACTTAGGTTGCCAGCCACACACGTGCATATTAAAAATGCAACGAGTTGAGCCAGTGACGGTACACTACTGGTATTGCGATCCGGCAGGGCACCCACGGAGCTCTGGCATCAGCAGGCAATTGCAGGGTTTTTACAAAAACGCTCAGCAGAGATGTGCCCTGTAACAGCATCTGTTCTTGGGAAGAGCTCATCAAACACTAGATGACCTGGGCACCCAAATGCTTCCTACCTTCTTGGTCTGGCTTTAAAGAAAGAGACACCGTGTGCCCAGCACAACCTGGTGACCTCAGACACGGGGAGGAACAAATCTGGCACATGCCGTGTCCCTACCGTGGTCTCAAGCAAATCATGGAGACAACTTCTTGAGTTTACTTGGTGCAGACCTCAGCAAATGGCACACCAGCCTCCTCAGGGCAAGCGACGAGCAGCAGCTTGCTTTCTACGTGTTATTTTTGCACATACTCCATCTGACTGAGAGCTGAGCACAAACCTGAACGCGGGGAGCCAGGGCACCTTCTCCCGAGCTGTTCCAGCCAGCGAACAGCTGGCATTCAGCGCCGCACGTTGTCTCCAGCCTCCTTCGCCTACACTGTGGGAGCGCAAGCGTTGCAAAGAGGAGCTGTTTGCAACAGAAAAGTTCCCTGACAAGGAAGTTGCACATGGCAACATGCCTCGCGAATGCATACCCTCTCCAAAAGGCTTTGCTGTTTGAGCGCACACGAATGGCGCGCAGCGGGTACAGCTCACCAAAGGTCTACGACACACAATAACACGTTACACCTGGATTTTGGTTTCGTACCTCACACTGTGTCAAGGATGGGTTTGAATCAGTCTGAGAGTTGCACGCCTTTGCGCTTTGAAAAGGCTCTGCACTACAACAAGTTCTGCAGATTTTCAGTTTTTTTTAAGTGGATTTTCAAACCTGCACGTGCGCAGAAACAGTGACTTGCACTCATGGGACAGTTGTCTTGCCAGGCTTTGCATGATAAACATCAACAGTATAAAGCATCCAAGAACCACAGCCAGCACGCCTTGAAAACTAATGTAAAGGAGAGTGTAATAAGGATTCGTAAAAATTCACCAGAACTGTACGCCGTGAGCTAGGCACCTACCCGATGAACTCGATGGCTTTGTACAAGCGCCTCTGAAACGAGTGTGCCACTGCCCCTGCTGCTGCCCTGTTGCACAGCAAGGAGCCACCAGCTCGCCACAGCACACGGCTTCAACACCGGCGGGGGTAAGCATCAAACCACACAGTATAACTCCTCGCTAATGTCGGTGAAGTGAGATCTGGCCAGTCCAAATCACCCCGAGGACTCGAACCAGCCCCTGTGGACCTGGGAGTTCCGGCATTTACCCGCAGGGTTTTACAGCCCGGAGCCTGGGAGCCCTGTGCGCTGCAAGCAGTGTCGGGGTTGGCATCGCCCGCACCTCACGAGAAGCAGCTCGGCTGAAGACTGCAGGTAATTCCCACTGGAAGCATCTCTGCCTTTTGTCTCAGAGAGATCAGCTTGCAGCACACGACCAAGAGCAGCATAAAACCCCT
The DNA here is from genome assembly GCF_040182565.1 of Anser cygnoides. NCBI lineage: Eukaryota > Metazoa > Chordata > Aves > Anseriformes > Anatidae > Anser > Anser cygnoides. Next base: position 9,947,103 of record NC_089882.1, on the reverse strand, counting down.
TCTCCTCAGGACGCCTGCTGTTTGGGTACCACTGCAAGGAGGAATAGTTAGCTGCTCGGCGTGCTGTTGTTCCGGGTTTGGTTTTGTAACATCTAATAAATATTTTATTACTCCTCAGCACCAGGTAATTTAGGAAAGAGCTAAAGCAAGCTTTTGAATGAGCATCCCTCAGCATTGCTGTTTCCACAGTCAGAAAAGTGGCCATGGCATCAACTCCAGGCAGGGAAGGAACGTGCTGCGGGGAACCTGTTTGGGGACAGCCCTGTCCTTCTCACAGGGCATCCCCTGAAGGGGCCAGACCAGCCACTTACCTGGCTGAACAGAAGGAAGATGCTCAAGAACACATCTGCCACCTCTCTTTTATCACATTTAGACATGCCACTAAATCTCCAAACGCCTCCACTGACACGTTGCCTCCAGCCTCTCCACCTGCACTGCACCGATAGTGCCAGCACATCCACACAGCCCAGGAGAGCAGAGTCTGAGCCTTGCTTCTGCGCCCCTCTCCTCCTCAGAAGGCCCTTCCGACATGCTATATTGTCATTTCAGTTCTGATCCCTCTAGAATTAGTTCGCTATTAGGAGCAACACATTCTCTGAATGATTTCTGCTTGCACGCCGATGAGGAGAAGCATCACTCCGAGCTGTAGGTGCTTTACAATTTTGCCAAGCTTTGCACAGTCGACTCCGAATCCCACCGGCACCCCAAAAGGCACCCAGGGGCCCAGCAATGGGCACGACAACGCAGGAACAACCCCAGCAGGCTGCTCTGCGGCAGGAAGCCGCAGCACGTTCTCCTGGCACCGGTGCTGCTCCCCCTCCGACGGGAGAGGGGACCCCAGGGGGGTGACTCACGTCCCCAGCATTTGTCTCCTTAATTGCAAACCCTCCTGGGCAGCCGCGGCTGCTCCGCAAACTGCTGAACGTCGCCGGCTTTCTGCCGGCACCGTAAGCGAGCAGTTTGGCGGTCTCGGGGAACTGCTTCCAGCTGCCCAACGATGTATTTTCCCGTTGTTTCAGAGAAGTTTAATATTTGTTACCGGAGAGCTCGTTGTGCTTTGCCTCCTGACAGCCACAATACATCTTCCCAGGGACGCCAGGCTGGCACGTCCTCTTCCCTTGCAGGCTGGCTGTGCGTGGAGCACCGTGCATATGCCTGGCTGGCTGTACAACTCCCTGCTCACGGTCGATTGATTTATTGGCTCCCCAACACCGTGGTGTAGAGGGGTTCTGGAGCACCGTTCCCAGGTGACACCCACTCACTTCTCCAGGCCCTTTCCCTTCTCTGAGATGAGTGCCTGGAGCCGGCTGTGGGGCAGGGGTGCTACGGGAGGGAACTGCATCAGTCCGCTCCCCTCGGCGCCCACGCGATGCCGCTCATTGCATCGCGAACAGCCCAAAACATTCCTCCGCAGGGGCATGAATGCTCACATTTGCAAGTGCCTTCTCCAGTCGCTCCGATATGCCTCCAGGAGCATCCCAGGAGACCACTTTGGCCTCTCAGCAAGCTGTAGGTGGGCAGCCCTTCGTCTCCAGAGCAGAGAGGGCTCACCCAGCTGGTGCATCCTTTCTTGTCACAGCCTTGGAGGCACAGGAGCAGGCAGGACCCCGGGAGGCTACCGCGTGTTTGTGTCCCCTCCTGCCCCAGGAACCCACCCTGGGTCCATCCGTGCTGCCTGCCCCCTCTCCATCCCTCCAGATGGATACACCAGCCAGAGACTGCAGCAACCCCTCACTTAGGCAGCCCAGCAATATAAATATCTTTCTTCCCAGCCCAACCATAAACGTTCGCTTCAGCAACTCGACTGCAGGGGTGAGAAAATCCACCAGCTGCCCCACGGAGCGCCCACCCAGCCGCTGCCCTAGCACAGCATCTCCTTTGATCCTTGCCCTGAACCTCTCACCGCCTCCTATTACAGGCAAAGTCCGTCGGCTTTTCAGCACAAGCAAAGAGCTAAATGATTTCTGCCCTTGCTGGAACATTTCTTTTTTGAAGAGGTATTGCTGGGTAAGCAGCGGGCAGGCAGGAGACCCGTCCCTTCGGCTGGGCCGGCTGCAGACGGAGCCCCCAGAGCCAGCAGCGCACGGCCCCTTTCCATCACACCAGACTATGCCCAGCAGCAGTGCCCCCCCTGCGCGGGGCAGCCACGGCTTACAGCGGCTTATCAGAGGAGATAAAGCACGGGCTCTGAGCAGCTCTCTGAAACATATGGACACTTTTTCATTCTCTCAAAGCCATTTCTTTTCTGTGATTCCCCGTGCCAGCTAGGCATGCTCCTCAGGCCCGTATGAATGGCATACAACATTATTACAGCTGCTCCTACTTCCTGAGGCGCAACGATGTGCAATGCTGTAAGGGGAAGGCAAAGCTGGGATTTGGGGCTTGCCCCGCTGACCTTCTCCCTGATGCTTTCCATGCTACGCCTTCCATCCGCAGCCTGCCGCCACAGGGAAGGCTGGACGTAGACAGGCCACAAGATGCCTGCAGCCCCTTGCCACCGCCTGCTTTGGTTCCTACCTCTGTTTCCACCAGGTGTGCCCATCCAACACTCACAGCAAACCCTGAGACGACCCCCTAAGGGCTCCCTTTTCCATTAAGACTCATTGGGAAAAGCAGTTCTGGCAGCCTCAGGAGCTCCTGCCTCCAAGTCTCCTTCCCCTGCTGCCACCTCCGCCTCTGGCCTGCTGTGCTGGTGCCTCCTCTGCGCCCGGTGTGCGAGCAACCCCGAGCTGGAGCCATGCAGAGCACGGCGAACCTGGATCCTCTCCCAGTCGGACCGTATTTTACCTCAGCAAGCCATCAGCAGAGTGAGCCTGCGGCGGATCCAGCAGACCACACTAGCCCCACTGGGTATTTTCCTTTATACGATCAAACAGGTACGTGCCCCTGTTTTTCACTGATTAAGAAAAATATGACTTTGATCTCAGAAGAATTGAGAAGCCAGCGCAAAATACAAGCAAGAAATAGCAAAGATAAAGCACTCGGCAGTGACTGAGCAGAGGCTGAGGAGAGGTTGCTGCTCCGGGGAGCCTCTGTGGCGACTCCTGCTGCGACAGGGCCTCGCCTGGTGAGCTCCGCGGGGTGAAACGCATCGTCCCGGGGTCGGTCCTCAGCAGAAAGCCCGGCTTCATCCTGCTGGTGGTAAAAACGTAGCTGCTCTGTTAATAAATCAGGAAAAATAACAGAAATACAGCTGGCAAATAAAACCGGGAGGCAAAGAGAACAGAGGCTATCTGGGATGGGCGGAGAGACGTGCAAAGGCTTCCCACGCTGGTCCCTCTGGGTGACCTAAAGGCAGAAGGCAAATCCCTTTATTCCTGTGAGGTCTCTTCCAGGTTGGACCCTGCAGCTGGCTTCTCTCCTCCCCTCTCCTGCCCCAAGTCCTTCCTCGCTCCCTCCCAAATCCCATTCAGTCTGGTTTACCCCAAGTTTTAAGGGATGTTTATGCAGCATCCTCTGGAGAATCCTACCAGCAAGGACCTTGGTCAGAGGTGCCAGGCAAGTCATGCTTGCTTTGGCTGCTGTAGGAGCTCTCCACAAAGGCAGAGCTGCCTTAGCCTGCCCTTTTACTCCTACAGCACAGAGTCTGGCAGGCGTGGCCCACTGCTGCTCCGAGACCTCAGCAAAACAAAACACCTTAGATCAGGAAGGGAGGATCTTTGCTCTCCTCTGGAGCCTTCCAGGCAGCTTTGCCAAGTAACATTTTCATTCCTTCTCTTTATCCTCTGGATGTAGAGCAGTACACTGTCTTCTGCAGCTTATGAGCGCTGACACGACACAGCTCCCGAGACAGCACATTGCATTTCGTGCCTAGAGACCACGGCGTGCTGCACGGCCAACGGGGACGGTGTGGAGCTGGAGAACATCACGGAGAACATCACGGTCACCTCCCCTCAGCTACCCGTGCTGCATCCCTTGAAAAAATCCGGGACAGGCTGAGCTACAGAGCTGCTGGCATTTATACTTCCTTCTGAATACTCTGAGGACAACTTGCAGAACTTGGATGCTTTACAGCCTTATCGACAAAGAAAGTGAAACAAGTCAGTTTGGATGGATGCTGCACTTCATTGCCCAATGGTCGCACAATCCTAGCACTGATTCGCTGAGAAAGGCATTTCATCCCTCAGTTCCATCACTTGCAATAGATAGATTCTGTATTTATTTTAAAGAGTGTTGTGCAAAATAACCTACGAGCTCTACAAAGGTACTCACAAATGATGCCCAGGTGCCCAGTGAGAAGAATTGTGTAAAAGTGAATGGTTTTACTCAGCTGATGAACGTGGCCGGAGTCCCTTGGCCCAGGGACACCCTTGCAGCCCCTCCTGATGGGTAACTAACACGGGACCGTCTCTTCCCCCATCTGGGCGGTGTTATATGGGCAGCACAGCGCGCAGGAGATCAGTAACCTGTACTGCTGCAGACACCACCCTGAGCACCTCACTTCTTGGACTGCTTTAGTGACTATTCAAGGTTTGATACAACCGATGTTTGGACTGAAGGCCACCAGCAGATCCAGGACAGCTCAGTACCCATAAATTACAGGAGCTTCCCAAAAACGGGGGGAAGGATGGGATGGGAACACAGCCTGGCCCGTGCTGGCAGGTCCCTCAGAGCGAGCAGCATCCCAGGACTCAGGCGAGTCCTTGCTCTCCAACAGCCCAACTGTGTCTTTTGTGCCTTGTCTCCCATTTGTGAAAGGGGAACAGCAGCACTTCACTTTCCTCCAGAAGTGGCTACACCTGTGAGGAGACTGAGAGCCTCTCGCAGACTAGGTATGGCTATGCAAGAAGAAAAGCCAGCTACTTTTAGAGAGACGCTTTCAAATCACTATTTGAACTATTTTCGTCTCAATGTTCCCACTCCAGGCAGACCTTCCGTACCGCAGAAGCTAATCATCCTTCCTGGTTAATGTATACAGCAGCTCACGCTGACTTGAAAACGTTAAACAACGTGAGCTAAAGGTTTCCTACTGGCACTTCAGATCCGCAAACAAAAAACACAGTCTTGTCCCTTAAAAAAAATAAAATGTCCGTCCACCATCACTAGAGTTATTTTCGTACCATTTTCATCATTAGGCTCTGACTCCTCCGTGCCACGAGCTATTTTAAACCTACTTCTCGCTGAGCAGAAGAGACGGACAAATGAATGGAGGCTGAAGGACTCCTGGCGTGTCCCAGCCTCTGTGGAAGTGCCGTTTGCAGCCCGGCACAGCTAGCAGGGGAGGCGATGCCTTTGATGCGACTGAACAATACAGCAAGAAACGGCGAGAAGCTTCCAGGCACACAAGGCAGAAGTGCCGAGAGCCGCCTGCGCTCTCACGGAGAGGTGGGGAAACTGTCAACCCCCAGATCAGAGCGCTGCCACCTACAGCAGCGTGGGACAGAGGTGGAAGGGGAAGCCCAGGCAGGACTGCCCAAGGCTTCTTTCCCAAAGGCAGCCAGTTTTCAAAGCACATCATCAAGAGATCTGACCTACTACACGCTGGGGCTCCGGCTAAGTACAACTTGTTGTGCTTGAAATTTTCCCTTATTCCGTGCATGTGCTGTGATTTCCTGGAAGCGAACACAAAGAAAGAAAACATCCCCGGTTTTATGAAAAACTACGAGCCAAACAACATCTCTGATCCAGTAAAAGAGAACTTGTCTCCTTCAGACAACACTTGAAAAAGGTTCAATCAATCACTCAAGCCAGAACAGAACTTGTTTCTAGATGAAAAAAGAGAAAAGGTGTGAAACTGGAGCGTACCTCCTCCTCCTCCTCACATTTCCTGCTAAAGTGAGTAATCTCAGACTTTACAAGGGCATGTTGTTTGGAGCTGGAAGAAAAAGTTTGGTAAAAGGTAGTTTGTTCTGAGGCAGCAAGCTGCTGCTAGAAAACAGAGCACTTCAGCTTCGCGTCCTCACCACTGTGCAAAAACATGGGGCACGGGAACGTGCATTTGCATGGCTGCTGCTGTGCGCCCAAACAGCTGAGCAAATGTCTGCGCCTCCAAAGACATCAGGATACATTATTTGTAATAATGATCACTTCCACTGGGAAGATTTATTATTATAATTGTTAATTACTTTTAGGAAAGGCACTGTTAAAATTATCCACTTTTTCCAAGCCCTGCTCTTTGGCACAGTTTATAAGAGGAGGCTGGGAAATGAAAGGAACAAGTTTTGTTCCTCTTCCCAGAGATGGGGCAAGACTCCCATGGGGATATACCCCCACGCCTGGTTTACCTCAAACAAGTTCCCAGCTTTCCAGGCTCAGAGCACGCTCACCCAAGATGGGAGGCTGGAGGAAGCAGTGGCTGCTCCTCAGTTTTGTGCTGTAAATAAGAACAAAACATAGTTATGGCAAATGGCACTGCGGTACACGCAAAGCGTGCGTGCAGCTCATGTGGGGCGCTTGCAAAGAGGGCAATTAGCTGCCTGCATGCAATCAGGCGTGGAGCTCAGTAATGGTCTTTAAGATAAGAGAAAGGCCATTTGCTGGCTGACTGGCTTTGCAGCAACGGTCTGAGCCCTGCTTGAACCGCCCCTGGGGGCATCTGGCAAGGATGAGAGGGACATCACAGCTCCCCGAGTGAACATCCCTCTTCCTTTGGTGCCTCTAGCTGGCACGCTGGCTTCCTTCTGCCTTTCACCTCCTGCCCAGCCCAGTCAGAGCTAAGTAACACCCCTCAGCGCTGCTTTCCGTGACCCAGAACCAGAAATCCAGCCTCATGTGGCAAGACCCAGCTGCAAAAATACTTCACGCTGGCCCCGTGGCACAAAGACCTACACGAGTAAATGCATCCTAACCTGGTCCGGTGCAATCAGCCTCCACCATCCATAGCTCGGCCTGGAGACAAACAATCCTGGTAAGCTGGAAGTCGAAAACCACAAACTGAGCCTTTTGGGGTGACTTTGGTGGCGTGCAGTGCCTTTTCAGGCCAAAGGTGAGATACTAGTTGGAAAACCCCAGCTCTCCCAACAAACCCAGCAAAAAGCAAGTTTGGTGTAATTATTATTCATTAAGTACCTTAAGTACGGCAATTTTCAGCCTAGCAGTTGTTCATAAAGATCCTTTACAAAAACACAGCTAGGCATTAAAGACTTTCAGTTAAGGCAACAAAAGCTGTTTTAAGGATTCCTCTGCAGTGGAGTATAATGAGGGTCATCTAAAAACGAGAAGAGACTCCTTTTTCTTCTTTGGGCTTGAGGTGGGGTATTTCTAAGGGCTTTGAGCTCTCGTCACCTCTCCTGGGAGGTTACTGTCCCCTGCTACCACCTCGTTGCTGGCTGGAAGAGCCCAGGAGGAGGGATGAGGGCGGGTTGCACGCGGAGCTGACGGAGCACAGCCCTAGGGGGCTGGAGGAAGAAGTGCCTGTTGTTACATCTGGTAACCAGCGTGTCTGCATTGCCAGAGCACGAGCTGAAACCCCCACAAAAAGCAACAGAGCTGCTGCGGGTTTGAAGCATATAATTTCAGAGGAGTGATGGTAGGAGCAGAAAGCACGTGGGCATAGAGAAGGAGGTAGAAAACAAAATCGGATTATTTTTCGCGAAAGGCAGCTGTGCTAGAATTTGCCTACGGCGTTCTCCATCCTCGAGCTGCCCTTCTGTTCCCAAGTTCCCTGCAAGAGGTGTTGGAAACCGTAAGAGTGAAAATCATGACAAAGGGGAAAAACAAAGCCTAAAAAATGAACACAGCGCATCCAATTGCTGCTCTCTCGCTTTCCTCCTCGCAGCAAGCACAAGGAAGGGCTATGCCTTGGAAGCAGGCTGCGGCAGGTCCCCGAGCACGGTGGCAGCTCCTGGGACAGGCCCGTGTGTGCCGTGACCCCACCGCCAACAGAACAGCTCCCACGTGTGTGTGCGCGTGGTTCCCAGCAGCTCAGCTCACCTCACCTCACTCTGTGCCTGAGCACTCCTAATAGAAGGCTCAGCCCACGCCGAACAATTAGAGATAACTGTTACCTGTGGAAGCTGGGAGGGAAAACACTAATCTTAAACGCTGCTCAGATGACTGAGCTGCGAGTGGGGCCGTTCACCCGAGAGCGCCCTTTCCGGACGAGCCGGGAGCCCGGCTGCGGGCGCTGAGCGCCGCGGTGCGCAGCCGGCATCGCCTGTGCCATATTGCAGGAGTGGCCCACACAGGCGCCGCGGGAGGAGGCGGCGCTGATTGACGGCTGTCTCCAAGGGAAATGCCTCCTCGGCCAGCTCGGGTGGCGGTGCCAGGCTCCCCTGGCAGCTGGCAGAGGACCCAGCACGGCCGCGGCTGAGCGGTTCGGGCACGGAGCGGCACGGCGGGGCCGTGCCTCTGTCCCCGCGGCCAGCCCCGCTTTGCTGCTCAGCCCCTCCTCACCTGCAGCCCCAAACCTCGGGGAACGGCACAAGATGGCGAGGCGAGTGGGCAAGCATCCTGCCCACGCTGACAGGGGAAGGACATGCTGGTGCGAAACTTTGGTTCCACCTCCGAGTTGTTCCCTACCAGCCTTCAGCGCCTGGCTCGACACGCGCGGGAGAGGGAAAGCTGCCGGCTCCAGCCCAAACCCCGGCTGCAGGCTGTCTGCAGGGAGAAAGGCAGGGCGGGTGGCGGTGAAGGCACCTGGGATCCTCAGTCCCACTGCCAGTGGGGATGCGAACCCCAGTCCTGGTGCGGAGACTTGTTCCTTCGCTGGGGAAAAAGCCAAAATCTTTGCTGGCCAGACCGAGATGCAGAGCTCCTGGGCACGCTTCACTTTCAGTCTCCTGAACCTTGCCATTTCACTTCTCTCCTCCATGCTATCCTCCAGGGCATGCCTAAGCTCCTCCGAAATTTAGGGGGCAGAGAGAATTTCTCACTTCCTCTTCTACACTATGACCATTTCTTTTCAAGCCATGTACTACTTCATTAAGCTTTGTGATTGATTTCTACGAGTTTTCACAGAAATGTGATTTTAATGAGCAAAACTGATCTCAACTCATCCAGATACACCTGGGAACCAAAGAAACTGAAATGGCATCAGGAAAATAAAACCCAAACCAAACGATGTGAGATCAGAAAGCCTGCAACGTGGCAAAGGCATCTATCAGCTAACAGATCTACGCAGAAAATGCAGGAGAGAATGAAGACATTTATCTTGAGCAAGCCAGAGTCTGCGAGGAGTCAGTGGGAGCAAGGCACAACAATCCAACAGAAATAAGACCTTCCTTCCCTTATTCTTGGTGCCTGCAGAACAAGGATCGGCCCCTACCTCGCTCTTCAATTCCATGGGCTCTTCCTGAGACTGGGAATAGCAGAACACTAAGGCAGCACAGTAGGCACGGCGTGACAGCGAGACCCCTGGCAGTAAAACCTCGGTGTGATGCCCGAGGAATTACCTCTGTGCCACCACGCCTGCAGGTCCTGCAGCCTCAAGAGCAGGGGGTGTCGTGCTGCCGGTGCCAGAACGGGATCTCCATTAGTGTTAATGGGAACTACTGACAGCAGCGGCAGCCGAGAAGCCAAAAAGCCTCCCATCTCGATGATCGCCTTTGATAACGGCAGGACCGCGTTCAGTCGGGCGCAGCAGCTGTGCTATGCAAAACGCTGGCTGCTATGGGGTGAGAGGCACCCGGGGCTCCCGGGGAGCTCAGCAGGCTCCGAAGAAGGGCTGGGATGGGTGGTCGGAGCCACAGCAGTAAAAATGGCCAGTGAAATAACAGCCACAGCGTCAGCAGAAGGAAAAGCCCAGCATTATAACCCTAACTTAAGTCATTTGGCCCTCCTGATCTTACAAATAGATGCTCAAAAGCAGGGTCCCCACCCATAGCAGCGTGATTGTACAAGCTACAATCCACCCTTTTTGCCCACAGAGGGAAAGTAGCAGGCACGTCTCAACCTTGTGTCTGCTCTTCTCCGTGTGGAAAGAGACCAGGGTGGTGGTGAGACCACTGCTGTGGCCTTTGGCACACACAGGAGCTGGTTGAGAGCACGGAGTAAAGAGTAGGGTTTGCAGGGGACAAGGGGAATGTCTTGGGTTTGCTACTGAAGCTGTAGGTTAAGGCTCCACCTCTGAAGCACTCATGCATCTTGTTGACCCTTGCCATTTCTGGGATTTATTTCCTTCCAGCATTCATCCCAGCTGCCCTTTCTAATTTAAAAGGTTATAAAACAGTGCTCGAGAGGAGGCCGGTCTCTTCGAGCCACCTTCCCTCAGCAACAGCAGGGGGGAGCAGGAGGGGTTCACTGCACACAGACTGGGGATGGACACCAAGACTGGCCGGCATGCACGAAAGCAGCGTGGGCAGCTACAGCACCTTCTCCACGTCACACGTTTTGGGGCATCAGCTGATCGTGATCAGCGTCAGGGAGAATTTTCTATCCTTCAGATACAACACAGGGTGACTTCCCAGCTCTGCAGTGAAAACATTTCCTTCTCCAGGGCTAGACTCCTCACAGCCATGGGCTTCTGTAGATTTCAAGCATCCTTAAAGAACAGGCTGCTCTTCATGCAGCACTGCCTTTCTCTGACACACGCTGCCAGCCTCTCCATCTTCTTAAACCTCACCAGGCTGGTCTCATAAAAAAGTTCACTTGTCAGCTTTCTGCAGATGGTGCCTTTATCAGAGGAATAATTTGGGGCGTGCAAAAGCCTAGATAAAATTCAGCCCTAAGATATAAACACAGCCTTCATTCTTTGCAGAAAGAGCCAGGTACAAAACAACAGTCCTACAAGAGTGGATAAACCAGGTGTCAAAGTTATTTTCTTAAAAAGAGTTCAGCAAGCGGGTGTTGAGCCTGCCGTGGCTGTTTATCGGGTGTGCCACACGAGGCGAGTCGCTGGCACGTCCTCGGCCCGTGCAATTTGCAGCAAATACCAGGTCCTGCAGCAGGCCCCTGCCAGCTGCGAGCATCTCCTCACCACCCCCAGCACTCATTTCTCATCAGACAGCAGCAGATCATTTCATCCTGCTACCTGTGCCTTCGAAATTCAGGCTGGAGGAAAAACAGGTGAAACAGCATCACGTCACTTCAGCAGCTGGCGGAGCTGACTGCATGCAGCTCTGCCTCAGCTCAGACAAAGCAGCAGACCTTTCATCAATCTCAGGAGCCCTGGGCTAGAAAAACTTTCTCAATCCCAATTCATTTGGTACTAGGAGACAGCGCGGAGACCACTTGCACGACGCAAAGCACCACCGAATGCTCCCTGCAGCTCCCTCCCTTTCCAACACCCCTGCCTCCTCCTAGGCCAGCTCTCGGGTTTGCTCCTTGAAACCGTTTGATTTTGCTGTCGATAACGGGACTGTCACAGCTTCAATGACCAAAAAGCAAGCCCCCCAACCACAACACCCCACCAGCTCATGCCCCAGGGTGCTCATAGCTCAGGTAATTTCCCAGTAAAGTCTGTGGGAGCCCAGCATCACGCAGCCCCTGCACAAGCACTGTCCTCGCCCACTGCGCAATATCTTTTACTACACACTTAACCCGGCTGCCTTTTTTACTGCCTTTTTTTTTTCCCCTCTCTCTCCTCCTAGAAAGGAGCTAATTAGAGTGGAAAAGGCTCTCTGTGACTCTCACGCGCACGACTTCTGCACTTCAGAGATTTTTATTTGTGTTATGCGGCTGCCACGCACACGCAGCATGTGGAATTACAGAGCCCACAACCCAATCAAACCCCATTAACAGCGCCAGGTAGTTAAATCATGCTGTGATAAGCAAGGAAAATGACTGCGTGTAGGCATGGCAAATTCTCCCTCGTACCTCGGTCAGAGTGGCATCTAGTACCAATTATCGGGTTGGCGCAAACTCCCCATTAGTAAGGGTAATGGTTTAACTTCACACTCGGAGCGCGTAGCTGGGGATGCATTAAGTCATTTGCACAGCGTTACTCAGCTGTCAGGAGGGGGGAATACAAGCTGAACACAACCAAACGCAGCTGTGCTGTGTCGTAAGGGGGAAAAAACTAAAAAGCAGAAGCATCAGATAGATGGGTAGACAGGGGAGCAGGCAGAGGGGCCGCTGCCCGCCCCGGGGCAGGGAAGGGGCTCTGGGATGGGGAGCGGGAGCAGCACGAGAAATGTGGGCACTGGGAAGGGCTGGGAAGCTGTAGAAGATGGGGGAGCCTGAGAACACCCCCAGAAGTCCTCCAAGAACAGGGAAATCTGCTGTAAAGAAGAGAATAATGTATTCCCCATGTCCACAACAAGAAATTAAAGATGTCCATTAGAGCAAAGAAGCCGGGAGTAACCTGGGTGCCCCCCAGTCCTGTGCTGAGGACGATGATCAGGCAGCTGCTGCTCCCTCCAGCCCTGCTTTTGTAGGGCTCCTACTCTGGACCCCAGGCCAGCCACATCAGGGCAGCTCAGGGCACGCTCTCGGCTCCAAAACTGCTTCCTTCTCCAGGTGTCCGAGCAGAGCTCCTGCTCCAAGCGAGCCGACAACTTCACTGCCTTGCAAGGGGCTGCCCTGCCAGCACGCTCCTTGGGCAGGCAGGAAGCCAGTGCCACGGTGAGCTCGTGCTGCAGATGTTCCTGCTTTTAAAAAGCCCAGCACATGGGAAAACGCTGTCCAATACTGAATTATTTTGCATTCCCGGTCCTGTGACATATTGCGAACTGCCCAGCAGACCTGTAGCCTGGTGACGATGTTGTGACATTGGCTGATATCACAAGGTCAGCCGCGGCGTGCAGCCAGCACCACTTCTCCGACCGAGGCCACGCTGCAGCCGGGCGCTGCGCTGCAGCAGTCCCCGCGAGAGGCACAGACTGTATTTATTCTGGTACATTTCAGTGGGAAGCTTTAATCTGCGTAATCGCCTCAGAGAAGATTTCATTCAGCGAGGGGAAAGCAATTACCATTTCATCTGCAACCGGTTGCCTTCCCGGGGTCTCCATCCGTCAGAGCTGGAGGGTCCGGGCAGCCCCCGTGCACCTGCCTGGACATTTCTGCGAGACGGGTTCGTGCCTCTGCCAAACGCATCTGCAGATGCTCGAGGTTTTTCAGCCGCTGTTCAAAGACATTTCTCTCCTCCCAGCTGCTTTTGCTTTTATCTGACAGCCTGCATCCCGCATGAAGAAAACAACTGGATATAATCCTAGATTAAAGGGATTGTAACGCAGAATTAAATACAAGCCATACCCTTGATAGAGCCTGCTGGCGTCATTCACTGAGCGCAGAGCTCGGCCGGCTGGGAGGTGTGCAGATGGTGGCATTTCGGGTACTCCCTGCAGCTGCCGATTTTCCTAGACAGGCATTTATGTCTCCCCACATAGGTGAAGGGAAAAAAAAAAATAAACCAATCCTTCGTGTTTTCATGTGACGCTACATTATAATCCCACGGGGATTTCATTCTGAAAACTGGAAATTAAAATCCTGGTAGCTCCAAACCCTCAGCAGTGCCAGCCCCGCTGGAGCTCTGCGCCTCGGTGCAAGGAGGGTCCCCAGCCCCAGGCAGCGCTGCAGAAAGGTGCCTTATGCCTTGCACCGGCCAAGCAAAGAGTCCTGAGGACAAAAACATTGTCTGCCGCAGCAAGGACCACAGGAGCCGAGCGATGGCAAAAGCCCACCAGGAAATCTTTGTGACTTGATCTTACCTCAGGAAAGCCACAATACTCTTGTAGGCACGGCTGCGTATCTTCAAAAAATAAAAAGCACTTTAATCTTCTGCTCTTTCCAGCCTGGCAGCCAAAGCAGCTTGACTTGATAAAGAAACTTGAGAGCTATGAAAACTACTTATTAAAGGAGGAAATTTCCAACTGTCTCTCTCTCGTAAATTGTGCCAGCCAAAAAATCCAACCCTAAAATAAAGATGTGCCTGAAGGTAGCAATTTTACAATCAGCAACATAATGATTTATATCACTGCTGTCATCTTTGTTGAGGAAAAGTAAGCCAGGTATTGTGATCATTAGCTTTTTGATACAGATGATCATTTTAAATGAGGAAAAACACATGCATTTTAATAAGGAGCTGAAGGAAATAGCCCCAAAATACTGACAGCGGAATCCGCAGCTGGTGCCAAGATCGAGGAACACGGGGGATGGCTGTGATGCCAGCTCCTCGCCGCACGTCTCGCCAGCGGCGTACGCACAGTGCGGGGGGAGCCCAGCCCCACGGCATGGATCCGCACTGCCCCACACGAGTCTTTGTGGGGGGGCTGAGGCTGCCCTCCCTCTTTTTTTCCCCCCAAAAAAATCCCAGAGGCAAAACCCAGCCTTGCCGATGTCAGATCCGCTGGCTCCTGCCTGCTTCTTGGTGGAGACACACGCGGGAGCACGAGATGGGAGGCTGCTGCTGCTGTCAAAGGATTAAAAATCAGCGGAACTTGACCTTTAATGCTAAAATTTAAAGCAATGACCTGGCTTCTCATGCTTCCATTCCCTAAAGTAACCATAATCAGATTTGCGGCTGAGATCAGAAAACCGTTTCCAGCGACCAATTTACATGCAGCCTTCAACGAGGCTGGGTGACACGATGGAAAGGACACGAGCGCAAGGCTTCTCCGAGTCCCTGACCGAGCAGGTTTGAAGCTGGGATGCATTTTAAGGTCAGGGAACAGGATCTTCTGCAGGTGACAGCAGCAGTACATCACCCTGCCGAACGCTCGCAGAGAGAAATAGCACAGGAGTCAGGGAGGGCTCGGCTGGGACGGGAAGCCCTGGTACGAGAACTCCAACCAAACAGCACATCTCGGCTCGCTAAGCAGCCAGAAACATCCAGCCCTCGAAATGGGTAATGTACTGAGGGTAGGGATCAAGTCTAAAAGGCTACGTCCCCCCTGTATCTTCATGGGATGAAGGGAGAGCTCAGACCACGCTGGAGTAAGTGGTTTGTAAATCCTGGGAGATGCAAAGACCCCTCCTACAGAGAAAAGCCGCGCTGTCTCCCAGCGCACGGCTTGCATCGATGGCCACGTAATAAACACCGTGACTGTTTCTTTCCTTGGAGGTGTGCAACGCCTGCTGAGAGGACAAAGCCTGGACGCACAAGGACGTGCACCACCCGTGTCTCCTTTCTGAGGCTTCTGCGGGAAGCTGGGGGTGAGCAAAGCAGAGTCGGGGCTAGAGCATCCCAGCGGCAGCGCCTTCCCCAGCTGGGTACCAACACCTTCCCTGCTTTAATGTTTCAACAACAGCGCTCCCCAGACCTCAGGTATTCACCCGGGAGCCCATCCTGCTCTGCGCAGGGCTGCTAATGACCAAAGCTAGCAGCAAAACCTCCAGCGAGGCAACGAGAGCCGCAACACAGCCCCAAAACATTCGTCATGACAAACGCTCCGTGTAACCTCCACCTGAGCACACTCGGGGCATGTTTTAATTTACCTTTAATTATAAACAAATGTGGTTTTATCTGGCGTTTATTCCAGAACAACAAACCGAGGCAAAATTATAAATCCCCCCACAAAGGGACATCACCAGTGGACACCCACCTTGCAAGCGACCACTGCGGCTGGCTCAAGCAAGCAGAGAGACCTCTGAATGCCAGGGGCTGACCCTTCACGCATCAAAAGGGGACTTTTCTTACGTGATATCCTCACGTGCTGCTGTGTGAACTGCCGGGAGATGCCCACATACATCACCTTCGTTTACTCAGTCTTTTGTGCAATGTATTTATTAAACCAGAGGTTGGAAAGAAGGAAAAGGAAAGAGCTGTGCTGGAGAGGTGCAGGAGCAGCCCTCAGAAGCAGGGCAGAGCACTCACGGCTCTCCAGAAGGTGACCCCAAGTGCCCGCTCTAACAGGAGATCGCTTTTTCCTGCTCACACCGGACAGAAGGGCAAACGCTATCATTAAAGCCCACATTGCATCTCCAAAGTCCTCGGAGGGAAGGGAAAGTGGTACTTCATATTTCTATAAAACAATTAGTATTGACCGAACGGACTGTAATCCCGCACTCAGCCCAGAAGAGTAATTAACTATCGCTGCTGCTGGCTCGCTGGATACAGACAGGAGGCAGGGAGGAGGCAGGCCAGGCGCATGGATCTGCTCTAACTGGGTATTGACCTGCGAGCTCTCCGTGCAGGTGTCTGCAGCACGTTCCCCATACGGGTTGTGCCCGGCCTCTGCCACCTGCCTTGGTCCCTGGGCCTTAAATAAGAGGATGGCTGGAAGCCAAGCAGAGCCACCAAGAGCATCGGCGGTGGAAAAATACCCCACACAAGCCGTGTAAGGTAGCGCCTGGGAAGCTGTCCGCACCATACCAAACACCATCGAATACTGCTTCTCTGAAGCTCAAAGCAACCGATTTCAGCACCCTTCGAATTCGCCCATCTCCAGATCACCCTGGCAAGAGAAGCTTCAGAGCTAGGCACCCGGGGCTCCCCGCACGCAGCCTCACGACGCTTGGCTTTAAATAGCCTTCGAGGGAAAAGATCTCCGTCTCAGTTCGGGGTCCAGAAAATAAGGACACGAAGTGCCAAAACTTTCAGCATTTCTTCCCCCGATACATACAGGTACTGTGAATCCATCTCTAAAAGGCTTCGGGAAACCCACCTAGCAGATGGGCTTTTTAATACAAACTTGGTAACAGCCCTCTAAGCCTGTTCCTCCAAGGAGGCATTAATAATATCACTGGTGCTCTCTGAGAAAGGAGGGCAGACAATTATGGTGCTGTTTTCAGCGTGGACTGAAGAACACTTCCCTTCCCAATCGGTTTCTCTCCGAGATAAAAGCCAAACCCCCAAACCCACAAGGACAACATGGCACAAGGGCTCTCCGGAGAGGAGAGCCCAGCGCTGATGCTGAGCTCGTGGGCAGCCTCGGCAGAAGCTCAGGGCCCTTTCCCAAACCAAACCAGAGGGGCTCGCTCACCAGCATCGTGCCTTGAGTGATGGGTTTACTGCAAGGCCAAGACCACAGCAGCCTCCCCTTCCCAACCCACGTCCTTCCATGCCAGCATCGTGGCACAGGAGCACCGGGGCCAAGACACCGCTCCCCAGTGCCTTCCCCATCCATGGGATGTGCCAGTCCCTCACCATCCCCATCTCCGCCAACAGGCAAAGCAGAGTGAGTAGGGCTCATCCCTCAACACTCCCACCCCTCCATGGCTCCCCCAGTGCCCTTCTCCCCATTCCTGCTCTACCCACAGGCACCTCACCATTTTCCAGCCCGTGCCCCCCCTGCAGGGCAGCCCTCGGCTCAGGAAAACCAGCCCGTGCGAAGCTGCTGCGTTCAGACCCACGTGTGTGCTGCCGGTGCGCAGCTCACGGGCTGCGCTGGCGAACCCGACAGCGTACGAGAAACAAAGCTCTTTCCTGCTGTGAAGTTTCAAAACAATCCGGCAGGCTTTCTGCATGCCCTGGATGATGCGAGGAAAGAGCCGGCGCCACGCGAGCTGCGAGGGATGAATGAGCACGGCTCCACGCAGCGCCCGTGGCAGGAAACCATATCCTGCAGGGAGGCCAGGACTGTCTCCTTCGAGATATCCCTGTGGGGAGGGCAAAGGGAGAAGCTCGCCTCGCGAGGCTTTCACAAGGACGCAGCGCTCACCTGGATGTGCCAGTGTGCCATGGTGGCAAAGGGCAGCAAAGGAAGCCAGAAGACATCAGGCATCGCTTGGCCAGAACGAGCACCAGGATGACTAAGTCGTTCTCTCTGGCCAGCCCGAACTCTTACAGCAGGGTTGATGGTTATTCGGGAAGCAGGCTGGGTGAGGCAAGGGGATAGAAGTTACCGTGAAGGGGAGCTGTGAGGCGAGGGAAGCAGGACAGCTGCAGGTCTGCTTGGGGGCCGGCAGCTCAGCCACGAGACTGCCCAGAAATTGAGGCTCCACAGACCGCTCCTCCAGGGTCCCGTAAGACACAGACCCACGCGTTCACAGCACGGGCTTCGCAACCATTTCTGCCTTGCTTCCCTCTCTCTGAGGGCTTCTGACCCCAAGGACTTCTTACCTGGAGGCACCCCAAGCCCTCCACAAGCATTTTCCTCCTTTCTGCTGCATGCGCGCTGCTACCCCGGAGAGCATCAGCAGAGCCGGGGATGAAAGGCCGCGCGCGTTGTTCCTTCACGCGGACAGCCCATCCAAATGGTATAAATCTGACCAGGTCTGCACAGGAATTTAACACCAACGAGCCGAGGAAGGTGAAACAGCCTCCAAGGAGCAGTGAGACTGAACACATTTGTATAACACAGGGCAGGAGCACCCCAGCCCCTAGGCAGAAGCAGCGCCTGCTTTCACAGCACCATCAGCTGCAGCAGTGGGCAACAGCCAACACACGGCTCCTGCCAAAACAAAGGTGCTGGCTTCACCTCAGGACCTATTCCTTCGCTGATATTGCTCGACACAGCTCTACCAGCGTCGATGCGCAACGAGACAGACGAGGGCGATGGCAGGCGAGCCCGAGCTGCCGGCACCAAAGCAGAGCTATGAGGCACCGCGGTCCTGCCGCAGCGGCTGCTCAGGTCACGCCTGGGTAACACGTCGGCTCTGAAGGGGAAGGCAAAGGAAGGCAGCAGGACACGGAATAAAGCCTGGCAGCTGCGATTCTGGTGCAGCAGGGGCAGGATTGCTGCCGGGCTGGGGGCATTCAGGCCCTCAGCTCCGCGCGGCTTTACGCCCGCACCCGGCTCCTCACCACGCTCCTCGCCCAGGCGATGCTCACAAGTGCAAAGACTGTGCCACGGCTCTGGAATACTTCCCCCATGCAGACAAGGAACTACTCCCATCACAGAAAGCCTAATTTCGGTGTGTGTGTGTGTGTGCATGAATGCACAAGGTAAGGACTATAAATAGAAGTATCCTATTTTCATGCATCCAGTCAGCAGGTACAGAACCGGCGTAAACAGTGATTCAGCAGCAGCCCGCGTGATGCACAAGGTTGGCCCTCGCTCTGCCTCCCTGCCTGCAGCCCTTCCCTCCCCAGCTTGCTCCTGCACTTCAGCAGCTGCGATGCCAGCCCCACGGTGACACCCTGACCTCAGGGCAGGATGATATGGGGTGCTGAGCACCCTCCAGGGAACGCGGATGTACAGCGCTTATCGCAGCGCTGAGTCCATGCACGACCCTAATTAAGTGTTCTGCTATGAAAATAGCTGCGTAATTCACATTTTTGCTATTTTTTCTTTCAGCTTGTGAGCCTCGTATCTACAAATCTTAGTCATCCATGCTGGGGAAGAAAAAGAGGCATGATGTATGATCACAGCGTATGCTTGCCATCCCTGGTGCAAAGCAGTGCTGCGACTCCACAAACACCATTGACAAATTGCACAGGACGACACCAAGGACATTTTTCAAGTCCTGTGAGATTTGCTACATAAACAGCTATGACCTTGTACACATGGTTTCAACAAAGAAGAGTTGTTGTGTCGGTTTTTTTTTTTTTTTACTGGTTCACACCCCCAACTTTTTCATTAATGTTTGCTGAGCAGCAGACACATGAAACGGAGAAAGACCAAAGAGCGGAAATACCATCTTTCCTCTACCTTACGTTTTCTAAAACTGTAGCTTAGCTCCACGAGCAGAGGGTGAGGAAACATTTCACAGCCTTCCCACCACTTGAGCTCTTTCATTCGACCTTCCAAAGCCAAAGGGAAGAGCAGCTTCCGAAGAACAAACCCACTCCGCACGAGCGATTCCTCCCTGCAGCTCCCCACGTCTCGGGACTGACGTTCTCCTTCCTTTTTCAGCGAGCTGTGCTCTGGCTCTGGGCTCTGCCTCCCAAGGGCACGAGGGGCAGTGGGAAAACCCTCAGTCCCACTATTTAGTGATGCTCAGCCACCTGGGGAGCCGTCACTGCAGCTGCAAGTCTCCGAGTCTCTTTTCTGTTTGAGGGGTGAGAGCCCTCAGCACGAACAGGTTCTACACGGGGACAAGTGCTGCAAGGCTTTGAACACACGAAATAAACATCGGAAGGCTTTCCTGTACAACTTTGACTAGCCACCACGCAACCCCTAGCAGCTTAATTGACTGGGAATAATTAAAGCACCCAAAGGATTTCAGCTTAATCTCAGACTGGATTGAAGTCCCCTCTAGCCTCACCTTGACAGGCTCTGAAGTCCGAGTGATTTGCATTTTGACATCTAATTGCAACGTGCGTTGCTGTCTGACAGGCCCCGATCTTCTCAAAACCCCGGCCGTGCCTCCCTTCCCCAAGCAAGTATTTATTGCAAGTTTCACCTTGGATATAGGTCACAGCATTGCAATGCGAGTCATCGGAGCTGTGAAAAAATAAATAAAAGGAGATTCTGCCTAGGTAAAAAATAAAAAATAATCCAAAAGCCACATCTGTTCTCCTGAGCCAGAGCAAGGAAAGATTATGACCATTAGCGCGAGGGTTATGCAGCAAATGAAACAATTGGTTAAAGCAGAAAAAAATCACTTAGAGTGTCATCTTTCATCATTAAATTTTCATGGAAAAAACACTGCGATTTGCTTAGTCTGAACGTATACAAAATGTAAGGAGACCATCTGACATCACCGAGGCATAACGGCACAAGACAAATGGAGATGATTTGCCACACTACTGGAGCAGCTGTAACTCCCCCCCAGACCCGCAGTAATAAAACCAAAGGACACAGAAATAGCAAGCCATCTGCTTCGGGCTGGCCACTGGGCCTCAGCTGATGGGCTCTTGCTCTCCTCCTGCTCACACGGGTTTAAAGCACCTTTCGGAGCAGGAGCCTCGCTTCGCAGCCTCCCGGCGATGCAAAAGCAGGCTGGGTGCTCCGGAGGCTGGCTGGGAGCAGGGAGGGGTGCGCGGGACAGCTCAGGACCCTTGGATGTCACCCCCGAGGACACACACAGCACCCCCAAGTTGAGGGACCGGGGCACCAGGACCTGTCCTTCGCACCTCGCCGCCATCTCCCCTCCCGCTGCCTTTCATCTCAGCCGCGGCTCGCGTAGCTGCAAGGTCTATACGAAGCCCCACGTGTGTAAATTAAACATTGGCTTCTTTTTATCATCAAGTGTGTACAACTTGTCGGCATGAATTATGCAGGACTATTAACTGCCTTCGTAACAAGCAGCGGTGGAGGCTGCTGGGAGGACAGACACAGGACAGACAGACACAGGAGGGGCAGCCCACGGATGTTCAGAGCCTGAACCACAGCTCTGGGCCCAGTCCTGGCGCTCCCGGTGACCCACACACCCTGCACTAAACAATTAACACAGCAGCTCATAAGCCCTCACCATCTTCCAGCACTCGACACAGGAGAAAAACGTTTTCACCACCTTTTTATTGACGGCAGCCTGAGAAAGATCCAGAGAACCGTGCAGGCTTGTGAAGGAGCTGGCAGGGCGCAGAACCTGTCACCAAGCCCAAATGCAGGTCCCCAGCCAGCACCCGAGCTGCACGGCTCCCTATCTGTGATCCACAGGATCACAGGCGCTAGGACCGGACCCATCAGCCTGTTATTGCAAGGTTCACAGCTCCTCCCACCCCAAGAAATACAGATAACCCTCTCGAAACCCTGCAGACACAGCTAAGTGGTACAGGGGCTGTTGGAGCCCGTGGTACAGCCAGCCCGGTGCGTTCCCAGTTGTGTCATCACCTGTGCTGGTGTCCAACTGGTGCCAAACACTGCCAGCCGGGCACCTCAGGGGTGCTGTGCAGGGGCTGCAGCGAGGGTCCTCATCCCTGCCGAGCCGGAGGGAGTTGCAGGCTGGTGACTCGAGCCCAGCCACCGAGCCTTCGCCGAGCTGGCATCGTGCTTAATAGATGTGCTGGACATGAAGTACCTATAGGCTGCGAGAGCTTGTGATACAATGCCGTATGAAATATTAATCTCTCTAGTCAATATGAATGCTATTAGGATGGAGCAGCTGGGCTGAACGCAGCTAGGAAGCGTTTAGGAACAAAACGGGTACCTACCGGGCAGGCACAGATTGGTATTAAGGCCGGTTTCATTTATTGTATGTATCAGGGACTTGGAAGAGCAAACATCAAACACCGCGATCACATTTACTGATGATTCAGAGTTGTGTGGGCTCCTCGATACACAAGAGGAGGGCAATAAAGTCCCGGACAACTGTGAGCAAGCAAGCACCTCAGGGGATAATTAAATTAATTCAAGCTATGGAAATGCCACACGACAAGGCTGAAACATAAAGCAAATAACGTTGGAAAGGACTTTGCACTCGCAGACCACACGAGACAGAGCCAGGCCGCTGCCTGCTCCCTGTTACCCAACGCGGCGTGCCCCGTGCTGCACAAGCACAAAGCCCACCCCGTCGCGGCCTTTTTGGGGGAGAAATGTTAGGGACGTCCCACAGCAGCCAGGGGAGGCTGGCAAGGGTTTGTGTCGTGCACAGGGCCCCTTCCAGGAGACAGCCCCGATGGCGTGCCGGAGAGAGGCCGGGAGCACGGAGCATCTGGAGCGGCAGCACGAGAAAGGACACGGGGGAACAAGGGAGAAGTGGCAGAGCTGCACGAGGCCCCGAAGGCAAGGAGAAGATGCTAAATGTGATGAGGTTGAGGAAGGGAGCCAAAGGAGGAATAAATAGAGCTAATGAGAAAACAAGGCACGAGAATGCAGGAACCTTTAACACGCTGCTCCACAGCAATAAAAAGGCAATTAGAGTTCCGAGAAGCAGGGAGGGTAATTGCACGCACTAAAAATAGGTGGTGGGAAGACTGTCCCACTCAGCAGGGTCTGATTCACATTTGGGGTGACTTCTGCACAGACAGGAATATTCTGGTGCGAGACACTCAGAGAGAAGAGAGTTTACGGGGAAATGTGATTACAGAAGGAATTTCTATCACACATCTCTGTGTGAAACAAGCACCGAGTGCGAGCTTTGCAGCGGGGGCTCTGGAGGTCTGGGCTTGAGGAACTCCGAAGAAAAGTTCAGCAGCAGAGATGCAAAACAGCCTTAGAAAAGACCATCCATTTTATGCCAGCCAGCAACCTGCAAGCCTCCAGAGTCCGGGCAGCAGCTGCCCCTGATGCACGGAGAGAGAAATGTCCTGAGCACGCTGCCCTCCAGCACCCAAGGAGAGCTGGGCTGGAGCAAAAGCACCGATGCGCCCAGCCTGCCCCACATGCGGTGTGGGGTGCTGGGGACACCCCGTGCTGGGGAAGAGGGAGCACCCCACGAGAGCCCCACTGAAGGCAGCAGCAGCCTCCTTGCAGCATCGTGACCAACACCTCTAAGGGCAGAAGGCAGCGCTGAAGGCCAGGGAACCTGCCAACGCACAGACACAGTGCCGGGAAGAACCCTGGCCAATGTAAACCATGAGTACACGATCGATCTGGGTGTTTGTAGGACAGCAGTTCAGCCTGGGGGAGGGGAGAGGTGTGTGATCCTCTCCTTCTCTCTCTGGAGACTGCTGGAGGCAGAAAAGGACAATTCAGGAGCGCAAACACAGTTGTGACCCCAGATTATTTCACAGCCCCTCTAACATCGGAGCCCCACTCCGTCCCAGGCCACCTCCACCGCTCCCAGACCCGAGCGCCCAGGGCTGAAGCCTGCCCCGTGGCAGGGAGGGGGGAGGCAGGCTGCCACATCCCAGCCCTCCCCAGCTCCCCTCTCCTTCCCACAGAGCTCAGGCGTCGATTCCCACACGAGTGCCTCACGAACACGAAGTCCCCGCAGTCCTAACTCCAGCTAGGTCTTGGCTGAGCACCAAAGCGAGCCCTTGCAGCTCCGACAGCCGCACGTCCCCAGATAACAGCAGCAGATGGCCCCTGCCCGGGGGTCTTGCTGGCAAAGGGTGGGTGGGCTGCGGTGCTGGGGGCTCAGCGCTGCCTTTAGTGCCACGGAGCAGACGCCGCCGGCGGGTCACGCAGCCCGGCCCGTGGCTGGAGCAGCGCTCGCCGTGTCCTTCCTTCATCCTTGCATCGTCACCGTGCAGGTAGCGAGGCAGCTGGCTCCTGCTGCGTCACCCCATTAGCTTCCTTCCGAGGCAGCGATGAGTCTGTAATCTCTGATTACAAGGGTGGGAGCAGTCAGCTAAGATGGAAGGTAAAGCTCGAGGTCTAGACAATAAACGCGAGCTCCACGCTTGCAACACGCAAACCATTTGTGCCCTCTTGCTGTACCAGGAAAGGACATTTAGCATCTTAGAGAAATTTCTCTTTTGGTCCTTTTTCACCGCGTGTGATGCCCATGTCACCTCCCAGCGCCTAAACCCTCTGGTACCCAGCTGCGAGAGCAGCAAACCCTCCTGCCTGCGCACCTCTCCATAGCACAGAGGCAACCAAAATGTCTTTGGCCTCCCTGGGAGGGGAGCTTGCTTCCAAGCAAAGCTGCGGGCTGGCTGGACATGAGATGGGGGCAGAAGGAACAGCGAGGACACTTGCAGAAAGTCGCATTCAGTGCACGCAGAGCGTTGCATCTCACACTAGCGAGCACCAGCTAATATTCCCTCTGACCCGTGCTCTCCGGTGCCAGACTAGCATCACCTGGACTTGCACAATGGAAAATTCCCTGGGGAAGGGAGATTCCTACAGGAGCCAGCACGCCTTATGCACCTAGTTGATTGCAAACCAAATAAATATCTGCACTTACTACCAGCTTTCAGAATCTGCAGGCTCCCAGTGCCGTCCTCTCCAGCCCAGTGTGCACCTGGGATCAAATTCTGAAGCTACAGCAGCCAAAACTAATGCAGTTCACAAGGCAACAGTACAGACAGCCAGAGACTGGGTGTATTTCAATAAGCCATTTCTTAGGTTTGCAGGCTGCTTCTTTACTGCCAAGAATTTAACCAAGTTCTGCCCCAAGATCCTCCCCCAGGCAGAAGGAAAACAGCCCGGGACGGGCTTGCAGGGATGGGGTCGCTCTGCTCCATGCCTGTACAGGACCAGATCCAGGTCATACCCAGTGACAGGAGATGCCTGCCCTAAATCATCGAGTAAATCCCACATGAAAAGGGAGTGGAG
Source organism: Anser cygnoides (assembly GCF_040182565.1). Lineage (NCBI taxonomy): Eukaryota > Metazoa > Chordata > Aves > Anseriformes > Anatidae > Anser > Anser cygnoides. The sequence continues at coordinate 9,922,357 of NC_089882.1, read as the reverse complement.
CTGGAAACAGGGGTCTCACTACTGCAGACCGCAGTACCATAAGATAAACGCTGCAGAAAAATAAAAAAGCAACACCCTTTGGACTAGGCAACAATAATCCCCAAACACAACTGAATCCAGGTGTCATTCAGTTTCCCCACCAGACACTAACATCTGGGTGTGCCAGCCGAATTACACAGCTCAGGCGCAGTCTGTAATGATGGGTCACAACTGCCTGAGCTGATGCCCTCCTGCAGGGGTCCCCGTATTCGTCACACTCCTGAAGTCCAGGCTCTCACCCTTACTCTGAGACGGGCAGGTTTTGAACGATGATGCCTGAACGCTGCGCAGCTTACCCCAAGCTGAATAAACATTTACATGACATTTTGACTCAGGTGTTTAAGTTCTAGAAAAGGTCTAACAGTTTATCAGCCTGAATCACAGGCAAATAATGCAAAATGTTGTCACTAAAAGCACCTTCTCAAACAAGAAGTGCACACACATCAAGCCCACAGACTGCGCTTGCACCCAGTTTTAAGAATTATGTCCACCCAATCCAGAAGGAAAGGCAGTCAAAGCAGCCTGAGCATCCCATACCCACAAACAGCTGTATTGATTATTACACTGTATTGATCAGACTTGGCATATTAATCACGTTTACATAATTAAGTGGGATGTTTACCCTGTACCCCCCCAGACTAAAGCACTGGCAGGAGCTAGCAGGGGTTTGTGTACATTGCATGGACCAGCATTGCGATGGCTGGGTTCCTACTGCTAAACCGCACTGCAAAACAAATTAAATACTTCTTCAGCTAACAAAAAATTACACAGGGAAATGACTTGCTGACCGCTTCCCGCTTAGGTGAACTGCGAGCGAGTGACTCATAACTCATCAGGAGGAATTAGAAGTTGTGCACAAGGCAAAGTGCTTCGGGGAGAGCGTCTAGACTACGCAAAGCGAGGCCATAAATAATACTTCTTGCAAGCGACAGGCTTTAGCAGAGGTTGCATCTGCATGATCTGATGAGTCTTCCCCACTGCTAGTTCATAACATCTCCGGCCTGAGAGGTGCCACCCACAATAACTGAATCATTGGTACAGATCAGGAGCTGCAAAGTTTTACAACAGCCGAGGACCGAGCTTACAGCCTATTTAATTACCTGCTTCCCAATTCAATAAGCTGCAAGCATATAAATAGCCCAACTATGACAAATATTTAATATCTGCTGGAATTAAATTAAGATAAGGCACTGGCAAAATAAACGATAAGTGTTTTAACTGAAAATAACCATTTTCTGTGGATTCCAGACAACTCCCTGAACACGACGCTCATGTTCTGTCCTCCGCGCCGCATCTCGGATGTGCCGTACTTCCTTCCCCGGGGAAAAGCTCCCTGGGCAGCAGCAAAGGGCTTGTTCTCACCGCAGGGCCAGCACAGCTCTGCCCCAGGCCTGGCCCCCGCCGAGCCCAGCCACACACCCAGCTCTCACGGCTGGTGGCTGTGGCCACACTGAGCCAGCAGAGCACTGGGGACAGCCCCAGCTGCTCTGCCAGGTTTCTGTGGGCACAGAGCTAATTGTGACCTCGCTGCATCGTGGCGAGCTCTCCTGCAGCTACCGAGCTACGCGTGGGGTCCAGCTCGCGCTTTAGACCCACGTCTCCTTCTTCAGCAGCACTGGAGAGCAGCCAAGGAACAGAAGAAAAATGAGCCCATCGCCTGCTTTCCTCTCCTGGCCTGAAAAGCTGAGAAACACAAAGCCCCAGGGGCTTCTTGGGTCCAGGAAAGCAGAATTTGCCCATAAAATCACAGGTCCTCCAGCAAGTCCCAAAGCCACCTGAGTCACAGTCAGTCCCAGAAGAACATGCCAGTTGTTTTAAGAGAGAACTCGTGGAAATATAGTTTGAGAGTAGCAGCTCAGCCCTGGGTAGTGAAGAAACACGTGACTATTTGGAAGGCTGTGCTAGCTTTATTACATTTCTAACTGTTGTAGCATCTGCACGCATGCCAAAATGGCAGAAACGTTATATTTCAAGACGCATTGTAACTGATTTAACAGAGTTTCTGATCCCCCACACCTGCCCTGCATTAAGCATGGTGCTTCAATCAATCACCATTCAGCAAAGCACAGGCTTAAGCCCTTTGCTGAATTTGACCACAGGTTTTGCTAATGCACCCGACGTCACCCCGCAGGCTTACACAAGGGCCCAAATCCCAAGCTGTTTCTCCCAGGACTGGCTCCAGCAACCCGCAGCGAAGCTGGATGTTCCCCTCCCGGTCACCCTGCTGGGACCCACTCCCTCCTTCCAGGGGGCAGAAAGCGGTGCTGGAAAACCAGCGGTGACCACAGCTAGCGTGCTCTCCAGGTTTCATCACCTAGCTGGTCCTCCACACCACCCCGTTCCCAACACACATGCTCACAGGGATGCTGACAGCCTGGAGCCGATCTTTCGGGTGATGCCACCTGGAAGGCACGGACACCCACCCCTGTGGGGCACCTCACAGCCCTCCTGCCCCAGCAGCATCCAGCACAGCCCGTGCCTGCCCGGCAGCGGGGCTTTCACATGAAGAAAGAGATAAAGATGTGGGAAGGGGCGCTGGGTCTGCCTCGGTACAAAGAGAGGCGCGTTGCCCGGCCTGTCCGCGCCACCGGCACAGCTCTGCTCTCACAGGCTTCACACAGCAGGGCTCAAGCAGGGAGACACGCAGACCACGGTCCGTCATCTCAACTCTAGCTCGTACTGGCCTGTTGGAAGTAGAGAGAAGACCAAAACCATCCCAGGCATGCAGTTACCGAGCTAAGCACCGTCTGTGGTATTCGGCCACATTGCTCTGAGCGCACAGAGCCAACCGGGCCCGCTTCCCTCATCATCCGCATCACGATGCCAGAGCCTCGGTGGCCGCGGCCTCCAGGGCCCTGCACTCGATGGGGACCGTGCCCGGGTTCTCCAGCGCCTGGTAGGGCTGCCTGCCCGCTGCCAAACCCTCCCTGCTGGGGTACTTCTTTGCCGATCTCCCTGCTTTCACCCAGCCTCAGGGACTGGCATCTTGCAGACCACTGTCTGCCTGCCAAGTGTGCTCGGAATTCGTAAGTGGCTTAAAAAAAGAAATCCAGGAGGGAAGTAAGACAGCAGAGGCAGGTATCTAACAAGCCTTTTTCCTCAGGAAGCGAGGCGAGTGAGATGTAAATAAAAAAGCGTACAGGTAGACATCACAGATGTGCAGTTACTCAAGTGAAGCCTTACCACCCAAACACCACGGTAAATCTGTAGCAGAGGTGTAAGCTTGAACGTGCTGATCTAAAGAACACTTTTTACTGCACTTCTGAAATTTCTGGCGTGTCAGGATCAGGAAAAATACCAGCTCTGAGCGGCAAGAGCTTGAATTGTTCTTGAAATTTGAAACAGAGTTTGACATGACTGTGCGGTGCTATTGTGCCCATGTGCAGCACCCCCAGCTAAGCTGTCCATTCACACATTTCCCCTCTCCTCTTCACTCTCACATATGTTAAAACTCATCAGATGGCACGCAATTATCTCTCTGCTGTGACCCTACACCGAGCGCACACCTCCCGTCATCCCAAGGCACTGATGAGCGCGGGGGAACAGCAGGCTGCCTGCTCCAGCCACCACGCATCACACAGCACCTGCGGCACAACCCTGCGCCCTCCTCTCCATTGCTGAGGCAATCGCAGAGAATCAAACGAGGCTACAGAAGCGGACTTGGCAGGGTGTGCTCCTCAGGCCTCACATCCCTCCCATCAGGTTTATCACCTCCCCTGTCAGGGGGAAACTGAGGCAAGAGCTCCCACCAGGGCACAACCAAAGCTCTGCGTTCTCACACGTTCTCTCTGAGAACCAAAACGCATTTGCTCCACCCTGATGAGTCTTGAGGCATCTGGTATTTCCATCACCACAGAAAACGCACCAATACATGGAGTTCCCATAAAGATTATTAAATCCAGCAGAGCCTTGGTGACAACGTCTCTGTGCCCATGAGGGTGCAAAACCCAGAGGCATCACACTTGGGTCTCCCACAAGCAAGGAAAGGAGGGGTGGGTTTTTCCCACAGTGATCCGAGAGGAAAGCAGTGGTCACGTGCAGTCCTACAACAAGCTCTGGCAGGGCTTTAATTGACTTTAATAGGAGCCTAGGCTGAGGAAAACGGGCAAGGATTTACTCCCAGGAACCTCTGTGACAACTGAGTATGGGAATATACAGATGAAGAAAACCCACAGTGAATTCACCTTTAAAAGGGTGAATTCAATTTGACACGTTGTCAGGTTGAATTTAGCTTTCCAAATTCCATTTCACTGCTAACTTTGTGGGGAGACGCTAAGCCCCGAGAGACACCTATTTTAGCTATTTGTATAAACAAGCCAGGCATATTTCCCAACATTACTCATTTCACACAGAAGGGATTATTTTCTCCCCAGGTCCTGTGTAACTTCCCCATTCCCTCGAGTACTTCTGGCAGTTTATCGGTGTTCTCATTACTCCTCGTTTCTTTGTCTCACCTGCAGTTTGCTGCCTCCTTTTCTCGTCCCCCTCCCTCCCTGTTTTGTCACAGGGTAGTACCTGGATTTCACGGACCATAAATTGCCCTTCTTCCCAGCCACCCATCTCCAGACCACGCAGATGCTGCCTGCGCCTTTGGAAAAACTCCCTTCTGTTCTGTTTGTTTGCTTGAATTCCTTCAAAACAAGGAATTATGTAAATTCCATTAGCTTTTCCTAACACGAAGAAGTTAGAGAGGGAACAAAAGCCAAGATGAGTTTGAAAATCCACAGTCTGCTGAAAAGGTTTGTAGGTGAACAATATAAAAAAAATAAACAACTATCCAAACCCTCAGTCATGAACTTCGCTCACACAAAAGCAGACTGTTCAACCTTCCAGCAACAGCAGATTGTCCTACATTGCCTTTAAACTGCGCGCAGAATTGATGCACTTTCCTACCTCCGTCTGTTGCAATGACTAATAATAGTCCCGGGGTGTAGCAGAACTGAATGAATGCCGTTTGCAGCAGTACATCCAGGAGCCTTCCTGGCTTATAAAGGTCATTTGTGAACAAAAAATGGTACCAAGGCTAAAATCGCCATCTGCGGAACTCAACTAAAACCAGGGGAAAACAGCAGCCGGCCATCCCAGAGAGCTACGTCCCACCACGGAGCTACTCTGAGTGCCACAGGGAGCGAGTCGGCTGTGTTTGGCTGACGTGTGCCTGCGTCCCCGTGCTGGAGGGACTGGATTTCTGCTCCGGGCCACCAGCTCACGCCTTGGCGCAGGGCAGACGGCCCAGTGCCGGACCCAGCATCGCCGCAGCACCCCGGCGAGGTGCTGCTCCCCAGCCCGCGTCTGGAGCAGCTCGCTGCCCTGCCCTGGTGACGCATTTGGGAGGAAGAGTGAGGAGCGTGTCAGCCGCTCCATGGCAAAGCGCCGCTGCCACGTTCTGCGGAGGAACTGGGGGAGCTCGCCACGCGCTAACATTTGGGAGAAGTTGGAAGGAGGCTCGGCAACTCCCTAAGCCAGCGCTGGCACTCCCGGCGAAGCGAACTTTGCAGCGAGCGTGAAGTTGCAAACTCCCTTAGCAGGAGGACAGAGCGCACGCCTGCTGCTTCCCAGCAACGCAACCCATCTCTCTCCTCCAGACGGCCAAAATCCCAAACTCCCCCAATGCCAACCTTGCATAACCGGGAGCGACGATGCCCCACGCCAGCACCGGCTCCGCCTGGACGGCAGCGCGGCGAGGAGCGAGGCCAACGGCAGGGCCGTGCACCGGGACAGGGCTGCTGCTGCTGCTGCTGCAACCCCTGCGGTGCGGGGCCAAGGTGCCCTGCGCCCAGGCTGCCCTTGGGGTGCCCGGCGAGGGGCGACCGGGCAGGAGGAGAGGCTGGGGAGCGGGCGGGCGAGTGTGCGAGCGAGAGGGCAGTGCGGGGAGATGGCAGGGGAGCAGGAGGGCAGGTTGGCGGGGTGCTGGAAGGGGATGGGGCAGCGGGGCCAGGCACGGGGGCACCGGGGGAAGGTGCTGGGGTAGCGGCGGTACCTTCTGCTGCCGGCGGGCCATGTCGGTGGGCTGCTTGGCGTTGAAGGGGTAGGCGATGCAGCGCATGACGAAGACGTAGAGCTGCAGCTTCCTCTTCCTCTCCTCCTCCTCGCGCTGCAGCCGCTCCAGCTCGTCCTTCTCCTTCTCGCTGGCCACCGAGGGGCTGGGGCTGGCGGGCCGAGCCGCACCGCCAGCTCGCCCGCCCGGCTGCAGCCCACCGCTGCCGCTGCTTCCTCCTCCACCTCCTCCTCCTCCTCCTCCTCCTCCTCCGCCGCCGCCACCTCCACCACCACCGCCGGGGCCGGGGCCGGGGCCCTCTCCGGGGCGGCTGGGCGAGAGCCGGGCGGCGGCGGCGGGCGCCAGCGCCTCCTTGCCGCTCTCCTCCTCCACCAGCTCCTCCGACTCCTCCTCGCTGGAAGACGGGTCCAGCATCGCGGCGGCCGGGCTGGGCTCGGCCGGGGCTGAGCCGCTGCTGGGGCTGCCTGGGCTGGGCTGGGCTGGGCTCGGCTCCGCTCGGCTCTGCCCGGCTCCGCTCGCCGCCGCGCCCGCGCGCGCCCCCGCGCCGCCCCGCCCTCGCCCCGCCCCGCGCGGCCCCGCCCAACGCGCGCCCCCGGCCGGGCGCTGGCCGCGGTGCTGCACGGAGGGAAGCGGGCGCGCCCCCGGCCCCGCTGCGCATGCCCGCTGGGGGCCGCCGCCATGGCCGGCGCCTCAGGAGGGTTGGGACGGGGGAGGGGGGGGGGAGGCCGTGTCCACACAGCGGTGTCCCTGAGCACCCTCGGCGCCGCTGAAAACCTGACTGTCGCTAATAAATGTTTCACCTGAGTCACTAATGAGTGCGTGTGTAATGAGTCTGTGGGGATACGTAGACCAAGCAGTGTGTGTGTGGCGATACGAGCCCTGCTCTGAGGGGCGATCAGGGAAGATGCCTTCAACGTGCTGATTTTTGGTGATGAATCGGTGAAGACGCCATATGTGTTCGATGTGCTGATTTTTGGGTATTTCCAGATCGGATTGAGGCTTCGGTCGTGTGTACGTGGTGTATTTGCGGTGGGTGGGTGGCTGTTTGCAAGGTTTCTTTCTGCTTAATTAATAGTGCTGCTGTTGTAAACGTCAAAATACTGTCGCCTGTTTGGTGTGTTGACAAACTTTTTTCTTTTTTTTCCATTTTTCGGAGGGGGCAAGCACGGATTCCTGGTGGTGGGGCACAAGGCAAGGTTTGGGTGCTGCCACAGGCCACATTTTGGGATTTTCACATCGTCTGAGCTCCCGTGGCACCCTGATGACAAGCCTGGCACAACACAAGAGGCTGGAAAAACTTCTGCAGCTCTTTTAGGGCCCCGTGGTCCCAAAAGAGGCTGATAAATTGATGCGGATGGAAAAATGGGAAAAAGTCACCAAGTTCCTCCGTGTCAAGTTGTCGCCGCGCTCCCTGTCAGTAATCCTCCTTCCCAAGGCTTCCCAAGGCCTCCCAGGGCTCTTCCCAAGGATTCAGAGCCTGGTGCCACCAGCCCAACGCCACAACTAACCCACCCCATCCACGTGGCACGTCACAAAGTTGTGCTGCCTACCCCTTGAGGTGGGGACAGGTCATACAGCACCTCCCGGTGCCATTTTGTCTGGCCCAAGGCTCTTACATGACTAACGCAACGATGGCTGCCACCGCGGTGATGGGAACGTCTCAAGGATCTCCTCCTCAGCAAAGTTATCTGTCCCTCTCTCTCTCTTTTTTAAATTATGCTGGTTTTATATTATTCACCCAAAAACCTCATTGCCCTGAGTCCACTTGTGCCAGCTGTGAAGGCAGAAAAAATATAATTAATTACACCAGCGTCTATAATGGTATTATCTATACATAATCCCCCAACAAGCCTTTGGGATTTTCTAGAAGGAAATGCTGTTTATTGTATTGGAGAATGGAGAAATTTCTTTCTGCGGCTGCTCTCTCCCAGAGATGTTTGAAAGCTACATCTGTATGTCCTCCCCGTCCCAGACATGACAGCAATAAAACTCTCTGAGATGATCAGAAGAAAATTGAGCCATTTTTTTATGAAAGGTTTTCTTTCAGCAGTGATTGCTCCGAACTGGTTCAGTGGTTGGAAGTGCTACAGATAACCCCGCAGAGGTGGATTCGCTGGGAAAAAATAATAAAAAAAAGCAGCTGGGGATGACAGAAGCAACTTTTGCTGGTAGGAACATCACAGACATTGCGTGTCTATCTATAGAGACAGATTGACTTCTCTGACAGATTGTCAGAAAAGATTTCTTAAATTAATTGATGCAAAATAGATACACACAATCACCCCCCTCCAAAAAAAAAAAAAAAAGTGTTCTTCTTTAGGAGCTTTCAGAAATATATTTATCCTTCAGTGGGTGAGATTTTGCTCACTGGAGAATTTTGAAAAAAATTGGATGTGCTCGATAGGGCCTGACTAGACGTTCAGGGAAGGATTAAGCGAGGTTCATCGGGAAGCGCTGCCGGTCCAGAGAAGCAGGGACACCTCCTCCTCAGAGAAAGACGCCTTCTCCCTCCTGATATCACACGGCCACCTTTTCCTGGTTGTTATGTCTGAACACACAGCTACAACATCACTGATTCTTCCTGAAAAAAAGGAAAGAACAGTCAGAAACTCTCAGGCCTCTTGCTTTCTGTTTCCAAATGCACACTGTTATAAACATGAATGGCATGCAAACCCTGAATTTTTCATCGAAGAATACGGCCCAAAAGATGGCTGGGTGAGCCAGCCCAGCAGCCTCACAGCAGCACGACTGCCCTGCATGACGTGGGAAGGGAAGCAGCACGAGTGGAGCCGTGCAAATTGTGTGTGTGCAACTTCCAGGGGTAATATTTCATCGTGGGTAATTGTGTAATCACCTATAATGAGTGGGTAAATGTAGACAAATGGAAACATTAGCTAAGCCATTTTTGATATTATATCGGTGTGCATTTCTGTTTGCCTGGGATAGTGCTTGGGTTAAAAGGATGCAGAACGTTGGGCAGTTCCTTTTCAAGGTGCAACAGAGCTGCAAAACCCACGGCCCTTTCTGGCTTAGCGCTTTGGAGCAGCCTCCAGGAGGCTTCAAGATCTACCCCTACGTATTTGTTCCCAGCATCGTGAATCTTCCAAATCGTGCTTCTTCTAAAACACTTTCCACGATAATTACCTAATGAGTTCCAAAGTGTCTGCATTTCCATCTCTCGCGTGTCCCAGTAAGAGGAAAGGCGCGCTGTGTGGGATTACTTGACCTCCGTGCCTCCTCGTATGTACACGGCAAACAAGGAGCAGCAAATGCACATGTGCTTGGGAGCACGTGCACCATCCCTCTCACCTCTCCTGGCTGGACACAGCGAGACAGAGATCTCAGGTGGCCTCTGATGTTGGAAGCAGCACAGGTTGAGGAATATTCAAAGTATTTCATGAAATGTTTCAAATTTATTTCCATTTCGTACAGTGTCAAATGGAAGAGCCTGCTGCTGTTCGAAGAAATCACTGCTGTAACATTTGTATCCCTCTCCATTATTCCCATTAGACAGGGGAAATCAGTGTAAGTAATGATTTGTGGAAATGACTGTAAAGAAAAGCAGAGCCGAAGCTGAGGCCACAGCTTTGGAAACAAGGTGCCCGTGCACGAGGCACCGGAGCAGCGCTGCCTCTGCAAGCAGCCTGGCAGGACCGAACGGTGTGGAAGAAACCCTCAGAAAGAGTAAACTCCATTTATAGCAGCTATTTGGGAGAGCTTAACTGAATAGCTCCCACAGGGAGGCTCACATTTGCATGAAAAACAAACAAACCCGCGCTCCTTTTATTAATCCTGGTTAAAGGCCTAAACCGGAATATTTATGGCAGCTGGAAGCAGTTAGCGCCTTTGTAAAATCTGCACGTGGCAGTGGCAGCGAGTCACGGAGATGGCCTGGAAGGGAAAAGAGAGGAAAGTGAATGTCCTGTTTAGCCTCACCTGAGCTCCCCCTTGGCCACGTGAAGTCCCTTGCACTGCACATAGCCAGGGGGTCAGGAAGGCGAGCTGGGCTGCTCATGCTGGGGGTCCTCGCCGATTCTCCCAGCCTTGTCACTTAATGCACCGCTGACTCCTGCCCTCAGCCCGGCTCTGGTTTTGGTTAAACCCGAAGGAAGCTCTGCCTTATGCCTGCAGTTCACCGGCAGCTGATCTGAAAATGCTGGAGTGTGCACAGTGTCCTCAGCTGGGATTCACCCTGGTCTCGAGACGAGCTGGGGGAGCTGCCCTGCAGGCAGAGCAGCTCCTGGTTTCGGGTGGTGGAGACATGGGCACGGTGCTGCCCGGTGCCAGCCGCCGAGCAATCAGCCCTTGCCTGCTGGCTGCTGCTCCCGGCACGTCGAGAAATCAAACATTTGCGAGCATTTGTTCTTCTGGCTGTTACCACAACCCCGGACCTTTGGCACCGTGCCGCTGAAATGTGAAATAAATGTTTGCTCAGCTGTACCTCTCATCTTGGAATTGCAACTTTGCAAAACAAGTCTGGATTTTGTACAGTAGTAGGCGACACGGGAAGGCAAACAGAGAGCCAAAAGTAGGTGTCAAAAATCTACTTAAAACCAGAAAGATCTTCCAGTTCGTACAAATGAGAAATTTCGGCAGCGACTGAAAGAGGGGCTGCTGAGGGCCAGCCTTGCTTTCGCTGTGCAACAAGCAGTAAATGACGCCTCCTCCCTGGGAGTCACTGTGATCTCCTTGGGCACACGCGGCGAGGGACCGGACGGTTTGCACCTTGCAGGCAGATAGATTAAAGAGCAGCCGTCACGGCTCTGAATAACGGGCAGGTTCGAGCAGCACGTCCGCGCTTTTAGGAATAAACAGAGCCTGGTCTGCGGCTGCAGAGTGCCGCTGTGAAACGGTGCCGCTTGGCGATAACCCCGATTTACCAAAGGGAAACAGAAATCCTGGTGTGTCCGAGGCGCCGTGCAACGTTTCACGGTCTCCTAAAATAGAGCAGCAAACAATCCCCGTCTCTTGGTAACACCGGGATATAGATTGCTGCGTCTTCCAAACAGAAGGGCTTAGAGCCCTTCCCGCCCATCCACGCGCGCTCAGCTAATATTTGCATTGGGCTGCCGGCTGCCTCAGGAGCAAGCGAGGAGCGGGGAGGGCTGCTGGCCTTGCTCAACCCCTCAGCAACGTGGTGGGGGACGTGGGTCGGGGAAGGTGGCGGAGGAGACCCAGAGACCCAGCTGCAGCAGCGGCACCCCCGGCTCTTGCACCGGCCACAGCTGCGGCTCGGCGTTTCTCCTGCTGCTGCGTTTGCTCAGCTCCCTCCCTGCCCTGCACACAGATAGTTACAGCCAAGGGCTCGCTGATTTACAGCTCAGGCAATAAATGTTGCTTTCTTCAGCAAGCTGCCGTCTCAAAGGTCGGCCTCCGGTCTCCTTCCCGCTGTGCCCAGGTGGCCAGCAGGGGAGCAGGGCAGCGACACCTCCTTCACCGCAGCCAGCCCCCCGGCCCCCTGCACTGGAGGGGGACCTTGGGGACAGAGCTCGTGGCTCTAAGTGGCCAGGGAGCGGCCACCACAAGCCACCTGCCCCCGATTTCTGGTCTAGCTGATGCCGAATGCTGTCAATATGCTGCGACGCGCCTGCAGCCCGAAAGCACTTGAGCGACATCATAAATTTCCCTTGCAAAGCCTCTGGATGCGAGGCCAGGCAGCAGCACGGCTCGGTGATGCTGTTTCCTACAATCAGGAGGCAGGGGAGGTTATCTGCATCCTGCTCTGCCGGGGAGGGGAGGTGGCGTGCCCCACGCCGCACGCTGCCAGAAATCTGGGGCTTGCAATGAGGTCGCCTCCTAGTCTATTTCTGGGTAGCGTGTTTGAAGATGCTTTGGGAAAGCATGTCAGTCTCCCCAAAGTGCCTGCTGAGCTGCTGCTTTCCCTTGCCTCTCCCCACTGAGACCTCCCCCTCGGTGGGTGCTGGGTGCTGCTCTCTAGACCCGAGGAGCATCTGCAAGGGACCGAGAGCTCCCGCAGCAGCCAGAGGCAGAAGCAGCCGCGTGTGCCGAGGTAGGAGGGCTCGTTCCACCGTGGGACTGCGTTTGGAGGCGCCGCAGCCGCCGCTGTGCGGGTGCTGGTGGCTGCTCCCTGGAGGCGGCGATGCCGCTGCCGAGTCCTCTGCCTTCCGCTGGCCTGCGGGAAGGGGCAGCCAGGGCAGGCAGCAAGCACGTCCTCACATGAGGGATAAAAAAGATGATGGCTTTCATTCCTCCTGTGCCTGAAGGCAGGTGCTCGCGAGGATCCACCCGCTGGGTTTCTCCCAGGCACCTCATTTTGCTTCGAGGTGCTGGGAGAGCAAACAGTGCGGGGAGAGAGGGGATGGAGCGTGATGAGAGGCACGTCAGGGCCGAGGAGAAGAGGTTCTCTGATAGCACAAGGCACGAGGTGGGAAAGTTTGGCCACTGCACGGTGGGAAACGTGCCGCGTGCCCTGGCCGCCTGCCCCAGTGCTGCCTCGCTGTCTCTGTGGGCTGGGGCAGAGCCTGCTCCCCGCCGGGATGCAGCGGATCCAAGGTGCTCAGCCCTGGCACTGGCTCGGGTCTTTGCAGCCTCTTCATAGGCTTTGTTACAGCAGGTGTTAAAATAAATAACACCGAATTAGCCTCACCCAGCAGGCTCTGAGCGAGGGCAGACCCGCTGTCTGCGGCTACTCGGCAAAATCCACAAACGAGCTGTTCGTCTCCGCTCTCTGGCCAGACCGGCGGCGTCACGTCCGTGGCGGGTTCAGCGCCGAAATCCTTTCCAAACACCAGCGAGAGGATCGGAGCAATATTTTGCTGCCCTATCAGCGCTGGCTCCCAGCTTCCGAGTCGGCTATAATTAAAAATGACTGAGTCTTATTGCAGGAGGAGGAACAAGGAGCTCTATTAAATGCGCCCTACTCTGCTAGCCCAGAGCCTGGAAATAATTGCAGCTGAGCTATTCCAGCACGCGCAGGGCTCCTACAAAACCCGGGGTGGATCGCTGCTGCCGTGCGGCGCCTGTCTGCGATCCCCAGGGTCGCTGCAAGTCAAGTCAAGGCGTGTTTACTATTTTTTAACTTTCTCGGGGTAGTTTTTCTGCCGCTCGTCGCATTTCAGGAAAGCACCTGGAGAAGGTAGTAATCGATTTGGAGCAATTATGCTCCGGCTGAGTGATTGCTTCTCTGAACGTACATCCTCCCACTGCTAGGGAAATAACTCGTAATTTCTGCTAGGCTTTGAAGTGCCTTTATTCTGGAAAGGCTGATTTTACTGGTCTGCAACGGATCACTAAAAACTTCCCGCTAGTGCTTTTTTCCCCCCAGTAATTACGAACCCTTGAATTTCCCTTTGCACAAGCCACTTCCTCGGGTTTACAGACCTGACGAGATGGGGTTCCTCTGGGGACGCGAATCTCGCTTTTTATTAAACGGCACAATCGTAACGAATGCCTCAGAGTCACCACTTTTAAACAAACGCATTATCAGTTCGGCAAAATCTACGTGAATTAATATGCAATATCAGTAAGTAGGGCGCTCGCGCGGTATTTTAGGCTCACAATAAATATTTAATGCTTTCTGTTCCAAATTTAGTGTGAAAGTGATGTAAATGTACGGCAGGCTCCCTGCTTACACATCGACGATCGGATACAAATACCAGCCGGCTGCTCGCGTGCAGCACGGAGACGCCGCTGGTGCTGCCGAGCATCCTCGCCGCTGGCACGGCCGCGGCTCGCAGCCCTCTGAAATTTCTCTGCTATTCGTTCAGCAAAGGGTCAGGCTTGGCAAGCAGAGTCCGTGCTGTTCACAAGGACTTTGCTGTTGCCATCAGGCAGGATGCAAGTAACATCCAGCCCGTTCACACTCCATCCAGGAGCTCGAGCTGGGGCTGGCTGGAGCCAAGGAGACTGTAGAGGGGAGTTCTTCCAGCTGCAAGTTCCCGTGCTTTGAGAGGGGCTGTTTCTCCTCTCCTCTGGTTATTTTGGACGTGCTGGTGAATATCTTGACCCACCAGTGCTCACTGAGAGGAGAGCCCGTGGGTTCCCTCTGGAGCCGCTTCGCAATTGCTCACTTTGGCTGAGTTTCCCCGCAGGACTTCCCCGGTGGCAGCTCCAGGGGATCGTTTCCCAGTTATGCACGTGTGGACAGCCCACCTCGGGGGAGCCCTCCCTCTGTCCCCCGCAGCCCCTGCTCAGACCTCCAGCCTGCGCATTTCTGCGACAAGTCCCAGCCACGGGCGTGATTTTATGGCTGAGTTCGGAGAGGCAGCGCTGGGGACTGTCAGTCCGAACAAGCCCACGGCACCGGTGGCACTGGTAGGGGCTGCTGCAAGCGGGGGCCCTGGGGCGACGTTGGAAATTCAGTGGCGAGCCATGCTTGACTTTTTCCTCTCCGTTTGCTGCAGGCAGACAGCTGTGATGGGGGCTGCCACCGCCAGCTCAGCCTCTCCTAAAGCCTAGCTCTCTCTCAACACCTCACCCATCCCGCTGAGGGCTCTGGCTTCCCAGACAGGGAAAAGGAGAAAGCTCTGTCTGATTAAATATCCCTTTGCGGCTCCCTGCCCTGAGCTGGGGATGTCCTCCCCGGGATGAGAAGCCGCTCATCCCAGGCTCATGGAGAGAGACAGCCCCAAGCAGAGCCCTGGTGTCATTACAGAGTGATAGCTGCTGAAGCTGGCACAGAGAAAGTGGATATTGTGAGCAACGAGGTGCAGGTCTCCACTGCCTGTGTGCTGCCTGCGCTTGCTCTGCACATTTTACAGGCTGGTAAAACACATGCTGGATGATTTTGTCTCTTAAAAGCACATTAATAGGGGGAAATGTTTCACTTTATGCCATGAAAATCTTCTTTAAGAGTTTGATTCCACTTTGATTCTCTAATTTACTGACAAAAACGGTGCTGAGCTGCACGGATTTCAGCCTTCTGAGTAATTTGACATCTCCGTACATGATATCACACAGCAGCAGCAACAGGACTGCCAGTCCTGATCTAAGTTTTGAAGGCATTGGCTTGGATCTCTTCCAAGTGTTTGTGCAGCGTTAGCACTTCCCGTTACTTCCCAAATATTCTTGTTGTGAGCAGTACCTTTCAGGTTTGATGCAAAATTTTCTCCTTCAGGAAGAAATGTGATGCTAAGATGATGTGTATACACATGTACACATGTACATAAGCGAGTATTTCTACATGGAAGTGGTGGTTAAGAGGGTAAAAATAGCAGGTGATCCTAGGAGACTACTAATTTTAAATAACTTGGATTCTACCTCTAAATAATGTGAACGGTCAGATCGCTTACCCGAAGCCGTTCTCCTGGGCATTGGTTTCTGGGGTTCACGGGAGCATCTTGCTGCCGTGCTCTTGGGTGGTGCTCCGAACTGCACGCTGCTTGCACAGATACTACACAGAAACAGAAAAGATCACATTTATCAGCAAATAAAGCTGCAACAGGCAGTCAAAATCACCTGGCATAATTTTTTCAGATTGTGGACATGCTGAGCTGCTTCCACCACCGTCCGTGGCCGGGGCATGGCAAGTCCTACTCAAAAATCCCATTTCAGCAGGCGGTACGCAGCAGCTGGTCTGTGATACTAGCAGAAAAGCCTCAGCATCAAACAGATGCAGCAGCTCTGCTCTCCCAGGGATAACGCACTTCTCCCCATCTGGTATTGCCCCAGGGACCACACATTTTGGGTGCGGGGTCACCCAGCTTGCAGCCACGTGGGTGCTGGGTCACCCGGATGCCCAGCAGCTCCCCACCAGTCTCAGTGGGATTTTCCCCACCCGGACCCTCTTTGCCCTCTGCGTATCAATCACTCGGTCACAGCTTGAGGACACGTCCCGAATTTCAGCAGCGGTTTCGCAGAGCCAGGCTCCATTTCTCCAGCAGGATCATGCCTACCGAGACAGAGCTTATTTCCTCTAAGCAGCGGGTTTCAGAGAGCGGGGCTGCAAGGCTGTTTGAACGCTCCTTGCTTTATTGGCCTCTCCGGCATAATCTCTGGCAAGCTGATTTACTGCAACCATTCTACCGCGTGCAGAGCAGAGGGACCAGGCCTGTATGCCTCCCTTGGCAGCTCTTCAGGCTGCACAGGTAGCAGAGAATGGCTCCAGTAGCTCCGCATTATCCCAGTGCAGCTGGGGGGGAAGGAGGAACTGGGAACGTGGTCCTGGGTGGGCTGGGAGGGAGTTGGGGACACCCCGGCGCCCTGGGCAGCCTGGCTCCATCAGCACTGAGTCTGCTGGGGAGTTCTGCTCGTTCAGAGCCTCTCTGGTGCCTCCTCACCAGGCTCTCAAGGGGGCCGATGGGGGCTGGTGACCCTGGGGACTGTGCTGTGCCTGCTCTGTGCAGGGTGCGCTCGGTGCTGTCTGCGCACCCTGCGGTACGGGCAGCACGCTGGATGTGCACGGTGCTGTCTGCACCCTGTCATTCATGCACTTTATTTTACATACACAGGGCTGTACGTGCACCGTGCTGCACGCACACACACCGTGCTGTACGGGTCCCACGCTGCGCGTGTGCTGAGCAGCTCGCACCGTGCACAATTACACGCGCAGCAGCACACGCTGGGTGCCCAGGCAGCGCACCACGGGCCAGCGAGCCTCTGGGAGCATTCGTGGAAGCAGGGCTGGCTAAACACTACGTGAAAAACACAAGCAGCTCCTCATCCTAGTGAGGACCAGCCACAGGAGGGTTAGCACCACCGGGGAGGGCAGGGCAGTGTTTTGCCAGCAGTACACGGAGATGGAAATAGCTGTGAAGCCCAATGACTTCAGTGGCATTTGCAAGGAAAGTAAAAGAGTGAATTTGCTCCCTGGATTCATTCAGATTTCCAAACACATCTTCAGAGGCTAAAGCAGCCAAAATGTTCCCCCCAAGGAGGCCAGCAATGGCAGGGGGGAGCAGCAACCAGCGCTGCCTGCTGGATTTCAAATGGCTGAAAAAAAAAAAAAAGGCTAATATCAGCTAAAGCCCTGTGGCTCCAAGCGCAGTGGGAGGCGAGGAGCTCTTCCCTGGAAAAAAAAAAAAACATAACTGCAGAAATTTGCCAGCGAATTCCCCAGTCCCCACAGGAGCCAACACTCATGTCACCAGGGCAAGCTGTCCCCGAGCAGGCTTTGCTCTGGGCCTTTTCCCTGCAGGATCCCAGTGACGCTTGGCAGCGCTCTGCGCGTGCAGGAGTGTGGCAGTCACCACTCAGAAGGGACGAGCCACAGAAGGCTTCATGGTTCTGCAGGATGTGCCAGGCTGGTACACACCTGCGTGGTCAGACAAGCAGGGCAGGTAGGCAGGGAGAGCCCCCTGCAGAGGAAGAGGAAGGTGCCTGACCTCTCCTGCCCTGTGCCGACACTGCCCAAGCTGAAAACGAAGGATGCGATCAAGTATTTTTTGGCCACAAGTGATGGGAATGGGTTTTCGAGGCTGACGGCAGCTTGTTGCTGAATCTCACCCAATAATTCCATGCCTGTGCTTCAGGATCCCCACTCCTGATGCAAAGAGGGGGAAGCTGGTGTATGCACGTAGCTTATTAAATATTGTCTCTATTTAACATTTTGTGCTGCCTTTTCAGCCTTCTGTCTGGGCTCAGCTCCCGTTTCACTGCACCTTTCCCTGCTAGGTGACAGCACTGTATACTCCCCCTGCACAGACTCGGGTAGGCTTTGGCTGAGCCACCTCTTAAGAAGCAATAAATTATACCAAGGTACCACAGGAGCTAAGCTCAGGATTGTTCATTGAATGCTTGCATGGCTTCCTTGCGCTGTTTTATGTGAAGCTCTACAGCAGTGCCAGGGCACCTTTCTTTTATATAATTCTGCCTGTATCCGAGGTAGCATGTTTCTCCATCTAAAAATATATAAGCCAATAAAAGTGTCATGCTTATTTCTAGCCTTCCTACTGTCCCTCGTCTCTTAAAATTCCTGCAGTTGTGGAGGAGTGAGAGAAAGAAAGCTCTCACAGGACCACTTCGCTTAATATTTGCTGCCCTTTTTCCCTCTGAAATAGAAAGTGGGTGACTAGGTAAATTCTGCTGCAGTTTAGCAAGTCCTCCAAGAGCGTATGTCACAGCATCCGTAAGCTGAGTGCCTCTTGCTGTCCAACATCCCACAATAATCCATGTCAGAGGAGCTGCTGCCCCTGCTCCTGGTGGCAGAGCATCGTCCCCTCACAATGTCACTGCCACAAGAAGGGTTTGGCTGAGGGAAGGCTCCAAAATGTCACCAACCCCGGCGTTTACTGGGATTTACTGCCTTGTGTTCATGCATACATTGCCCATAACACGGATATTTACAACCTTTTTTCTTCTCAGAACATGTATCTCCTCGTACTTTGAGAGCATCTCCAGTTTCTGAGCGCTTTCCTGCTTTGCTCCAGTCGAAGAACAGCACCGGGCCATTTTTCTTGCCATTTCTCTAACTCAGCTCATGGATTTTTATTTGTCCTCCTTTTGCCCACAGACCACAGAGTGCAGCGTGCTGTGCCTCATCGTGCTGAGACAGCTGCCTCTGCCGCGCGGGACTGGACGTGGGGCTTGGAAACGGTGACTTGGCACTTGACAAGTCACGGACACAGCTGAGACCACAAACATTTCTGAGGCCCACGGGGGGGGAAAAGCAGTTGCTTCTGACTGTGATTTGCAGGTAAAAAGGAGCACATTTAGCCTGTCTGTAGGGGCAGCGCCGTGACACCGTAATCACGGAATGAGCCAGGCTCTGAAAACGCAAGCACAACCCATAGTCTTCAAAGACACGGCACCACTCTCTACTTGTTGTTCTTTAAACATAAATCCCAGCACTTCTGTATATTAACAAAAAATGGTTTGATTGCAGCCCATTAGAGGTTTCATTAGTGTTGCTGGTACAGAAAAGCTCTGGCTAATTGACTTACGAAAAACTGGTACTAAAAAGGTATGAGATACAAGTTTAATAACGCTACAAACATAATAAATCTCCCCCTAGTGATATACTGAACTTGTTCAATATTTTTAAAACATTTTCAAGCATAATTTAATCTGATAGGGATGAAGATAAGTAAAGAAAACAAGAAACGTTGGGAGCAGTTGCCAGTCATACAAACACACGGTAGTAGCTTCATGCCTCAGTGGCGTCACCGCTTTCAGCAGGCGCTTGAGCTGTCTGGGGACTGCACGGACTTGGATTCACACTGCCTGGGTGATGCTGGGGCACGAGAGGACAGGACCACTGAAGCACTCACTTTTTCCCTTTGATTTCCATCTTATTCCATAACGCCCCACTATTTGAAGCTGTGTATTTGAATGTGTGGAGCGTCCTTAATATACTGCACTGCAAGCCGTAAAATCTCAGGATATTTTTTTTTCAGCTTTTTGGATATGGAAGTCAAGCCCATAGGCTGGTTTGGGGCACCAAAGCACAGCAGAAGAAATCCCTGAGCTTTCACACTTCCAGATCTCCAGCCCACATATGCGTGATGGAAAACCACAGTGACAGCAATCCTGGCACAGGGGACACGTTGGGACAAGGAAGCGATGGAGGAAGCAGGGGTCTGACCTGTGAACACGGGTCTGCAAAGGGAGAAAGAGCGGAAGGGCTCACAGGCCACGGGCATGTCTCTAACACTGCAGCAAGCAGCCTCTAAGACATCAATCACCAAAACAGCTGAATCCTTAAGAACAAGGTCCATCTTTTGGAGAGATCACAGCCTGACAGGCACTTTCAGGTTATGGTCCATCCCATTTTATGTTAGGTGTCTTAAATGCGTCTGCCATCTTGTGCCCTGGCAGTATTGAGCAGCCTCCAGAGCTACGGAAAGGAACCCGTGCCCCTAATGGAGACGGAGATGTTTATAATAATGTCTCTAGTGTCAGCGGAGATGGATTGCATCCCAACAGCCGCTGCATTTCACTCCCTTCTGTGTTGTGCTCAGACACTCTATCTGGCAAAACATTTCTGCTAATCACCGAGCACATCCTGTATTGCATCCATAGCTTGAGGTGCCTTGGGAGGAATATCAATGGCAAGAGCTTCGTAAAACCACAAGATATGATCCATTTATGTTTGACTTCTCCAGTGACTCTAGATTTTTGGACTGCAGCCATGCTGACATTTATTTCTGCAAGAAATCTCCAGTAAAATAGAGTATCTGATATTAATGTGATTGACCTGCTGGCCTTGCTGAAGCTGCAGGGAAGTAGGTGTACATTTAATCAATTTTGCTGTCTATTGTAGAGGTCATCGCTGTGAGTGGGCTCCTAGAGATGCTATTCAGTTACTTCTTCTCTATAGAAAAGCAGATTTTAGATCCCAAGATCATCCGAAGAATGTAAAATGTCCAGGCAACTTGATGCAGCAGTGCCCTGTGCTTTGGAAACGAGGCTGCTTCCCTGCCCCTGGGTACCACGAGCATCCCTTCATCTGGCAGTCGGTCACTGGAGACAGCACACCCAACGCTGCTGGCTGCCGAGCAAGCTATGGCTGGCCATAGCAATGGTTTGGTCTAAATAAAGAAGAGCAGAATCCCCGAGAAGCTCAAAGGTTGGGAAACACATGGACTGGTGTAAAAGAGGAAGATGCTAGCAAGATTTTGCTTTAATAGAACACTTCTGTATTTTACAATAAAGTAAAATTAACACAGTGGGTTTTTTTTCCCTCAATTAAATCTGACTCTCTGTAACAATTTTAATGTGAGTGGAGTTGATATGAAGTAATTTTATCTAATATCAGTCTGATCTGACAGCTAACTATGAATAGATAAGGCCCACCATCGTCCTATGGTTGTTCATATGGCACTGCTTTCTGTGTCATTCGAGCTGAAAGTTCCTAGCACAGGGGCTATTTTTGTTCTGTATTTATACAGAGCCTCACACAAGAGAATTACTAGAAACTAATTACAACCTAGTGACGTAAATTAACAGAGAACTACTTATTTGGTGGCTGTGCAGAACATGAAGTTATTAAAGTGGGTAGCCAGATCCTGGAAGACTGAAGCTTCCCAGGAATATAGAACAATTTATTCTCGATTTATTCATACTTCAGTGTGCTAGTTTTTAAGATTCAGACTGCACAGTGTGAAGGAAATTGATACAATTTGTTTTAAACAATCTGATCAAAATGCAAAGAAAGGCATCTCCGTCAGAGAGATGCTGTCTTCACAGCTTGCTGGCCTTCATCTTCCCAAGAAATCATCCACAGGGTGCGTGACCAACCTGTGTGCCTTTCAGGTGTGCTGGATTTTGCTTTGGGAGCTCATTATTTGAGAAGTGCACAGTAACTTGACATACCTACATTCAGGGAGGTGGTTAAAAGGGAGATCCCTCGAGGCAGGCACCTCATTGACCACACGTCCCTGGAGTGGGGCTGAGGTGGGTGGCACCCGCTGAGGCTCTAGAGCTTATTTCAGTCCATCTAGAGCTTATTTCAGTTCCCCTCATGCAAAAACAAGCGCCATCCAGCAGGCTAGCCTTTGCTCTCAGACCTCATCCCGACAGGCAGAGAGGAATCAACTCCAGGACAGAGCAGGAGCCGTTCCTCTGGGAGCACAAGATCAAGTGTTGGTGATAACTCACGGAAATCCGGAGAAAATCTCAGCTAACCATATATCCATTGGGTTTCACACTGTGAAACAATTACGTGGCAGGGCGAAATGTGAAACAGAAATCAGAAATTCCGGAAAAGCCTTCGTAGGGTATTACACTAACACTTCTGAAAGCCCCAGTCTCTCAGCTGGTGAAGGCTCGCTAAAATGGTTACAGAAGTCAGATGTGTCTCAGAGGAACAATGAAAGAAGCACTGTTTGCATCCAAAGAGAAAACAAACAGAAAAGGGGAAAGTTGCAATTAATGTAATTTGGAAACCAGAAATTGGATAAATTAGATATGGGAAGCAAAAAAAAAATACAAGAGAGACTACAGCTACAGAGAAAAGAGCAATAAGAAAAGGTCTTTAAAATATATTAGGAATGAAGAGAAGCCAAACAATGTCTCTGGACTATTACCAAATTGAAATTATAGAAATAGCAATAATTATGCAGAAAGGCAAATGTTTTTTAATGAACAAATATTCCTGTTCCGAACCTGTGGAGAAAAACAACCACAAATGATGCATTCCCATCAGATGATGATGATACAACAATTTGCATAACAGCAGAAGTTCAGGAGGGCAGTAAGCAATAGTTATAACAGCTTAAGCATCTTCAAATTAGCAGGCTAAATAATTTGCATACAAGGGTTTTTAAGGGAACTTGCTGGATGGCTAATGCTGTTTTTACAAGGATCATGGTGCACAGGCAAAATTACAGCAGGAGAAGAAAAGCTGCTATTTAAGGGAAAGTTGAATGATTTGGATATCAATAGGCCTGCTGAGCTTTGATCCTGGGGAGATAATGGATCCTAGGCAATGAGAAACAACTGCAGAAATTAAAAAATAGTAAGCGATAATATCATTAGTCCCATCAACAGGGGCTGATGAGGAATAGATCTTCTAAAACTAACTGGATTTTTTTTGTAATGAGATTACAATTTTGCTTAATAAAGGAAATAATGTTGATTTAAGCTTCTGTAAAATATTTGACTTGGTATCCCACAATGTAATGTTCAAGCAGCAGGATCAGTGCAAAATCAACATAGCGCACAAAGTGAATTAAATGCGAGCTAAAAGATTTGGCTGCCAAAGATTAGGTGGTGCGGGTACGCTTCAGGTAGAACCTCCACAGAAATAGCTCCTAGGACCTGCACCAGGTGATGTTTTGCTGGTCACCTGGAGAAAAAAAAATAATGAAATCCCATCTGATCTGGCCTGCTGCTGACCCGCACGGGGGCCTGATGCAGAGCGAGCATCCTGCTGAGCTGAACACCATGAAACAGCTCACATTTTCTTTTAGTTATAGGCAAGGTCACGCGCTGAAAGAGATTGTGGCATTTGTGCTTGCAAGAGCGGAGACATGGAGGAGCTGTGACCTGGGATCAGCCTCAGAGAGATTTGGATCCGATGTTGAGTAATTAGGTATAAAATGGCCAAAGGGTGAACGCAGGGGGGTCCTGATGCAATTATTTCTGAAAGACTCTGCAGTGGGGGAGGCCACTGGCCACAGCAGCGCACTTGTAAGTGCTGAGGTGGATCCCCTCGTAGCGGGAAAGGGGAAATCAGGCTTTGCAGTGAAAAAACGGTATCTTTTAATAGAGTGATGGCACAGCTGGAAACTGCAGTCGCTGCTGTCAAGACTCTACCCATTGAACCAAGATCTCTATTTCTCAAAAGATCAAATTCAATGATTTTCAACCTTTCCTGATTCACCTGAGTACATTTTCTTGTTGGGGTGCAGATTAAGGCAGAGTGCACAGAAACCTACCGATCAGAGGCTGGCTTTTTCCTTGCCACTGCCTGGGGACTCACAAGAAGAGCCCTGAGGACAGACAGACCCTCTTAGCTTGATATGAGGCTCTAAGGGCTGCGCACACCCTCTCTTTTCTTCTGCAGTCACGAGCGTTCAGAGGCCCAAGCAGATGCTGAGTTGGTGGTTCCTGAAACCCCACCCTGCTCAGCAGATGCTGCAGGTTGCCAGACCACATGGAGCTGCTTTGGCTTCGCGTTAGGTTTTGCTGTAATCCTTAGTCATGTGGATTTGTGGAGGTCTGAGAATGGTATTAGCAGCTCCTCCAGTGCAACAAAACTGGTGTCTCATCCCTTGGAGAGGGCTCAGTTTAGCTCCTTGGTGTGGGCAGATTCTTCCGTCTTCCCCCTTTCCCTCTGTTTGTCATAGAGTGGCTTCAGCTCTTGCGTGATGGATTTTTGACTTTCTTTTTAGTAGCTGATGATGGCTGAAGTGCTTTAGGGTGTATTTGCCTTCAAGCAGCTCATTTTGGTTCACTAACCACGGTCGTTGGTGCAGACGAGAAGAACAGCCTGCTCTCCACACCCACTGGGCACTTCACTCCTTTGGAAGCATGAAATATTTGTACCTCCTGGATCCATATATAAATATTTTTAAGTCTTTTTCTCTTAAGCTATCAAGAGCTGTGAAGAACTGGTAAAAATCGAATGTTCTGAGCTCAGATCTCATGAAGGTCTGGGTGTCGCCGACCTATCCTGAAGCCAGAGGATCATCCGCCATATGACTGAGGTGATGCTGCCTGTTTTCTGAATTGAACACATTAGCTATAGGGTGAAAGTATTCTCCAGCTTTTTTCTCCCATCCTTTTGCCACTCATCCAACAAAGCCACACTAACACACCGAGGTGGTCTCTGTGTTCACGTTGGGCAGCAGCTTTGAGGTGCCTGTTTTCACCCTTATTTGCTGGGGTGGCCAGAGCAAGCATTTGTGCTCTGGCAGATTGAACCACCCCATGAAGTCTGCTGGACCTCCAGATTTCAAAGCAGCAAGGGAAGCAGCAGTCCTGGTCTTTCCCTTTGAGAGAAAGAGTGCTGGATCTTTCTTGACCAAGCTGGCTGGGCGCTCTGCACACTTGGCTTCTTCATTCAGGAGCCCAGATGTCCAAATACAAGTATTTATTGCATTTCTCACGCATACAGACAGCCTTAATACCAGCATCAAGCTTTTTGGGGTGAGGGCCTGTTAACTAAAATTAAAGAATAAATGAACTTTCACTCCTGCTGACAAATAAACCGCCTTGGAGCTCAGCACCGACCCAGAGCTCTGAAATACACCAGGATGCTCCTCTCCTCTGGCGAGGGGATGAGCCGACCGCTCCTGTGTCAGATCGACACAGCTGCCTCTGCCAGCGGGAGGGTGGAGGAGTAGAAAGGCAATTAGAGCCATTATTAATTACTTGTGGACTGACTGATTACACAGCATTAATAAGGAGGGAGTAGTGGTGGGAAATGTGCTGCTGCCATCGCCCCACCACGCTCTCTGTGTAGCAGGGCTGGTGGGGAGCAGCTCCGGGGCATGGGGACAGCAGCCCTGGCACAGCCCTGCACACGTCTGGGGAATTAGGGCTGTAGCAAAGGAAAGCAAGGATGCCACCGAGCTCCCAAAGTGAAAAATCTCCTTGGAGAGATGAAAAACGGCTTCCTCAAATGTTTATTCCCAGCTGAAGGTAGCAGAGAGATCAGAGTGTAGAAGGGGAGAGCGCTCTTTAACAGCGGATCTCCCGATGACAGCGAGGGCTGCGCGAGTGTTTGATAGTTGTTGTGACTGAAGATTAAAGCTTCGCATTGCTGAACCACACGGGAGGCCACGATCCTGTGATGGAAACAGTTACTTCAGAAAGGAGGAAAACCTAAATATTTGATATTGTTGCTTGGAAGTAATGATCAGAGACTTTATTTATATTTTTAAAGATGCTGAATTATTTACTTTGCAATAAATAGGGCTTAAAAAAATTGGCAGAACAAATGACTTCAAGATCCCCAAAAGCTTTCCTGTACAGCCATTATTTTATATCCTCTTTGTGATGAAAAAAACTACTTAGTTTCTATTTATGACAGCATTCCGGCAGTTTTATCTGAGCACGTGAAGCATCTCTTAGCATCGTCTGTCAGCGGCTGCCACCAAAATCAAAGACTTAACTGGGGGCACAACCTGTTGTGCTGCTGCACTCCGCATTAGTCATCCCCAGCTCCCTCCAGCAGCTGGAGATCACAGTGTGACTTGTCCCCAGCGCTGTACTGCTCCTCCCACGCCTTGCCAAAGGGGGGATTTCCTTTCAGTTAGGTATTAGCTGGAAGCAGCTTGTCTGTGGGCTCCTCCTCCTCAACAGGAGTGTGCACAGCACAGGGTCTGCAAGAGCATCCCAGACCTCACAGGGCGGTGTCTGATGCATAATAATGTATAGAGTCCCCAGCCAGCCTGGTGCTGTCTGATCTTTAAGGTGTTCATCTCAAAACTCATTTCTGCTTCTAATCTTGCTCTTCTTTCTTGTGGGAAGCTTTCTGCTGCTGAGCTTTTGTGCCTGAACAAGAGGCCCCCTCCCACAGGGCCACGTCCCCAGGGCAGGCAGCGCTGTCACCTCAAGCTGGAAGCACACAGGATGCCACCTCAACCCTGGGGAGCTTCACTCCTCCAGTATATCGGTTAATGCAAATCCATTTTGTTATCCCACACAACTACAAGCACCGCAGGAGGCCACCTTCTGCTCCTCTTCCTTCCCCACAGAGAAGGGCCAAAGCCACCGCACCGCTGAGCTGGTCTGGAGGTGTCTCTGCTCTCCTCTACCCCAGGATAAGCATCCTGATCATGGAGGTGGGGAATATGCTTTGTGGCAGAAACTCTGCCACAGATACCTAGTACCTAGAGATGTGATGGGAACAGATCAAATCTCAGCCTCCGCAGGAGGCTCTGCCACTGGTGTACGAGGAGTGAGCAACATTAAAACATCGGTCTCACTACCCCTGTACTCACACTCCTTGGACACAACCTGAAGATAACCTCAGGTCCTTATCAACCCTTTCTGTTCATGTAGGGTTTATTAAAATATTTATCACAATCTCAGTGCCATTTTCAGGGATGAGGCTTACTGCCAACCCAAGCGGAAATCAGAAGTGTTTGCGCTCACAGGCAGTGCCCAGAAGCCCCAGAGGAACCTGGCTCTCAGACACTGCACCGACAGGGCAGCCAGCACAGGGAAGCAGCACTGACCTCCCTGAGAAGTTAGTTAATGGTCATCAGTAACAAAGAAACATTGCAGTTGTCCACTTGCATCTAAGATTTGTCATAAACAGGAGTACACGAAGACATTTTCCAGCTGCCTTTGTATATTAAGCTTTTTTGAAGTTGCTCCTTCTTTAGTTTAACAATTTGGGTTATTCTTAGAATGCATATTTCATTTTCTAGTTTGCTGAAAATGCCCCCGCTCTGTTTGTTGCATTGCAAGGGAAAATATGAAAGCGAAAAAAAAAAGGGATTCTGAACCCACATTTTTGGAGCTATTCAAAGTAATTGTAACACTTCAGATTTTCAAGAGTGCTTTGGGTTTCTGAGCTTGTCCAGTTCAGAGCAATTTAAAATTAATGGAGTACTTAAAGTTTTTAAGAGCTCTTCAATTTGTGAGTGATCAGAGTTCAGGGATGCAGAGAATAAAGCAATTTAAAATAACTGGAAGTGCTTTTCAGAATGTTTATCGTAAGTCTGGCGTAAGTGGCACCATGTTCCCAGGCTGCCAGCAGTTCCATTGTGTCCTGCCTGCCACAGAGTTTTATGACAACCAGCTCATCAAGAAAAAGTCACCTGGCTGATCATGAGCTCAAGAAAAGCATCAGTTTTTAAACAGCCAGTGGGTACCACTTGGGTATAAATCCTACATTGAGGCTTCTTTCCACTTGGTGGAAAGGACAGCTATATAAAATTAGGGAAAGCCTCAAGGTCCAAACTGAAATCTGCACTACAACAGAAATACAGCAGGAAATGCATTTTCTCCTTTTAATAAGTGTCTCTGTGGTTAATCTATAGAGAAGCCTAAAGGGATGCAGAGACAGACTTAAAAAAAACACTTTCTAAACACAGTAATTTAACCTAAAAAAAATGAAGCAAATTCTACAGCACTGAAAAAAAAATCCTTTGAGCTTTCCTGGAAAAGCATGTTTGCGCAGGCACCATTTCATGCTATGAAGAAGGTAGACAGACTATTGAGAGCACTTCCACAAATTATGTGTAATGTAGCTCCTCAATGGACTATCACAGCATTTCCTCATGTACCTATTGAAACTTGTGACTAAGAAATTACTTCTCAGTTGTTCCATTCATCTGCAATAAATCTCATGACTGTAAAGGGAGAGATGCCATCCTGAAATTACAGCTTTCCTGTCAATGTGCTTGAACAGGTTAGCCAGGAATTGTCATTTTTCATTTGAAAGCAGACAGAGTTCCTTTTTCAAAGCATTATTTGAAGTAGTAAATGATGTGGAGAAGAGAGCTGACAGCAGAAAGGAAAATAACATTTGCACATCTTGCACAGCACTCAGACACCGCGGGTGCCGGAGGAGGAGCTGAGCTGCAGGGAGGTTTTGCCAAGCTGCAGGAGGGGAGTTACCTGGGCTTGAACCCCAACTTGACATTGCTCTAAAGGTTCAGAGCTCTCGCTGTTTGCTTTCTTTAGGCAGGCACTTAACAAATCTTGTCAAGAAGAGACAATAAGCTCATTAGTCTCAGAAATAACTCAGACCACAAAAAGCACCCACAGAGCTCAGCACAGCTAGTCCTTCTGCCCATAGCTGTGGCTTCTGAGCACTGCAAGAAGAGAGGAGGAGGATTTCCCTACTAAGAAAGCACTGGAGTGCCAGAAGGGATCAGCTAGTAAAAGCAAAATATTGAGTAGATTTGCCTGATCTTCGAAATGGGGAAGGGAGAAGACAAAGAGAGATAAAAATCTCAGTGAGAAATTTTACAGAGTTCCTCATCATTGAGCCATACATGGACTAGCTCTTAAGACAAAGAAAAAGCATAGCAAATAATGCAGAAAGGACCTCTAAGACTAAGACATATTATTACAGCTTTTCCACTCCTCAAGCAGTTCTATCATTACACTCGGCCTTTGAGATGGAGCCTGCTTTATATGAAAGCAACTGCCTCAGTTATTCTGAGCCACCTGATACAGCAAGACAAGCATAAGTGAAAGCTTACTTCCTCAGGAGGTATCCAAGAGCCCGCCAAAGGCATACAGACAAATGGTTAAAAAACAATGATTTCCCTCTTGAGCAGCTCATACAACCCAACCACAAGTGAACTCCTGTATAGAAAAAGCAACAAGGTTGGAGCAGACCCTCCCACCACCTTGCACCAGGAGCCCTGCCATCAGGCTCTGCGTAGACCCAGACCTTTGTGGAACACATACCTGAGAGGTGCTGGCCTTCAGGAGCAAGCCAAAACCACATCTCAAGAGCTGAAAGGATGAATATCTTGGTATTCAGCTTGGCAAAGGAGGCTTCGCCTGTGCAAGCCATAACTTGACTGCTGCAGCCCAACATGAGGAGATGAAGAACACCAAGCAGAGTCACAAGGGACCATTACATCTATGACTGCTGTTTCCTTGCCATACCTTATCCACTCTCCAAATACACAGCATGGTCAGCCACATGAGAAGACCATTCATTAGGGCATCCACCTCTGGGAAAAAGATTAGAAGATGAGATCATCTGACCTTTTAAGGATTCCTGCATCCCAGTTCCACCCCTTCCTAATTTGCACCTGATTTTCAAGCTGTTCAGAGTTAATCACTCATTGCAAAACTCTGTGTGGTATCAGGTAGCTACTGTGTCTTCTGTTAATTAGCATTCTTCATAGATGGATGATACGTGTATGCTTGTAGGAAACTGCTGTCTGCTGGAAGAAAGGTTATAATCAGGCCTGTTTATTTCCCCTGAGCTTAGGAAATAGTTTAAATTCAGTGGTGCTCCTTCTGGAGAGCCACAGGTAGCTGCAATCTAACTTACCTAGCCCACGGCCTGAGTTATGAAAACATTGGAACCTAGATACTGGGCCTAACAACGTGAGATACAACGGGTGTAAATTTTGATGTATGATACATAAATCTACATATCCACTTTAAAGATATTTGTAGTTATGTTTTAGAAGAAAAAAAAAAACATGCCTGAAATGCAAATAGACAATATGTCGGATTTTGCAAATTGCTTCTGTATCTAGAAGTTTTGAGTAAGAAAGGATAATGCAAATGACTGCTTTGTACATGGGCTGTTGTTACAATTAACAAGTACCTTCAGCTTTAAATAACTCAATGGAAAGCCTCTATAGGATAAACAATGCAATTATGAGTGGAAAAAGCAATCATATCTGCAGAATGATTTACGAGGATATTAACTCAATAGGCAAATCATAATTAAGAAGCTTAATGTGTTGACTTTTTAATGTCTAATTATACCTCTATTTATATCACTTATAGGTAAGAGTGGAAGAGGAGGCAGAACGCTTTTTAAAGAGTTTTCCTTGTTAAAACACATGCACACAAAACAAACAATAACAAAAAAACAACAAAAAAACACAACAAAAGTATTTCTCAGAGGAATGGGAGATGAAAGCTTGAATTATGAAAGGGAAAAAGGAAATGAGTTGGTGGTGAAGCAAGAGCATCATAAATCAAAATTTAAACATATTATGTAATAAAATGTATTTATCATTCCATTTTTTGAATGTAACATTAACTTCCCTATTGAAAAAAAGGATGTAGCTCTCTGCCTTTCCAAATACAAACATCAAGCGATTTTGTTTTAAATTTAAAGTAGTTCTTGTGTGGTAGACCTGGGCTTTCTGCTCCTCAGGATGGTGCACGAAGGCAGTGTTTATCAGTCAGAAATGCTCCTGCCTTTTTCTATCACAAACTCTGATGGAGATGAAAACTGTTGCAGAGATGATATTTTTTATTTTTAGTTTAGTTTAATTTAGTTTCCATCTCCAGCGAAAGCATCCCTTGGGGTTTTCCCAGCCTTGCCAGGACGGGAGTGAGGAGGGCGGTGGTGTTTCCTGGGAGCAGTAGAGGGGATGCTCTTCTCCGTCCCTTCCTCCTTCCCACGTGCTCCCCCTGAGGGGGTGACCTGTGCCCAGCCCTTGTCCTCCCAGGGGGCAAACCCGCTCCACATCTTGCTACTGGTGATGAGCAGAAGACCTGAGCCTGGACGTATCAGGTCTCAGTGACAGACCAATCTACTGGGTGATAGCTCAAGCTTAGTTTTAGGTGAGCACAGAGCTTGGGTCCCACGCTACAGACTTTCTAATGGCCACCAGCAAAGACAGAAGTATGCATCGCACGCCTTCAGTGGGCTTTGCCAGGTTTCCTCTCTGCTCTTCACCTTTCTGCATGGTTTTAAAGCCCTCTGGGCAACCCTTTAGTTAGCTCACAGGCTGCGCGGAGATCAGGTGCTCCCTGGGACCTGCCCGAAGAGAAGGCAGCTGGCACGAGCCCGCGGCATGCTGCCTGCAGGTATAAAACCTCTGCGTGCAGCTGGATCAGAGCCGAGTTCTTGTTCGTCCCCTCCCTGAGCCCCCGTACTGCAGCATCCAGCACGGCAGCACCAGGGGGGCACGTCCCTGCTGCCACGCGGCGCTCAGCGCAGCCGGGCTGGCCTCCTGCTCCCCGATTAACACCCGAATCCAGCACATCCCCGCTGGGTCCTCAACGCCAGGACCACAGCGTGCTGGTTTTAAGCACGTGCTGTCGTGTCCTGTGTGCATGTAGGTCCGGCTAGCTATCCGTTTCATAGAAAAAATGCAAAATTATGAAGAGTAATTTACGTAAACCTGCTAAACAATGTTTGTTTGTTTGTTTGTTTGTTTCACCGTGTGCAATTTCCTAATTGCAGCGGATTTTTACATCAGTTTTTTCTGTGGCCCACAGATCCATAAAGCTGCTTGTCATTATAAACCAGTACAAAGCACAGAATACGAAACTTTATGTTCAGAGAAAAAAATAAATGTTGCAAATTGTAAGAAGAGGTGTTGCTTTTTTTTTTTCCTTTCATTTTTTTTTTCCCAAAAAGCAGGGTTTTGTATCTCTTTTATGATGTACAACATAGAACAGGAAAAAGGGAGGAAGGGAGGGAGAGAAGAGTGAAAATATAAAAAAGGAAATTAAAATTAAGAGACAAAATATGACTTGCAGGAGAAAATATGAGTTACTTCCTAGCCTGCTTGCTTTCCCCATCAGGGGCTGGTGTCCCATCTCCAGTCTTAGTTTTGGGCTAACCTGCTAGACTTCCCTTGGCAAGAGGAGAGGGAGGCACAGACGCACTCACCACATCCCAGCTCTCTGGTGATTTTCCTTCAGGGTTTAAATCAGTAACCTGCTCTGGTTCACAAACCCTGCTGGATTTAGCTGTGGCTGACACCTTGAAGCTCTCTGCCCTGCCACGTCCCTCCAGGTCCGCCCCCCCCCCCTTCACCACCACGGGCAGAAGAGTTAGGCTGGCGTCAGGATACACAGCCCTGTCTGCTGAAATATATCACCACCGGTTTCAATATGCATAATTTCTCTGGATGTTATTAATTCTCCGCTTTCCCAAGGACAGGACCGCTCTGGAGTCTGCGCTATAAATCGGAGGTCTTCTTCATAAATTCTTTTTGTCATCCGTGGGAAGCACTGATTGAAGTTCACTTTTGCAGACCTGATGTGATGTCTCTCGTAGCTCAAGTTCTCCATGTACTCAGCATCGGTAGAAATGACAGCAATACAAATGCTTCCCAGAAAACCATAAAACAGAGAACCCTCGACAAATTCAGCCGAAGCCTTTGCCTGCAGGAGGCTTGCCGGCTTCCCCCTTTCCCCTGCTTGTGGAGGAGGTGATTCATAGCGACACAAATAATGCTAAGTGCAAAATGGAGGAATGTGAATAGTTTTATCATCACTCCCACCACGATATTTTTCAGAGAGTGAGTAAGTCTTCATCTATTAAACTATGTGTGTTTTATTAGTTCTGGTAAGAATGTATTAGACTGACAAGGATCTCAGAGGTATTTGTCTTTTTTTAATACCCAGGCTGCTATTGTAATGAGAGCTCCAGAGCCAGGCGGTCCAGAAACCATTGTGCTTCATCTGGTTAGGAAATTAAGTGATCGACGCGGGGTGCATTCAAATGAGGAGTGCCGCAGTAGGCCCGGAGACCTGAGGGGAAGATTAGCTATAGCTTACTCTCATCTTAGAGCTTTATCCGTCCAGTCAAACATGGAAAAGAGTCGCATGAAAGAAGGCTTCCCTTAAAATTGTTGCTGGACTGTGATAGTGGTAAGAGCAAAGAGGGCACGTTACCAGCAACATCCCCTTGGATCCTGAGGTTTATTTACTGGGAACAGCTCATCGTGCAAATGTCACGCTCCGAAGCTGGCACCACGATGCTACGGGGGTGGCAGCAGCTCCACGGATGTGGGGTGGCACAGGGGAGAATCTCCTGGAGAAGAAAAGGCCAAGCAGACTGGAGGGGTGAGAAAATTCAGGGTGTTCCAGGCAAGGCAGGTTTTCTCTCTGAAGAAAGGGATGGTATAATACTAAAGTTGGTTGTTTCCAGTAAAGTCACCTAAGCCAGTGACTTGAGTTAGTCAAAATGAAGGTCTGAGACGGATTTTGTTTTAAAAGTTTTCTCTTAATTGATGACTCCTGAAAGGTATCTGCAAGCCAGTCACAAAAGGCGTTTTCACGCCTGGAGATGTGGCCAAAGCACTCAGCAGCTTGTTTTCCTCACTGCCCAGAGGCATCCTTCATGCATATGAATTCCCTGTGTTTGAAGAAAGCCCGTTAGAATAAATAGACTTAATTATCAAGCAGAATGAACCAGAACAAAGATGATTAATTAAGTGAACCCAGAAACCTTGATGAAGGGAAAAAACCTATAAAACGTGTGGAGGTGGCCAGGTTTGTCAGTAGTGGTGCCCGGGCTTGGAAGTCCCTAACAATGGTGCTCTTACAAAGAGAGAAGGGCGACAACATTTTTGCTCAGCCAAGCCTGCAAGGAACAAAAATTACTGAATGGAAAGCCAGCCTGTGCTGCTCCTACATGGCCATCCATTTCCAAGGAAAACTTTCAGCAACCTCTGCCAATAGGTTGCGATGAGCCACCCGTTAATGAGGATCTCCAGTTAACGAAGACCTCCAGTTAAAGATGATCCTAATGTCAGATGAAAGCTGGCTCCCTGGGCATGTAACTCACCCGTACCTGGAAGCTAAATCCTGTTGTTGAATGGACAGCCGGGCTGTGGGTGTGTAATCGATGGCTATTAGTGCCCATTGATAGGATGCAATATTGGGAACTATTAATTTTGATTTTAGAAAAAGTTTGGGAGCTGTTAAACTCTGTCAGATTGAAAAATTGGTTGATTAACCATTTATAAAGTAGCAGCTGGTTCTTTATACTCTATAGTCCCCCTGCACTCATCTCTCACGAGGAAAATATTTCTGAGTAGCACCTTTCAAATCCTGCCATGCTGAGAAGCATCGTGTCTGTTGCTCCAACCTACAGCCAAGAGCTGCTTACGTTGCTGCCACAAACACTATTTCTCCCCATTGACTGAAGATGCATCACGGAATTTAGCTTATTTTCCAAAAGCAATCCCACTAATTATTCATGTAGAGTGAAAACCAGAGACCTCTTAAATTTTTTACTGCCTCTCTGTAGCTGGCAAATTGGTTACTGGTTCAGCTCCATTGAAAGCACCAGCCAAGGACAGCCAAATTACTTTTACAGCATGAAAAGCAGAAAACAAAAAGTCCCTGTTAATTTAATTGGGTCCTTTCAAGTGCTTCAGAGATTTTGTTAGCAGAGGTGCTAACATTATCATCTTGTGCTACTTAAAACCCAACACATTTCTCACTATGTTTTCAAACATAACACTCGATTTTATTTTTAAATATTGATGTGGCCTGTGAAAATTTCTTAGAAATCTTTTATGGAAAGGGCAATTCTGTGCAATTTTGGGTTTAACTTTAAGGGACCTTTCAAGCACTGTGTCTGTTTTCCTCTTCTTGGGAGAATGATAGGCAAACACTTTTCTTAATTAGCAAATGCTTATATAACTTGCCTAAATATAAAATTAGACTTTATTTTCAAGCTGCTGACCTACTAGATTTCTTTGTGTCATGTGGAGCTCTGGCACAATAGTAGCTGTGAAAATACTGCTAAAATTGGAGCTGCAAAAATCGGCTGCTTTATTTTTTGCTTTCCTATGTACACAACAGAAACGGAGGGTCTAGCGACGCCGACAGCGCAGGGGAAAGCGAAGTGGGATGTATCGCGCAGGGAGCAGGAGGGGTTGGGCCCTCTCTGAACAGACTGAAATCTGTCTCCATTACAGCAAGGAGCTGTTTTGCACCGCGCTGTCGGGGCGGGGGATAAAGTCTCTTTAATTTTCAGCAGGGCTGAGCATCTGCTACTTTTAACTCCAGTTCTCATTACTCCTGTAAGTTCTGAGGGGCTGCTAGCACACAGGGCACTATCTGGGAGATTTTATTCAGCCAAACCCCAGCCAGACCCAGCATCTGCATCCTTGCATGTGGCGGGCTGACCCCTTGTTGTACGCCCTCTGGGAATATCCCAGTCCCAGCTTTCTAGCAGGTCCCTGTCCTACACGGGCTCTGAAGCCCTGAGCACTGAACTTTGGGGACATCTGGTCCAGAAGATCCCAAGCTGCAGCTCTCCAGAGCCTGAGCCACAGTCCTTGTAAATGACAGTTTAACTGGGACTTGTGGGAGGCTAAATTAACTGCAATTCAAGCTTTCCTTTGAATAATTCACTGCCCTGTGAAGTATGTGACTAGCCTATCCAATTTAATATCTCAGTCAAAGAAATCAAATGAAAGAACCCCATACATCCATTCCAACCTCATTTGGAACGCGCTGTTATTTTAATTTGTCTTCTAACCTTAAGCACTGAGTGAAAATAATACACCTTCACTGTTCCAGCAGCCTTAAGGAAGGAAAGAAGCTGGAACAAAATGTTTTCCACTCTGAAATTAAACGAAAGATCTGTTTATTCTTCCGTGTATTGATCACAGAAAAGATACAATTATGGTACAAGTGGCACACACACGTCTGACCATAACCTGTAGATAAACAACCTCACTAGTATGTGCCTAGCGGGTGACAGACCATGGCCATCCCAATGATGGGCCAAACATCCCCAAAGAGCCAGCAAAGAGCCCCAGACCAAACCCTGCCCATCTGACAACGAAGAGGGGAAAAGGAGAACAAATGTCAGAGTCCAATTCTGTCAGTCTCCTCATAAGGAAATTTAATTTGCTGGTCTAATATGTTTTGCTTGACCTAGCTTTCAATAAGTTTGAGTGACACTGTCAAGATCATTTATTGCAGTGAAGACAGGAAAATCATTATAGTTGAAAGCTATCAAACACTCTATTTTTTTATTTTTTATTTTTATTTTTTGTAACTTCAGACCGGGGAGTGCTTTCTTCCTTTCTTCTTGCAAGCAGAACTTTCCCTGGCTTTGGTGGGTTGCAGTAAGGACTCAGCATTTACCAGAACATCTCCCTGTCAACTTTTCCTGTAGGACAACTATGAATAAAGATATTTCTAAATTTTTATAAGACACAGATATATGAGGCAATAAGGAACTGTCTTTATGGTGTTGCCTTGACAGTTTACAGCAGGATATATCAATGTAATTTTAACTAACTCCAGATATCGAAGTAGCTACATGCAAGTGAAGAACCTTGTTGCCTAAGCCACAAATGAACATGGTGAATGCTTTCACCCATTTCCTAAACCCATTCTCCATTCCTCTTGCCCTCCTCTGCACCCAGTCCTCCCCCTTGGTTCGTTGTAGGCTCTGAACCTGCTCGAGGGTCACTGGCAGCCTGGGATGCTCAGAAATTAGGCTGAGAAGAGCTGATAGCAGCTCCTCCTGCTGATCTGCAGCCAGGCTTCTCCAGCAGCATCTAGAAACACCTTTTTGATTGTTTTTGAAAGGAACGTGCACCAGGGAAGTGGTATCATGGCAAGCATGCAGAGACTTCCCAGCAAATATAAACAGGTGTTTGAAACAAAATAATTTACAATTAAATATTCTGTTAAGAATAACTGCAAAGTAAGGCCCCTGTTCGGCTGGGTCTGTTGGGGCTGCCACGCGTCACGGCGTCAGCTCAGCATCACGGGCTCTGCAGCAGGCTGGGCTGAAGCAGCAGAGAGCGAAGAGCCAAGAATCAATTACGGAGCGCTAATTGATCAGCAGCCCGGATGCGACGAGTTACAGCTCAGTTGTCTGTGGGCAGGTGGGGACTGGTGTTGCTCTGAATAATGCAGCCACGGACAGGCAGCTCCGTGCTCTTTTCTGGCTGAATGCTGGCGAGCTCTTTGAAAGGAGCCTGATCCCAGGGGCAGTCCGAGGGCACCCTCTGCCCACCCCAGGGCTCAACATCTGTGCAAAACGGGGTACTTTGCCCTCCGGACAGGCAGCACTTAGAAAACCTGCTGCTCACAGTCATTTCGTGCTAGACCTTGCCAGGTCCTACCACAGATGCTAATGTACTGAAGTTCATGATACACAAAATAAACAGGACAATATACATAACCATTAGAACGATAATAAACACAGCAATAACAGTAAATATTAACCCAGAGCAGTGCCTAATAAGTGACAGCATTGCAAAGATATCGGGTAACCTAATGCACAACTAATGGCTTCTCATGGTAACACAATTACAAATAAATTACAACCGATTAGAGCCCTATCTGTGCTTTCCTATCTTGATAGAGCTGGGAGCTTTGGGAGCTGCTCTCGGGGCAGCGTGGGGCCACCACGGTCCCTGCCTGAGCCACCCCAGGCCCTGCACACCCCACGGGGATCACCAAATTCATGTACCTATATCCTGCTTGCTCAGCTTCTGCTCCCTGTAGCCAAGTTCCCAAATTTTGCCGCACCAGATGCTTGCAGAAATTCAAGGCTGTAGGTTCTGACCCATTTTTTGGCGTGTATTTGTTTAGCACAAAATCTATTAAAATGAATAACCGTGTTATAAACCAGTCACTGCAAATGAGAGAGAAGTGCCCCCAGGCTCCTGGAGCTGCACGTGGACAAGGGCACGGGGAGATGCTTCCATTGCAGCAGGTTGGGGAATTTTGTCGCAGCTCTCCGGAGAGAAGGCTGGGATTAGGCAGATTAAAACGGGCAGGCTGGCAGAACAAAGGCCTCAGCTCCGCTTCCCACCTAGAACAAAACACCACTTGAAGCAATCGGATGTTAACGAAGGAGCAGCAACAACAGCCTGATTCATATGCTTCCAGTTTGTAAATGTTTACAATGTAATTAAATAGCTGAAATATGCTGCTTAGCCCAGACATAAGCAATGCCTCAAAAAGTTAAAGCAAACACGAATTATGCATTACAATACTTAAATTTCCCATTTTCATCAGCAATTTTCATTTTCTAATTTCAGCGTGTGGAGAGTACTTAGGAGTCTTGCTGCAAAAATGCTTCACTGGTTGCTCAAGATTGCCTTCTTGATCCAATATTGAAAGGGAAACAAAATCCCTCCCCCGTTAGGGCTACTCAGGCAGGAATGAATTGGGGTGTACTTTGAGAGATTTTTCTTTAAGGGCCCAGCCACAAATAAATGAACAGTTTTAAACCTACATAATGAACTCTGTGTCGTTTAAGAGCTTTACATTATTTAAGGTATTTCAGCTGGCTTAGGTCTGCACTTTCTTTCAAAGCATTTTCTTTTGGATACAATGATATCTGAAGATGGATGTAAAGGTTAAAATGCAAAATATTAATCTGCGGAGCAAGAGGAAATTGCGCGGACTGAAGGTGCCAAAACTAAAATAATTCCTCCTTGGAATTATCTGTCACTCTGCTTTTTCCGTGGAAGTAATTTCAAGCACATTGCAGCGGTGTCAAGCCAACGCATTAGCATGGCAGCACGAATAAAGTAGCTACTGAACTTCCCATGTGGCTGCAGATCCATCACGGACCTGGTGTACAGCAGAGCAGGCGTGGGGCCAGAGGAGCCTTTCTCTTTTCCATAAGTGATGGAAACATGCAGAACTTTGCCATAGCCATTAGCTCTCCCAGAGCACTTCAGTCCCACCAGCTGCCTGGTGAACACAAGGTTACCCAACGGAAGCTCCTCGGAGAACATGGGAAGGAAGAATGTGAAAGACCCCATAAAATCCACATGGACTTTAAAGGCTTCCCATGGGGCTGAAGTTGCAGGAATGGAGCTTAAGTATCTCAACGTATGGCTTAAGCTTTTTACTATTTTTTTTCCTGGATAAAAGTTTTTATTTAACTCTACTCTGATTTAAAAAAAAAAAAAAAGAACGGAAAAAAAAAGTAGGTTCAATGAGACTGCAATAAGCCATGAATTTTCTCATTTTAAAAGTCAAACAGTGCTATCATCTCCTTTCACTCGCATAGTACTGGTCATAAGACTAGAATTGGAGCTGATATTTAGTCCCATCCCTTCCTCAGCTGCCCTAATCACACCGCCTGTTTTGTTGGACGGACTGTGCAGCCACTCGCAGGGTATGTTGTAAAGCTGTAAGTAATGGTAATAATTTCTGTAATTGAATGCAAGATTATTCTCTTGCTAACGAGGGATACTCAAATGGTTATCTTTTGATGAAAAACAAGGAAAAAAAGATTTATTACTATGTTTCCACCCCAAGCCTGGAGCAATGATTGATTAAGCTGCAAGGAAGTCTAATTAATACAGCAGCTTTCCTTGAACTCCCCTGTGACATGATGAAACACAATATTCTAGCTTTTCAAGGAGTAAAAAAAAGAGTCCTTCAGACCTGACTGTGCAGAGTGAAAGGGACGTAACTGAATTATTGCCAGGGAGTGTCAGATAATGTTTCACAAACATGTCTGGCTGATTTTCTGATTCCTGGAGTTTCTGGACGGAGTCCTAGACTTGGTGCAGAGGCTGGAGAGCCCCTTGCAGCGCCTGTGCTGGCTGGCATCCTGCCACCCCGATGAGTTATCGCCCTGGTCCGAGGTCTTGCTGGGACCAACACCACTGGCCACCCTTGCCAGTGGCACCCACGTCCTGCTCCGCCACCCTCCCCTCTTCTCCAGCCACGGAGCATGAGCCCCATGCAAGGATGTTGACGTCTTTTGGTGGCTGTCAGCTTGCATTTCTGCAAAGAGACATCTCATTTCCAAAGTCACAGGCAAATACATGATCCAGCTGTTTTGGCTTCATGCGGTAGGGCCGGTCAGCTGGGTCTCTGTAATTTTTCACACAGACAAAACATCAGACCAAAGGCATAATCTGCACATAACCTTTGTGCCCGGTGGCTTCAGAGCTTTCTTCTCCTCCCTATCAGCTGGTGTTCCCTTGTCTTGATCCCTAGGAAACAGAGTGAGCAAGAAGACTATGACTCTTTTTTTTATATATATATTTTTTTTTTTTTTGCATGGGAATAAATTGGAGGCCATGTCTAAAGATCTGCTGCTTACGGGCAGATTGAGAAGCTCAAGTAATTTTTTTGATTCAAGAAACTGAATGAAATTGAAAGTGTTTCTATGCATAAAAATTCACAGTGACACCATTTATTATGATATCGGAAAACAAGAAGATGAAAGAATATATTTTCCGGTAATGCAATTATGCAAAAAGCATAATTGCCAGTCATCCTTATCTGCAGTGCTAATGTCACTAGCTAAGAGACCTGAATATGACCTGAGCAGTAGTACATTATATGGTCATTTAGACCAGAAGTTTCTGTTGTCCATGTAGGGATTTCCTTTCCACATAGCAGAGCCAGACCTTGCGTATTTATCTATGTCT
Source organism: Anser cygnoides (assembly GCF_040182565.1). Lineage (NCBI taxonomy): Eukaryota > Metazoa > Chordata > Aves > Anseriformes > Anatidae > Anser > Anser cygnoides. Next base: position 9,882,190 of record NC_089882.1, on the reverse strand, counting down.
GAGAAGATCTGTCCTAAGGGTATGGATGGTCTGTTATACTCTTAAGATAACAGGATCAGAAGTCATTACTTAGGATGAGAAATAACTTACAATGAGATGAGGAACTGGAGCTGATGATAACATAATTTCCTTAAAAATAATTTGTACCTTTAGCTATGCCAGAGACCTAACAAACAGCAAAAATACTTGTCTGCATTATGCAGTGGCATGGTGGAGTTAATCATGGCAGGATATTTTCAGGCTGGATTTATATTTCTTCTAATGTTCTCATTAGCAGACTTATTCTGATATCCATCAGACTTGCCACAGAGGTTCATTTATGGCCTGTTTCGAAGCCTGTCCAGTGAATCAGTAAGAAGACTCATTGATTACAAGTAAGCTCTGGACTGACTTGCAGTTTTATTGGCTCATGTGGCAGCTTATTCTAACATTTCTTCTGCTTATGCATTACACTTCAAAGATTATTTCTTCCTGCATCATTCATTGTACTGTACATCTAATGCCTGAATTGCCAAATGCCTTGGGATACGCATGTCAGAAATGCTGATATTTTCTTACTGTTATTTCTAGTTTGCTTTGGATTGGTTTCCATACGCGGTGGCAAAAGCAGAATCCTCCCTCAGAAGTGAAAAGAAGGAGCGAGCCCTGTGAGCGCTTTGATGTGGACTTTGTGGGGAGAGCCCGACTGTCACCATTTTAAATCAATGACTGAGCAATTTTCCTGATCGAGTCCCAGCGGCTGTCTCTGCAGGGTAATGCCTTCACTCACTGAAGTGCTGCAGTTTTCAACTTTCTTCTTAATTACACGAATATCGTTTGCGAAGCAGCACGACACGGCAACAGGAGTTCTTTCCCCTCACCAGCTCGGAGCTGTGTGCAGGGATTGCTCTGAGCTCCCCTCTTAGCACGGAGCTGGCGAGGCTTTTTAAGAAGCAAGCAAAAGCATTTCCGACTGTCATCAGCACAACTTCTCCTTTCATGTGACACATCTGGGTTACGGTGAGCCTTCCCGAGGCAGACGGCTGCTGGTGGTTGTGTAACGTTGCATTTCAACAGCCTGGTGCCAGGCGCAAAGGAGCACAGGAAGAAAAATATACAGAAAAAAAAAATCGTTTAGCAATTAAAAAATAACGATGCCGGGGATAGGGAGGATGAAGGGCGGTGTTCATCCTGCAGTGGTTCTCATTACAAGAGGAAATTTCTCTTGTTGATGCTTTTCTGAGCCGAGGCATTATTTTTGGCAGGGCTGGGGCTGCCGAGCTGCTGCGGAGGAGATGCGCGGTGCTGCGGGGGGGGTTGCTCAGAGCCACGGCACCCAGCCTGCTGCCCCAGGGGTCTCCTGGCTGCCGGGGAGGACGCAGAGAGCAGAGGCTGAAATCTCCTGCCGGAGGTTTTTCAGGCTCAGAGCAGCAACACGGGAAGGGAAATAACTGCTGCTGCCTCCCCCTTGCAGCTCATGCCCTTGGGAAAAAAAATGTGCTCTTTTTGGGTGTCTGTATTCACTCCACGTTGGGCAATTCCCTGTTATCCAGGCCTCTGCTCTCAGCCCAGGGTAGGCAGCACATCACTGTAAAAAACGATGTGGGAAATGTGTTTTTTTTTTTCACATTTTTAAATTAACATAAAAACAAAGCCATCAAGCAACAGCTGTACCATGAGCTGGGCGTTCAGAGAGGCATACCTGCCTCTGCGTTTCCACCTTCCCCGCAGGGCTCTGCTCGTGCCTGGCACCAGCGCCACTGCAGGCTCGGAGGAGGCCAGGCAGGTGCCCCGTCCCCCGTACAGACCAGACACCAAGGAGCAGCGTGTGTTAGCCAAGTGGCCCTTGTGGCCATGAAATGTGGGGCTACGGCTGTCCCGAGCTGGCAGCTGCAGCCTTCCTGCGACAGCAGCAAACCATAGAGGCAATGACGGTTATTCACTGCTCAGAAATGTCATCCCCTAATAACGCGCTCGCTTTCTGTGCTTGGGTTCCTTTAATGCTTTTATCTTAGCAAAGAAAGAACATGAGTTACTTTTCAGTTTAAATAGCCTCCTCTGGTAACTCTATTAAAATGCAAACTGAGGAACGATGGAGTGGACAAATGCTAAATACGACTGGAAATGCCAGTTAGCTTGGAAGCAGTCATAGCTTTCGAGAAAGGCAAAATTAAATAGAAAAATCTTTCTGGTTATGCTTATGATTTTACAGAAAACAACATGCAGAAAATACATGGTCATTTCTGACATCGAGGCTCCCCCGGCCTATAACTTCATTAACTTAAACATCAAATCTTGCACTGCAATGGTATTTATATAGTCTTGAGAAGGGAACAACATTTCAGTTGCCGAAGCCTGAAAAATGAAACTGCAGACATGGGTTAGCAATTCTCTGCAAGATCCCTTACAGCCTCCCATCCTAGCCTGGTAGTGCCGTTGCTATTTTTAACCGATTCTTGAAGAATTGCCACCAAACGTCCTCGTCTGTAACCATTAGGAATATCAATAAAAGCGCTATCATTAGATAACCTTGTGGAAGGACAGGTGACAAACGGCGTCACCGGGATGTGGGACGCGATGGCTGACTGCAAAGCAACCTCTACCGTCCTTTTGGAGGATACGAAACCCTGCCTGGGCCCTGCTGCAGAGGATTTGTCACCGTCAGAGTCTTGAGGCTCTCCAGCAGCCCCCAGCAGCTTCCCCTCCAGCTTCTGTGTCCCCCAGCACAGGGGTTGTTCCCACCACTCGCTGCATCTGCTTCCCAGCATATCAGTAATAAATACGCAGCACTCCAAAAGAAACAGCCATACATGGCTGGGATCACTAGAGTGAACACAAAAATATTTACACTTCAGAGCCAGAAAAGCAATTTCAGTGCTATAGGACATCATCTGTATGAATTTATTCATATTATGACTTTCCAGAGAGAGAAAATGCCTCTGAGGCTTCCCCGCTACTAAAAAATACTGTAGATTGCTTGCCATCAACTTTCCATGTGTTTCTAGACTATTTCCCTTTATTTTCACAGATTTTTACAAAGCAAGCAAGTTATTTGATGTTTTAAGTGCTATGGTGGAGTTTTTGGGTACGTTTTACCCAAAACCTTGATTTGTACTTTGGAAAGGGAGGTAAAGAGAAAGAGGAGAATTGGGAGATATTCTCTGGCTGGCTGGAGGAAAGAGCTGGTCGTGGTTTTGTAACCAGACAGTAAAAAAGTAAAACCACAAGAAAAATGCCAGCGGGTCCATGGCAGAGGCAGGGACAGGGAGAACCTCCCCAAACACAGTTCCTCCCCATGCTCATCATTGCAGCGAATTTCCCATGCAGCTCCGAGGCTGCAGGTGCTGTGTTTCGGATGACTTATTTTAATGCAAATTGATCATTCAAATGCTTTTTGCAGTATAAAAATTACAGCCAAGATTAAAGTGCCTTTTAATGATGACTGCTCTGGTTTACAACCCTGAGACAGCCAGGAGCCGGGGCTTTGGAGAGCGTGTCTGGGATCTGCAGAAAGTCTGCTGGTGTGCTGGTAGGGATACAGGACCGACAGAGGCTTCAGGGATAAGGCTCTTTGCTGCCTATGCACCCCAATAGTTTCTGTGGCTTTGGAGAGCACACAAGGATGCCTGTTGTTGGGGGAAATCAATTTTCTTGAGCTTTTCTTTCGTCTCATCAATATCATGTCACTAAGAGACATTAGAAAAGAATGGGATCTGGAATTTGTGCCCTTTCTTACTACCAACAGGAGGCGTTTGACTAATTCAGCTGCGCACGGGAGGTGTAGATGTCAAGCTTTTTGCCCTACTAAGGTGTGTGTTTGCTGATGAAAACCTAGGAAAAGGATTAAATGGGAGTTCTGCCTGGCTGGGCATGGCCCGTGCAGGCGAGGTCCCTGCAGGCCATTTGTCTCCTTCTCTGGAGCATTAACCCTGTGGTCCTACAGCCCTCTGTCATTTCTTTCACCTTTGATCATTCCCATCAGCATTAGCTGGTGCTGACAGCAAGTGTGTGAGCACAGCTCTGCCTACCTTTCCTTCTAATCCTTTACGTTTTCTTCTGGCTGTCCTTAGCCAGAGCTAATTCTGATCCTCCCTTCCTACTACTGGGAAATGACATAGCTATTTATTGGTTATCTCCTTTCATATTTTAATGAAAGCTAATGGCTGAATTTGTGCAGCGGCAGAAGAAAGGGTTGGTAGATGATGCTATTGTCTGCAGACACGCTGGGTCTCTATAAATACAGAAAGTCTGTAATTATCATCAGAAGGTTTGTTAAAATTGAAAAGTAGAGGAATGCCAGTTATCCATTAATGAAAATATCTCCCTTCCCCTGTTACCCTCAGAGGAAGCTGGCAAGCTGCTCCCTATTCTGAACATTGTTCCCCTACCGCCATCCTTTTTCCTCCCTTCCTCTCATTTCCATTCCTGTCAAAGCCTGCGATGCCTTCAGCATGACAAACACGCTGCTCCAGCTCCTCCGCTCCTATCTCACAGAAAAAGACGAGGCTCATTAAGTGTTAGCACTTTTATTTAACGCAGACGTGTTGTTTCGGTACCATTTGATTTCCTGTGCTTACCCCAGTGACCAGGTACTGGGAGGTAAATGTCTGAGGACAGGGCATGACCTTGTCCCCTCTGCTGCACCCGTGCTGTCTGCATCCAGGTGTGCATCCCCTGTTTCTCCAGCAGACTGCATCTGCTCACAGAGCACTTTTCTATACATATATATACACATAAATAGCTCTACACATATACAAAGTTTATTTGCAAAGCTTGGGGCTAAATGTCAAAACCTGGACAAAATTATGGGTGAAGCTGGGCAAATTATTTTGGTCGGTAATTTAGATTATTGAAAGCACCCCTTGTCAGTATCAACTGCTTTAACATTTTTTATTTCTAAAACCAGCTTCACAGCTGACATTAATATTGCTCGGAAGATGAAGAGCGGGATTTTGTGCTATGTGATAAACATCAGTGCCAAAACATTCAGACAGTTTCAGAGACTTTTCCCTCTATTTTTGAGCTAAGGAATGCAGCAAAGTGAGTCCACTCCCATGAAGAGTTTCATTTGTGAAGACCTACTATTTTCAGTGAATATACATTTAATCAAAACCCATAATTCATGCTCAGCTCTAGCTTTAATCTGAAATTTGAAACATCAGACATAAAAAATCAAACCAGTTTTCCCCCACACTTGTCAGTAGGACATCTGCAAAGCAAAAACTTCTCTCTTTGTGTTTCTCAAGCCCCTTCCTGACCCAGGAGTAAAGAAATGAGCAAATATATGCAGACTCATCCCTGCCCCACGGAGGAGCGTTGCTGGGCCACGATCCCAGTGCTTGGAGCAGAAATCCTTGTGCCGCTGCCACCTCTGCCTTGTCAATGGGATGGTACAGGTCACGGGGAGGTAATTTCCCTAAGGTTTAGCCATTATTCAATAATGCTGTTTATCCAATTCTGAATAAGTGCCTGCTCTGTTTTGGGGCACCTAGCTGAAACATGACAAGACTTTCAAAAACGTGCAATTTAAAATACAATTTTGGTGAGTCAGTGTTAGACCTCTTCCATGGAGGCTACAATAATGCCTCTTATCTCATATTTTCTTTGTGCTGTGAGCATACCAGCAATTACCATGGCTCAGAAGCCGGGGGATAACACGTGGTGTCGCAAGGTCCCAAGCACAGAGAGAATAACACAACAAAATACAACAGATACACAGACTCCCCATTTAATTTATACTGTCTGTATATTTAAAGCACCTTCTCTTTAACGACCTTGACTTATGCATTGTGGATGACACACAAATGCCCCAGATCTGTCTGGCATTTAGACTGGAGCCACAGACCACAGATAATCACGTAGCCACATGCAAAAATATCTGCAACGTTGAATATACAGCATTTACGCTCACTGATCTTTGGGGCTGCAATCAGTCAGCTGGGGACAATCTGCTCTGCTTGCTGCTATTTGCATCCCTTGCTGTTATTTAGCATCTAGACCAGGAGCTGCGGACGTGCATGAGGCTCGTGTGGCTTCTGGTGGCTGCAAGTGTGTCACCTCCACCAGTGCAGCCCATTCTGCCTGGGGGGGGCCCAGCTGTGCCCCCACTGCCTGGGGGATGCTGCACCAAGGGTGGCAGAGGCAGAGGCAAAGGATGCTGAGATCTAGTAGGCAGCTCTGGGAATGAATGTGTTCAGCACTTGTATTCGTTCTCACCCAAACTCTTAGCCGGATGCCCATACTTCTGTTTAGGAGCTAAAATGTAGACATCATTTTTAAAAATGTCCTTCTAGCTCCTTGCACGGAAAGGTCACCGGGCTGCTTGTTGTGTTACCAGCTCTGAGGATGCCGCAGCTGCTGGACGAGGCAGCAGCTTCACTTGCAGACTTGGACGGAGAGCGTTTGTACTGCTGGGCTTAATTTCTCATTGTCCTTGTATTTATGGACAGTGTATTTTTTCCCTTCATCTGAACTGGGACTTTTATCTTCAGGGTTTTCCAGGAAATGCAATATATTCATGAGCTGTTGTGTCTCAAAAATAAAGTAGAAAGGATAAAGTTCAGAGAAATATTGGTAATGCAATAATTCATACACATATATATATGTAGTTTTTTCTCTTAACACTTGCTGTTGGTATCTATAATAAAGCTGTTGGTTCTTTTTTCCTTTCAATATACCATGCATTTGAGATAATGTGATTATACAGAATTAAAATAAATATAATTCGAGCTCTGAAGCGTATTTAGCATTGCAGAGGTGAATCTCATTTGGGTATTGTTATGCATTTCATTTCATCCGAAGCTTTGCTGCCCAAGGCCAGAAACATTTAAATAGGTCAGGGATAACTGCCCTTATCGCACTGCATTTAGACGCTCCTTTTATAAGAGAGCACTTGTTTCACTTTGATCACCAACTTGTCCCGATGTGCATTTCAATATTTGATTTATCCCCTAGAATTAACCCGTAATCCCCCCTTTTAAAAAAATACTGCATGTGAGGGGTGAGGAGATCCAGAGGCAGCAGAATGACTTAGCAATCCTTGCTGGTCCCAAACTTGATTTCTCTGTCCTGACTTTTTCATAACGAGGAGGTTTTAGTGGAAGGGGAGTAAGGGATTGCTCCTAGTGCCAAGCTGCAGGAAAGCATAGCTTCTTACTACCTCAGGATGCAAAGCTCCAAAGGTGTTGCTTAAAACTGAATGTATTTACTGAAAACCAAATAATAATAATAATGGTAATAATAACAATAGTAATAGTAATAATTGTGAGCTCCCCATCACCAAATCCTGCCCAGCACCTCAGCAGCCTGGCAGAGCCCTGCACCCCCCAGAACACGACAAGAACCCCTTCCACATTCCCTGTTTTGCTGGGGCAGATTTGTCCTTGTCCTTGCTTGTGCAGTACTCGTGTCACTGCATTCGGGTGTGCATGGCAGCAATTAGATCCTCTGGTGCTCATCCAGCACCGGTTCAAGTCAACCAAAAGACTTTCCCCGACAGCACTGGGAGCTGACTTGGCCCAGAATGGCTCTAATGTGCTTCCAACATGCAGATATAAGACTTAATTTTAGGAGATATATGCCTGTAGTTACTTACACAGATGCTCATTTCTGTAAGCATTACAAACTTTTCTTACTACTTTCCAAGACAAGGCACCTTTGGATTTATGTTATTAACCAGAGGTAGAAGAAACTCAAGGTGATTCAGGGTTAGGCTGGAAATGCAAGGAATTCCCCAAAGATCTGGAGGAGCTGTGGGTCCCTGGGGCAGCACCTGGGAGGTTAGGTGCTGCCCGTAAATGTTAACCTGCCCCTTGTCCAAAATAGCCACTTCCAGACAAAAACAGGAGGGTGAGATTTCTGGGAAAACGGATGGGGAGTTACCAAAGGAACATCGCAGAAATCAACATTGAAATGAAATGTTTCTTGGAAAAGGTTTGAAATTCAGTACTGGAGAAATGGAATCAAATCAAAATCGACCACTGGAGCAGCCCCATCTCTGCTCGTCTCCTGCCCTGCTCCGTGGCTGGCAAAGCGCAGTTGCTTGTAAAAGTAAGGCTCCTGCAGGCTGGTGATGCCAGCAGCTGGACTTGGTCCAGCAGCATGCACTGAAGAAGGATGTTTGCATCCCTTCAGTTGTGATGAATTGGCTAGCAAAAGATAGCACCAGAAGCGAGATCAAAACATTGTGGATATATTCAAAATTAACACTACGAGTTACTGCCTATTTGTCTCATTTAGCCATTTGTGACTGTGGACTTTCAGCTCCCTGGGGTCCTGTTACCCACGTTTTTGCAAGCTTGGGAGGTTTATGACCTGACACCACATGAGGTCTCTCTGACAGCCATGGGCCCCTGCCAGGAACACACAGGCATGTCTGATCTGCATTGTTTGTCTCATCCAGCATCTGTGGACACATGAATTTTTAACCCATTTTAAATTGAGTTACAAGACCACGGCTGTTTTACAGCAAATAACCCCGAAGTGAGTGGCTGCTGTGTATGATGTGTGATGCACTCCACTAGCTCCTGCAACTGTGCTGGGGAAAGCTGGTGCGCAGCTGACCTTTTCTGCAATAATTTGGGGAATGACTCAGCTGACATAATATTCCCAGGGACGAAATGCCCAGTGCAGCTTCAGCAGGAAGAGACAGACACATTGGGAAGTTGGAGGTCTGATGGCCATCACACACTGACTGCTTCATTTGTGGGTGATGATTCACTGATGGGCAGTGGCTGGGGCCATAGAAGCAGAGGATGAAATCTTTCCTCCTTTCCTAGGCTGTAGGCAAGGCCTGAACTCTTTTCTACTTCTCCATATGAATGCTGCCCTTCCTAAAATTTTCATTTCATTATCTGACTTGGCAAAAACCAGGTGCGTGCCTTTCTTCTAAGTGATTGTTTCAGTTCTGGTAGTTTACCACAAATTTGAACGATCCATTCTGTTTAACAGTGCTCTTGATACTCACCTCTGCTTCCTGGTGGAGGCAGCCAAAGCCATTATGCACAGTAAGTATTCCCTTTTGCAGCTGGATTTAAAGGAACTTGCAACACAAGATGCAAGCATTGCTTTTACAAGTAAATCTGAAAGCTTTCACAGCATCCCTGTAAATGCATATGGAATTGTCCAGAAATTGTCTGTAAGGGTCTTTTCCTAGGTGACAGCAACTCCTTTTGTCAAGACGCGTATGACAAGCCAGAGCTTGTACCAGCTGCACACAGCCTCTGAGAGTTACCCACTCCTCCCTTTCTGATTAATTAGAAATTAAAAATAATTTGCTTACCCTCTACCATTCCTTGTCTGTCATACTGTCATGCACTTGCAAAGTTAGAATGAAATAGTACTTTTCACTAAAGCTAACCAATTTATTGGCTATCTAGTTAATAATCTTCTAAAATCCTGGGCTTCTCTGAAGCCAGTTGACAGGTTTGAGTAGTGCAATGTACATCTCAGCAGTTTGATTTCCCCACAAAGGTTTACCTTGCTCATGGGATCCTACTGGCCTCTTGTTCTGAGGCTTAAAATAGAGCTGTCAATACCAGTTTTCTTGGAAGAATGTGGTGCTGCAAAGCCGTTATTCAGTATAAAAGGAGTAGAGACTCCAAAGAAAACTTTTTGTTTAATACAGAAAAAAATTACTAGTGAATCAACAACAGTACATCTCTCCTTCTTGGTCTAGGCTCCTGCTATGAGATATCCTGAGGGAATCAAAGGTTTTCCAAAGTCAAAAAAAAGAAAGTAAATGTTATTCTTCTTGCTCATTTCCCCCCTCCTTGACCTCACCAGGCAAAGATGATTTGATATGAAATTTGTTTGGTGGATAAGACAAACACCCTACTCAAATATCCCTGAAATCAGTGTTGTTAAAGCATATGAATACCTTTAGATATTTTGCCATCAAACAAGACTCAGGTTTGGGCCAGGCTACTAGTTTATTTCTGAGGCTTGTCAAGATGTAAGTAGGCAAAACGGAGTTGAAAAAAAAAAACATTCCTTTTCTCCTTTCCCCTACTCTCCCGTGTCCTCTTTTGGGTGAACTGCCTAGCTTCATTGAGCGTTAGGGGTGCATTTCATTCCCCTATGGAAATCCTATATAAGCAATTTGGAAAACTGAAATATAATCCTTTAGAAGACTTATTTAGTAACAATATTCATGGGGAACAGACATGTATAACTTTTATGATGTCACTAGGAATTTGTCGAGATAAGTGATTAGCATAAGTGATTAGCAAATGACTAGTCACGTCCATATTAAATTTTTTTCAGTGCTTACCAAATACAAAGGAAGTAGGACCTACCATTAAGGTGCTTATGCACAAGATAAAAGGGAATTAAAGGCTTTTATAAATATTGCTCTTAACACATTTAATATCACTAAGACCTTAAAGACCAGCCCATTTCTCTGTCAAAAAAAAAAAAAAAAAAAAGAAACAATTTGTTGGCTATGTCTTTTGAGATTTTAGGTATGGCCTGGAAGGGTTTCTCATGAGTGACAGAAAAAGAGCTAAAACCCCAACATTTCTTCCCAGTTGTCAGAATCCATACAGGGCTTTCAGGACATCTTCCGTTTGTCTGCCCTCTGGTACCAGAGGTAACACCAGTAAATAATGATCACTTCCCCAGCACAGATGAGGAGGCCAAAAGAGCGAGCTGATGTGCTTGAATTCAAGGAGGAAAGGAAGAAAATGACACTTTTCTCTGGCCAAATTCCCCTCCCCTTCAGCCTCCAGCACTTTCCCCTCTTATATCACATTAGTAGCATGTCAGATTTTGCCAGATAAGAGGCATTTTAAGCTGATATTCATGTCTCTACCTTTCCACTCCTCGAGGCATATTGCTTAATTGACACAAGCGGTCACACAGCCAGCAAACCCAGCCGTGTCTGTTCTCCTGCACGTCCGTGCCTCCCTGAAGCTCTCCCACGTGCCGTCCCTGCTCTGCCACAGCTTGGTGGTCAGGAAAAGCCTTTCCTGAGTGTAGGCATAATTCCTCCAATTGCCTCCAGGAATTACCAGGGGATTGAAGGAGATGATCTAGAAGAAGATGAGCACGCACACAGTGCATGTGCCTCCAGCACACAGCGCTCACACCCACAACATCACCACTCATGAACATCTAAGTTAAGGAGGTTTTAAATAACCCTTCTGTACAAATAGTATTATTGACTGAAATAGGTTCAGAAGGCTTTTTTGCTGCCTTGGAAAGCCCAGCCACATGGGTGTTTCAGACAGATAATTACAAATCAGATTTCTTGGGACAAGATATTAAATTCAGCCACAGCTGCCCCACTGGCATCTCATGACTTTGTTTAAATTTTTATGAGCTGTTCATCGGTTATTAAACTCAGCGTACTTGCTATTCAGTGCAAAATTGTCATAATATGCCACAAGGAGAGAGCGCATAAGAACAGACTCCTGAGAGGTGGGGGAGTTCAGACTACCCTAACTCTGAGCCCAACCCTGGCAATCTGGGGTTCTTCAACCTGACTGACTTTAAGTGCGTTAATTCCTCATGTAACGAGCTTTCTGTTGTGCATTGCAGTTCTGTCCAATATGTTGTCAGCCACTTTACATCGTCTCCTTTTGTTAGAGTCCATTTCTTCTCATCTTTCCTTTTCATTGAATCTGAGACATTTCTGCTACTGATGTTTCTGTCTGGGCATGGGACTGTGTTGCCTTTACTCACTTTTAAGGTAATATTTTCAGGCCAGTTTGGAAATAGACTTTCTACATTTCACATCCCAAATTTATTTTAATTGTTTGTGAGTTTCTGTATAGATTTCCTCTGTAACAAGTCAGCTCTGCCATTAATTTTGTGCCTGAATGTTGGCTTTATTCCAGTGTCTTGCTTAGCTTAGCTCTTCTGCCCCAACGGTATCTTCAAAGTCTTCCTCATCACTGCCTTCCTCAGTTGTTATGTGGTCATTAGGAAATCACCAGCTGCGATTTTTCTTTGAGGATTTGTATTTGATTTTCAGAAGGTTGGGATGAGGTGACAGGAATTGGGATGTCACCAAAATGTCTCCTCACGCCTTTGATCCAGAGGTGGGACAATATCACTTTGCATGCTAGAAACTGCTGACTTTAAATAAAAAGATGTTTTGTAAGCTTTAACAAATTTATGAAAGCAAACGTCCTTTGGCAAGGAGGAGGTAAATAACTTTCTACATAAGCAGTTAAATGTCCCATTTTAAAATCTTACATCCAAATATCTTCAGTAAGAGCCTGCTTGAGCCAACAAGTGGTTTTGAAATCCCAGTCTCAATATTGCTCTGGACATAGGTAATGAACCTATTTCCTAATATTGCTTTTTCAGTGTTGTAAATACTTGAGATAGACACCAGAGAAAAGGAAATCAATCCAACATGCACAGATGAGAAGATGAAACCTTCTCACTGCAACTAGTAAAAGGTTGGAGACGAGTTTGGTCTTGCTGGTGAGTCCCACGAAGTTCTGTACTTTATTTATAGCAGAGAAACTTTCCATGAACCCAAATAAATTGGTAGCGATAGACACAGCATGGGGAGCCTATTCAAATATTCTCTTCCATGTATCCTTTGCTGACATCCATCATCATTTAGCAGAGAGAAGATTAAAATTCCCATTAGACCTCTTTGTTTAATTGCTCTTATTGCTTCTGTCGCTCGACGCGAGCTGGAGAGGTGTGTGCGCTGATCCGAGCCGTGCGGGATCCATCCCGCTGTGCTCCTCCTCGCCCACCCCAGCCCCTGGCACAGCCTGCCCGTGCCCTGGGACAGCTTGCCGAGGGCTTAGGGTGGCCATGGGATGATGGATAGTCACGGTGCAGTCTGCAGGGTGGTAAAGGGAGCAAAAGCCCTAGGTACGGTGAGGGGCTGTTGGTGGTCCTGGTTGGCATGGCACGATGGAGCAAAAATGGGAATATTTATGGGGAGGGAGTACGAAACGCAGAGCTGTTCCTTGGTGATCAGCCAGTTTAATGCAGAGGATCAGCCAGCATTTTTTTATAGGGTCAAGAGCCTGTTTGTGAGACTACTGATGCAGAGACAAAGCTCACCATTTGTCTGCCATTAAAATTCAATTTGTAATCTGTCATTAAAGTACTCTTCCGCTCCCGAAACAACTGCTCCCAGGAGCTATGTGAAGGCACCCATTCCATACATTAATTTGCGTGCCATGTCTACAAGGCCTGTGGGCAAGGCTGTGTGCCAGGGACAGCAAAGAAGCGGCGGTGTCTGAGCCACGGGGGCACAACGGCTTTTCTGCGGTTGGGCAGGGAGCAGAGCATCCGTCCCTGTGCCACCAGAGGGATGCTGCTCTGGCGCTGGTCCCCACGTGAGCCAATCTCAGCCACATCTCATTTTCTTCGTTTTCTGGATGGTGACTTCCAGGCAAAACACACATGAAAAATAACAGGTAGCTTGGAGGCCGGGCAGTCCCACGTATACCTGATCTATGTCTGAAGCTCTTTTAGGCGTGCTGAGCTGCATGCTAAGAGCTTCTTTTGAAAGTCACCCTAGGCACCATGAATGCTGGTAGAGTATTTTTCCATCAGGGTGGAGGGCCCTGTTATATATTTATTTGCTTCAAATAAAAGTAATACTGGACTTGACAGGCAGTCAGTGTGGTTTGTGCTACCACATGTCTCTTCTGCCTTGTGTTTGCTGGAGGCAAAGATCAGATGGGTGACGACCCAAACCCTCTTTTGTCGGCAGGAATACCCAGGAGCTCTTTCTGGTGGAGCCACCAAACCCACCCCGAAGGACACATCTCTGGGTGAAGATGTCTCCACTGTGCCCTCCTGCCATAGCTGGGAGGGAAGGCACTGCCATTTCCCCCTCTGGACGATCAGAGGTGATCCTTTCTCCTGCTAAGCACCAGCCGAGGTTTCCAGGGAAGCTACAATGAATATGTGGCTTTGATTTTCTTTGGGCTTGTTCTACCTAATCAGCTAACCCAACCTGCTGAAGAAATGAAGGTGGGCCTGGCAGGCAGGAGAAGGGGCACTGGCTGATATTTTTTAGTATAATTTTGGATTTGCAGTATGCTGGATCCGTATAGTGATCTCTGAGAGCGGGTAACCTCCTTCCTCTAGGAGGGAAAAGGAACAGAAAAACAATGTGAGGCTGAATTTCTACCCAGATCTCCAGAACAGCTTAGGTAAGCATTTCTGGGGAGCGACAACGACCTAAGTGACACGGGTAGCTGCATGTGGGACAGACTGACGAGGGACAGTTGTCACACGAGGACGCAGGCGGCACTGCTACTGTCTGCAGTGTCTTCTGTGTGCAGATGCATCGTCACTCGCAGCGTAACCTACCCAGCCGTATGAGGAGACGACATATGCCAGCCTACACATTGCAGGGCTTTTGAGGCTTTCCAGCCCCGCTGTTTGTCAGATTAGAGCTGCTCCCTCTTAACCCCTTCCCTGCTGGTCTCCTACAAGCTCAGCATCAGGATCTCCTGGCAGGCTGAGGTCCAGACCAGAGCACCGGGGGGGACTCGTCCAACCAAAGAAGTGCCTTCTCACACCAAATTGCTGGCATTTCCTAGGTGTTACACACTTTCTGGGGAACACATTGCCTCTAGTACTCATGAGATGTTCAGGTACTAGGTGAAAAAGACAGTTTGGGAGACAGAAATGGTAATTTGCCTATGCTGGAAATAAGAAAAAAACAGTGTTTGACACCTGAGAGTTTGTCCTTGTTTCTTTTGTAAAGAATCCTGTCCTTCTGTGTACGTCTCCCTGTCTGATTTCTCACTGTCTGAGAAATGGAGCCCCATGCAAAGATACATAACAGACACCAGAAACAGAGCGGGTTTGCAGCAGAATTGATGTCTTCCAAGCCTGGAGCAGATATCGCCAGGACCTGCTGAGTGACTGCTGCATTCATGTGGGAAGGCTTGTGCCTGACAAATGTGTTTGAATTCTCTGAGTACATCAGGGCATTGCTAGATAAGTATGTAATAGAGGACATCATCTATCATGATTTCAGGGAAGCGTTTGACAGTATGCCACGAAGGGAATATGATTTACAAAGTAAGACAAAAGTGGTATAAGGAAACTATTGATATCACTTACAAATCAGATTGGCAGTTCGAGGGAGAGGACAGGGATGGGACACGTCGTAGCAGCAGAAGGCTGGGCAAAGGCTGGATTTCTCTGAATAATCCTCAAAGTAACCCTAATCTGATCACCCTGAGTACTTGGGACAGGGAGGAAAGAGAAAGCAAATGCACAGAAGCCAAGCGTGCTGGCCTGAAATGAAATTGTGTTCCAACGTTCAACAAGGCAAGAGAACATTAGGCAAAAGCGGCTGGGAACCATACCCCGCACGCCACCAGTAAAAACTAATTTGGGGGGCGACTCAGCACGGCAGACTGCCCCAGGACTCTTCAGTCACTGCATCCGAGGCAGGATGCTCTGACCCTGCTGGGAGCAGGCTGACCAGCAGCTCTGAGCAGGGAGGGTACATCCTGACGGCAAAATAATCTGCCGCTGCGTTACTCAGAGGTACATACAAAAAACCTTGTTACAAGTGGGCTTTGCCAAAATATCTGACTGTCAGCATCACGTCCGTGCTGGTCCAGGTTTTTTGTCAGGATCACCGGGAAGAAGGAGGCAGAGAACTGCCCATTTCCTAGGACACTGTATCAGGGCAGGATGCTCTTTGGAGTGGGACCAGCTCCTTCTGGCGGGGTGTGCAGCAGTTTTGCAAGTGGTCCTCATGGCCCTCGTGGCTACTGAGCTGCTACCAAGTAATGCCTTCCCTGATGGGCTTGGGAAGGTCCCTTCTGGCTCTTTTGTAGCTGGCTGGTTGGGAGCGATGCTCCTCACCTCTGCACAGGCTGCTCTTGCTGCTTGGGCAGACAGCAAATGTCAGCCCGTACCAGCAGCATGCAGCCCAAAATGGCAGAGGGAAAGAAGCAAAAAAAAAAAAATTAAAAAAAATCTCATTTTCACTCCTGCAAGGCTGGGGGTGCAAAGCCTACAATTTGTGCTTGTTTTCTGTTTTTTTCCACTGCCTGATTATTGCCAAGTATTTCATATAGACACAGCAATTTAGTTAGATTGATGGCCCTTGTCTCCCTAGTGACAAATGCAATGCCTGCCAGACGCTTGGCTCAAAACTGTCTTTACAATCATTCTGCTTTTTTAAAAGTTTAAATGCCCACTAGAGAAAAACTTAGTTTGTCATTTAGATCGGCCTTGGCTAAATTAGTTCATTCCTGATCAACCATAAGGCTCAAAACGAGTACAGTACTCCTAGAAGCAAGGGGGGTCCTCATAAAAAGCAGCGACAGGGTGGATTTAAACTTCCATCAGGGAGAGCCATTAGAGAAGAATATGGGGCAGGAAGATAATATTGAGATGCAGATATATACCCCACAGGTGTATCGCGGGGTCACAGGCTGGATCACAAGGACAGGAGAGACAGAGGCTGGTGTCGGTGCACCAGGGAGGGATGAAACCTTGGTCCCGCTGCAGTCACTGAGAGCGGTGTCACAGTGTCACAGTGTCTCACCGGGGTGCTGCATTAGTGTCACAGTCTTGTGGAGCTGCACAGTTTGTGGAAGAACCATCTCCTTGGTTTAGGGTATGGCTCATCTGAAGTGATGAGCTGGTTTTAGTCAAGCCCTTGGGGAGTGAGAACAATGTCTCTGCCTTAAATAAAAACAACCCTAGAAAGCTCCCTGGGTGGGGCTGAAAATATTTGTTACTTGGAAAAGCATCCCAGCCCATCAACTTTCAATTCCCTTTACTTTTGTGCAACTTTAAAAAAAAAACCAAACCAACAGCCATGCACATTCAGAAATACACTTTGGGAATTAATTTCTTCTCAGCTGATGTTTTAAATGTCAGCCCTGAGCCTGGAGTAAATTTTCACAGGCAAGTTATAAAACTCTGAAAACAGGATTTAATAATGGTAATGCTGACAAAGCCCAAACCACAGCAAACTTAGTAGGTGCCTCTGTGTGTACCTTCCAGCCAGATGGGCTGAAAAACAGGTAGGGTGGGAGATAATTTATTATTAGCTTGGTGCACTTCTCAAAGTGCTATAATTTGGAGATCTTCCTTTTCAGATTGGTAAAAGCCTGGATCTAGAGGCAGATTAATATTTCTAATTTCTCCACCTGCGTTATTTTATTTGACTCTGTATGGTGAACTAGCATTGTCATTGTTGATGGGTCCTGCAAGCCTATTTCTTTATGCAAGGCATGCAGAACGTGTTCCATTGTGTCCATCAAAATAACTTCGTTAGAGACACAGAGGCTGAGCCTGCTGTGCCTGTTAGTGGAGCTGAAATGAAAAATATCTGGCAGGAATGGAGTCTGGAGCAAACAAGAATTTACTTAGACTGAGGAAGAAAGTACGTTCTGATTTAGCGCTCAGCTCGGGTGCATGTTTTATGCATGTGCATATAGAAAGGGAAAATTCATTGATTTGCTTCAGAGGTAGTTTATGTCTTGATGGAACAAAGCGTGTAAGTGCCTGCTTAAGTCTGTTCCTGTTCAATAAAGTGTTTAAGCAGCTGCCTGTGTCCTACTGATATTAATGTAAGATTTAAGTGTCTGCTTAGAGTGAAATGTTCTCAGATGCTTTGCTGTACTGGGGCTGATGCATGCTGCTGTATTCTGGACATGGGAGGCATCGTAGGCTGAGGATGCAGAGACGAAGGACAGAGTGGTAGGTACTGCGTCACCACTGATGGCTTCCTCAGGTGTTCTCCAGATGCAGCTCTGGAGACATATTTTAGTGTTATCAGCGCACTTACACAGGGATTTATTTTTAAACTTGTCACAAGTTCTCCCTCATGCGAGTAGTTCATCCTCATGTGGGCAGCAGAAATGTGCAGGATCAGGACTGGTACAGGACCTCGTCCCATCGCAGGGATGTGCATGAGAAAGCTGGCACCAACCCCCCAGGTCCAAGGAATTTGTGTGAAATGATCAAACACACCCTCCCCCTGAAAAAAAAAATACACAAAAAAAAACCAAAACAACCAAACAAACAGCAATTTGGAGTTCTAATTCTGAGGATGAAAGTCATGTAATAATTTTCCTTGCAATGTCTATTAATGAAAACTTCATCGACTTCTTTTTCAATGTTGAGTTCACTTTTGCAGCTTAGATGGGGCATTTGGGGTTCAGTCCTGCTTGGGGCACCTCACAGGGGGTACCATCCCCTCTGTTTCTTGGTGGCTCCAGGAAATACCCCCAGGAACCGGCAGCTCAGCAGAAGCTGCAGCTCTCAGGATTGGATCCACGCAATGATCTATGCAATACAAAACCTGGAATCGATGACCAAACCTAGCTGCTTTTCCAGGCTTTGTAACAGCTTTGGGAAGGTTCTTATTTTTGTTTTCTCCCATGCAATCAGCTCAGAGATTAAAATTCACTGTTGCTGCTATTTCCAGAGAGGAGCTGGGAGCTGAGCTGAGGTTTCCTTTCTTCAAGAGGTTTTTAGTGTTGATAGTGCAGAAGAGTCATCTGTGACAATTATTTTGTTCTGTCAGTGTAGCTTCCTACATGGGATTTATTTTTACAGACAGGATCCTTCAGATACATTTTTTTTTCAATTCCATTTTCATTTAGCAAAGTAGCTTCTGTGGGTTGTCCTTGCACAGACATTTTTATACACCCTAGATAGATGAGTTGCTTTGCTGATTCTGGTTATGAATTGCCACCTTCTGTACATTTCAATGGGATTATTTTAAATCCATATTAGTGTTGTGGATTTCAATAGGAACTTTGCCTTGGACATTGCCAATGTCAGTCTATACAGAGGTTTGAGTCTCACTCAGCAATGAGATTTTTTTCTGAGGCATGAGATCCATGGATTAACTGACCACAAAATTCCTTTATCAGATAAAACATCCTTGGTGCTTCTCTTCTTTCTGGTCTTTTTCCTTCTTCGCTTTTTTTTTTTTCTTGCTCATTTTCAATATCTCATCTTACGTTAAAATTGTAGATAAGTTGCAGCAAAGATCATGTTTTATTAGCAATATTACAAGTCAAATTGATTAGAATTTATGTAAAAATGTAAATCGTTACATTTTAGGGAAAGGGATATCCGTGTAACAGCAACTTTAAACATTCAGCTGTCCACAGATAGGCTCATTAGTCTTCCCCTGTGCTTCCCTAGAGTCAAATTAAATGCCGATCACTACTCAGCCCTTACATCACACAACAAAGCTTTCCACAGGGCATGGGATTACACAGCCACGGTGCCATTTATAATACCAGCCCTCTGGTGTGGATATTGCCATGTCTGCCATTATATTTCAGATACCAAGCAGACAAAAACATGTATTTCCATAGAAACTGTAATGTGCTGCAGAGTACTGCCCTTCAGCATGCAAATATCTCTTGTAGTAGACTCAAGTGAGGCTGTTACTATATTCTAAAGAAGAATTGGGTGCCATATGCTGGTATGTATGCCAATCATGTTAGTGTTGGGGAGAATCGAATGGATGTTCTATTAATGTTTCTCAGGTGATGGATCATACGGTATAATTAAATATTATTAAATGTACTTACATTATCAAGTAATCTATGTATACTGGAAACCTAGGGAGTACACTGAACATTTAAAGGAATCGTTGAAGGGGAACCCTGGGAGGGAATAGGTACAACCTGACCTTGGATAAGGGCCTGGAGATGATGAAATGAGTTGAAGCAGAACCAAGGAGCGGAGGGAGCATGCGTCGAGTGAGAAAGGTGAAAGAGTTCAGCGGAGAGGAAGACTCCTTACTTCATCTGGACGACCACCTGGACGACCACCAGAGTGCGCCACGCATGTGCAAAGGGGAGGGGAGCTAATTAGAATGAAAAGCGAGGCTGATGTTGCAACCTGTAATGAATATGTATACCTGACGCAATATTGTATGTATAAATAACGGCTGGGAAGTAACGGGACTTGAAGCCAGATTTGGGCACCTGCCCCGGCTTCCAGCGCTGAATAAAGCACCTTCATATAATCACTTGGTGGTTATGTGGTTGCTACGCTAACATTTTGGCGACCCAGATGGGACAGCGTGGGCACTGCTGAGGCGGATCGTGTCTCGGTTTCGCTCCAGCCGGCACCGAGGGATTCTCGGGGAGCAGTCGACCACGACCGACCTCCGCTGCTCACGACGTACCACTGGAGTGGTAAGCAAAGGTGCTTTCAACTTTGGGTATTCGGTACCGATTTGGTTGGGAAAGCCTGCCGGTCAGACGCGGCGAAAGCCACGCTCGGTTGGGCAGGGAGCTCCCGGGGTAAGCCTAGGCGCCGTCCGTTAGACAGAGCGAAAGCTCTGCAGGTTCGGCATTGGTAACTGTATTGGTTTGTGCTGAAGGGTCAGCACCAGGTATTATTGGTATGTAGAAAGCGTGCTGCTGCTGCTCCGGCAGCTTTTTGCGAAAAGCACGCTGCTGCTCCGGCAGCTTTTGGGAAAGCACACTGCTGCTCCGGCAGCTTCTGGAAAGTGTGCTGTTGCTGCTCCGGCAGCTTTCGGGAGAGTGTGTTGCTGCAGCTTTCGGGAGAGTGTGTTGCTGCAGCTTTCGGGAGAGTGTGTTGCTGCTCCGGCAGCTTTCGGGAGAGTGTGTTGCTGCAGCTTTCGGGAGAGTGTGTTGCTGCAGCTTTCAGGAGAGTGTGTTGTTGCTCCAGCAGCTTTCGGGAGAGTGTGTTGTTGCTGCAGCTTTCGGGAGAGTGTGTTGTTGCTCCAGCAGCTTTCGGGAGAGTGTGTTGCTGCAGCTTTCGGGAGAGTGTGTTGCTGCAGCTTTCGGGAGAGTGTGTTGTTGCTCCAGCAGCTTTCGGGAGAGTGTGTTGTTGCTCCGGCAGCTTTCGGGAGAGTATGTTGCAGCAGCTTTCGAGAGAGTGTGTTGCTGCTCTGGCAGCTTTCGGGAGAGTGTGTTGCTGCTCCGGCAGCTTTCGGGAGAGTGTGTTGCTGCTCCGGCAGCTTTTGGGAGAGTGTGTGGCTGCTCCGGCAGCTTTTGGGAGAGTGTGTTGCTGCTCCGGCAGCTTTCGGGAGAGTGTGTTGCTGCTCCGGCAGCTTTTGGGTCCGTATCATAAGCTCAAAATGAAAAAGATTAAAGAAATTCTGGGAAAAGATGTACCTATCCCGCGGACATCCCCGCTGGGGTGTTTGCTAGCACACTGGAAAGAGGGAGGTTTTGGTCAAGAAATGCGGAAAGGAAAGCTGATTGATTATTGTAATATTTGGTGGCCACAGTATAAACTAGAGGACCAAGAAACTTGGCCTGAGAATGGAACATTGCAATATAATACAATTTTACAATAATGCTATTTTGTAAGTGGGAAGGAAAATATGATGAACTGCCGTATGTGGAATTATTCTTTTATTTGCGCCGAAAGCCTGAATGGCAGCATGCTTGTGGAATAATGGTGCTTGAAGTTTAAACTGAGGAACGTTGTTGTGCATGTACTAAGGAGGGACGCTGTATACAGCATCAGGCAATAGAGAATAATAAGTATTATGGGAAATAATATAATATAATAATATAATAATGTATATAATAATATAATAATGTATATAATAATATAATATAATAATATAATAATGGAAATATTGATCTGGAAGTTGCGCCGTCGGCTCCGCCGGAAGAGCCAGGACAGGGAGGGAAAAGAGAAAAGGAAGATAGCAGTAGTGATGGAGAATCCCCGATTTTAGTCTCCCCGTGTCACATAGGACCCGGCAACAGCGAAGGGCAGGAGAAACTATAAATGAAGAGGGAGGGAAAATAATCGCTCCCCTCAGGCAAGGAGTGGGGACAGAAGGACCGGTATATGTCAAGGTGCCTTTTTCAGCTGGGGATTTAATGATATGGAAGCAAGCAGCCGGCACCTACAGGGAAAACCCAGATAAAGTAGCTAGGATAATGAAAATGATAATTAAAACCCAAAATCCCGATTGGGATGATCTCCAGGTGATCCTGGATACTTTGATGGATTCAACAGAAAAGGACATGGTATTACGGGCAGCCAGAGAGAGAGCCCGAGAAGATATACGTAATGGATTAGTGCTTGGAAACCTGGATCAAAACTTCCCCACCGAGGATCCCCAATGGGATTATAACACAGGGGATGGAATAAGGAGGCTGAAGAGATATCAAGATTGGGTACAAATCGGGGTACAGAATGCCATGCCCCGGACCATAAATTGATCAAAATTGTATAATGTCAGGCAAGAAAAAGCGGAATCACCTTCCGCCTTTTTAGAGAGATTGAAAGAAACTGCTAAGAAATATACAGATTTAGACGTAGAGACTGAGCAAGCTAAAGCTCAATTAGCACTCATTTTCTTGGGACAAGCCCAAGAGGATATTAGGAAGAAATTGCAAAAGTTAGAAGGTGCAGATTTGAGAAATTTGGATAGGCTGTTGGAAATAGCCTGGAAAATCAAAACTAGCCCAGCCAGTAAAAATTGAACTTAAGGAAGGGGCCCGACCGGTACGGATTAAACAGTACCCGTTGAAGCTAGAAGCTAGGCTAGGGATAGTAAAGATTATAGATAAATTTCTTAGCTACCACATTCTGGAGGAATGCAAATCTGAATATAATACCCCAATTTTCCCGGTAAAGAAACCTAATGGGGAATACAGGCTAATGCAGGACCTTAGGGCAATAAATGAAATAACAAAAGATATTCACCCAGTGGTGGCTAATCCTTATACATTGTTAACATCTGTAAAAGAAAAATATAAGTGGTTTACTGTAATTGATTTAAAAGATGCCTTCTTCTGCATACCCATTGACAAGGATAGTAGAAAACTTTTTGCTTTTGAATGGGAAAATCCACGGAACGGACGAAAGATGCAACTAACCTGGACAAGGTTGCCTCAAGGATTCAAGAATAGCCCGACCCTCTTCGGCAGTCAACTAGCTAAAGAAATAGAAGACTGGATTAACCAAGGACAAATTCAGGTACCAAAGGATCGATACCTGCTGTTACAATATGTGGACGATATATTAATAGCTACCGAAGGAGAGTCAGAATGTATTCAGGTAACTGTTGATATTTTGAATCAATTGGGACTAAATGGGTACAAGGTTTCTAAACAAAAGGCACAAATCGCGTGCACAACAGTAATTTATTTGGGATGTGAAATTTCTCAAGGACAAAGAAAATTGGGAGTTAACCAAATACAAGCTATTTGTGAAATCCCCGAGCCGCGAAATCTGCACGAACTACGGGCTTTCCTAGGTATGGCCGGGTGGTGTAGACTGTGGGTAATGGACTATGGACTCATAGCAAAGCCCCTCTATGAAACCCAAAAGGCCTGTACATTTACCTAGGGAAAGCCACAACAAGAGGCCTTTAAGAAATTAAAAGAAGCCCTGATAAAGGCGCCTGCCTTGGGCTTGCCGGACTTATCAAAGGACTTTCAGCTGTTTGTGCATGAGAGACAACGATTGGCATTAGGAGTACTGACCCAGCGACTTGGGAGCTGGAAAAGACCTGTGGGGTATTTTTCTAAACAATTGGATGCGGTAAGCGCCGGATGGCCCTCGTGTTTAAGGGCCGTGGCAGCCACAGTCCTTTTAATACAGGCAAAAGGGGGGCCATTGGCTATCGCCCAGCCGAATGAATCTTAAGAACTACTAACCTATTGAACCCAGCAGTGTTTCTAGGAACAACTACGGAGGAAGGAGACCTCAGTCACGATTGCGTGGAGATCATCGAATATACCTATGCCAGCAGAACAGACTTAAAGGATCAGCCTCTGGGGAGACCGGATTGGGAACTTTTCACGGATGGAAGCAGCTTTGTGGAAAATGGGACTCGTTATGCAGGATACACGGTAACTACATCAAAGGTAGTGATTGAGGCAAATTCCCTACCTCCGGGGACTTCAGCCCAACGAGCAGAAATAGTCGCCCTGACGCGGGCCCTGGAACTAAGCGAGGGTAAGGATGTGAATATTTGGACAGATTCAAAATATGCATTCGGGGTAGTCCACGTACATGGGGCATTATGGAAAGAAAGGGGAATGCTATCCTCATAAGGGACTAATATAAAATATCAGGAAGAAATATTGAAATTAATAACAGCTGTACAGAAACCCCAACAGGTGGCCATAATGCATTGTAAAGCTCATCAAGGAGGGATGTCAGAGATTGCAGAAGGTAACAGATTGGCAGATTTGACGGCCCGGAAGGTCGCGCGTGAAGTACGGAAAGTAATGGCTCTAATTCCATCGAAGGTAGGCCTCTCTTGTTTTAAATTACCTAAAGACCCAAAGTATTCAGCAGAAGATGAGAGACTTGCAAATTTGATGAAGGCCCAGAAGAATCCTGACGGCTGGTATGCGACTGCGACAGGACAACTTATAGTGCCTCCTATAATAATGCGAGAAATCTTACAAATAAAACATAATGAATGTCACTGGGGTGCAGGAGCAATGGTGACCTATTTGAAACGAGGTGTCATCTCGGTACACATGTTAACAATGGCAAAGTCAGTAATGTCAAAATGTGAGCTTTGCTTAAAGAATAACCCGGTAGCAAGGAAACATGCTGAGATGGGAAGAACTAGAGCTGGGATAGAGCCTGGAGATTACTGGCAAATAGACTTCGTAGAACTGCCTAAAGCAAGAGGTTATAAATACCTATTGGTAGGGGTTGATACTTTTTCAGGATGGCCGGAGGCCCTTCCCTGTCGCACCAACCAAGCAAAGGAAACGGTAAAATGGTTACTACAGGAAATAATCCCTAGATTTGGTGTACCATTGGGTATTTCTTCAGACAGGGGACCACATTTCATTGCCAATGTGGTTAAGGAGGTTAGTAGGTTACTGGGAATCACCCAGAACACCCTATCCCACTTACTCCACCCCCATCCTATAGTACTAGCGTTAACAAGCAGGCATAGAGGAATCAATAAGATAGTAGACTAACGAAGATGCGTTAAGATTATACTTACTAATCTCTATATCAAGTTATACTCACTAACCTCTACTAACCTGATTCAACCTAATAGTAATGAAAATACTTGCTCTTGGTATGAGTGAAGTATTTTCAAAGGGGGGAAATGTTAGTGTTGGGGAGAATCGAATGGATGTTCTATTAATGTTTCTCAGGTGATGGATCATACGGTATAATTAAATATTATTAAATGTACTTACATTATCAAGTAATCTATGTATACTGGAAACCTAGGGAGTACACTGAACATTTAAAGGAATCGTTGAAGGGGAACCCTGGGAGGGAATAGGTACAACCTGACCTTGGATAAGGGCCTGGAGATGATGAAATGAGTTGAAGCAGAACCAAGGAGCGGAGGGAGCATGCGTCGAGTGAGAAAGGTGAAAGAGTTCAGCGGAGAGGAAGACTCCTTACTTCATCTGGACGACCACCTGGACGACCACCAGAGTGCGCCACGCATGTGCAAAGGGGAGGGGAGCTAATTAGAATGAAAAGCGAGGCTGATGTTGCAACCTGTAATGAATATGTATACCTGACGCAATATTGTATGTATAAATAACGGCTGGGAAGTAACGGGACTTGAAGCCAGATTTGGGCACCTGCCCCGGCTTCCAGCGCTGAATAAAGCACCTTCATATAATCACTTGGTGGTTATGTGGTTGCTACGCTAACAATCAGTCACATATATCCCAGTGTCTATATTGCAGCTCTCATTTCTACCTTTGCATGGTGCATGACTTCTGTACTATGAGGAGGACTTGATGAGCACTGGTCTAACTCTGGTCCCATGGGAACCGTGAGGAACCTGGGCTGCTTGAAAGTGAAGATGTAAAAAGGGATGTCAGTGCAGAACCACTACAAGCCACAGGATTAAACACCTCATGTAAGAAAAGCGGAGTGCCTAGTAATGTCTGCTGTAGTTTCTTGTCTCTGTCATTCCCGGGCAGATCTCTAATTTCAAATGATTGCCACGTCTTTTTATTTTCCCTCACAGAGCAAGTCCAACTGCCATGTGCTCTGTCTGAAGCCCTACAGGTTGTACATTCCATGCGTACTTCATCCCAAGGGCAAAGACACTCAGGTTTAACCAAAATTGCTTGTATACAACTGACACTTTTTGTTTGGCTTAGAATTAAAAGGTCTGATTCGCTGTAAACAATTTAATGATTTTCTTTTGTCAATCAAATCAGACTTTAAAAGAAAACAGCTATTCTTTCAAATGAAGCATCCAATAGCAGTTTGAAAGCTTTGAGACAAAATGCTTCACATTTCCAAAAGCTTTGTATTTTAAAAGCTAGACAAAATGCCATATTTTCCCCCATTTTATTCCCTTCCAGTTCTCTTCAGCTGCAAGTTTCACTCTTGGTAATAGTTTTGTCCCTCTGAGATGCCTATTGTGCAGAGATGTTGATAGTTATTTCAATGAGTAAGATCATTATCCAAAAAATAGTAATGTTTGCAGCATGCAAAATGTTAAAATGCTAAGAAAACCCACAAGGAAGCATGGCCATGGTTTCCACTCTCAGGCAACAAATTCTCCATAGGCAGGGACCCCAATCCACTGGTCCTCGATGCTGCAGTGCTGCAGGTGGATGCTCTTCCTTAATGATTAGAAAGGCATTTACAAATATTTTACCCTCAAAACTATTGGGAACATAATGAGAATAGAAATAAATTGCTTGTTGTATGTTTGAGAACTTGCCTTTAAGAATTAAGACAAGAATTATGTTGCTTACTTGCTTCTTTCTAAAAAAACTACATCTGTTTTGAAATGATGTTGTGCTTAAATAACTTTAATTTTTGAGTTTGCTTCAGTTCCAAAACCTCCGATTTGAAGGCAGCATTAATAATTGATGACAATGAATAGGCACAGCATATGAAAATACTCACCAAAATTACACCTTCAGCCACGGTGTTTTAAAGCACCCCTGTTCACACTGCTGCATCACTTTTGGGGGACCAAAGCCAGGGAATCACCCCTTATCCCTTTCCTGTTACTGGAATATTGAAAAAAAAATAATGAAACTCTTACAGGAAGGCTTAGAAAATGAACAGTCGGAGACTGGACTGGGTGCCAGCTCTCCACATGTCATTTTTCATGTCGTTCTGGCTTTTATTAACTGTTATAAAATTGGCCTTTGGTGGTGGTTGGATGCTTCAGCCCTGCAGGTCCAGTGGTAGAGAACTGACCTTATTCTCAGATGTAAATACTGCTTGCTGCAAGAGGCTCAGTCTAAGAAGAGCTTCACCTCAATGTTGCTCTGCAGCACGTTAAAACTGAGAAAATCAATATGTATTCTAGTAGACAGGAACAAATTGGGTCTTAAAGTGTAAATAGGTCTGTGTGAAATACAATAAAGTAAATTTAACTAGTGAACTGTATTAACTGTGGTGATTATTCTGCATTCAGGGAGGATAATTTATGTAACGTTCGTCAGCGCTGCTGGAGTTTCCACCATAGATCTTGAAGGTCATCGCCTGAGCTGGGACCCGAACCTTTCCAAAGGTAAAGAAAGTGTTTTCAATTAGATTAAGCCTCATTATTATTTTCCGAGTCATCTCACCTCCGTCACAGAGCCGACTTCTGAGAGCAGGGCAGGATGGTGCCGAGGTGTCTGGGAGCACGCGGGGCGTTTGCTGGGTCCCCGGGGCCAGTCCCGGCGCTGGAGCTGCAGCTTCTGCATCACCAGAGCACGGCTCCTGGGCTTCCTCGGCTCACGGCTGCTTCCTCTAAGGCAGACGGAGGAGAAGAAAGGGTCTGGGAAACACAGCTCTCTTCCTCTAGGCTGTGCGTGCAGAAGGCGGCTACGATTTTGTGTGAATAAATAACAAGTGAACTCATTTCCAAAGGAGTGGTGGTTTTTTGTTTTTATTTTTGCCTTAGAAATGTTCTTGTAAAGGAGCCTGGCATTGGATGAAGTTTTTGAAATCTGAAGTGAACTTGTAGAGGATGGAACAGAGAAACTCATTTCTCTATTATATCAGAATACTTTTTTTCATAATAGCTTGAAGCTGTTTCACTTGGACTTTGGTACAGCAGAATATTAGCTGTAATAACAGGATAAGTACCAGACTATGGCTGTTCTCATGTTATTGAAACAGAAGTTAGTGTTGTATCAGAACTACGTGATCTAGCATGAGTGAAAAGAAACACTCCCATGTTCCCAAACCAAATAAAAAGAAAAAACATGTTTACAGGAAAATTCAGATACATTTTTTTTTTTCATTTAGAATGAAAACAAACCTCAGGATTTTCTTCAAAGCTGAAAACCTGACCACCATCCCCAGTGACTGCCATAAGCACAGGTTCAGCTGCTGAAGACTTGCTCGGTGAAGTCTTCAAATGCAGAGCACCTTGCCAAGCCCAGCACCTGCCTCCAGTCTGAAGGTGATCTGGGGGCCTTCACCCAGCATTAAATCTGATTAGTGATTTTCATGAATTTATGACATTCTGTATCACATCTCTCTGAGTGTGTGTTTGATGTATAACACAAACAGAAAGTAGGCTGGTAGAGAAAAAACTTATTGCATTAAGGAAGAATTTTTCTGTTAGCAATATGGGTAGCATGGATAAATACTCCATTGGTTTGAAAACAATAAACATTGGGAGGGGCAGAGGGAGGATCTGTGCCTTATAAAATAAGCAAAGAAAAGGAGACAGAGTCTGTGACCCCCAAGAGGAAAGGGCAGGTCTGCTCTCCTTGCAAATACTGCTGGGAATGGTCTCTGGGGTTTCCAAAAAGATCCACTCACTGTTGCAAATGCAGTATGGCCTCAGCAGCTTGTTGATCTTCAAAAAAATATTTTAATAAAAATAAATTAATCAGACAATACTTCTGAAGCTATCTCAGTAATTTCCTTGTAGTTGAGACCTGAAGCAATATTTGTATTTAAGTAGTACGCAATGTATGAGTAATGTTTTCTTGTTGTTTTGGAAAGGTCCTCTAGCACTACTTCTTCACAAAATAAGGACTGCTAAAGGGATTTCCAGTTGATAAATCTGACTGCATTTTAGGCATAACCATTAAACTAATTAAAATCCAGTGTGACCGGTATCTTTCAGTTGAGTTTGGTCATAAATATATTCAGCTGAACTGTTTCCATTGCCAGCTCTGTAATATCATCCTGGCAAACAGTCCAGCTGAGTTTCAGTAATTTCTCCTTCTCCATATTATTCTGTACAGCCTTACTGTATTATGGTGTTATTTAGATGTATTTTCTCAGGATAAAAAATATTTACTCAGGGCCATATTCTTGCCTGGTGGCATCGTTCACTTGAATCCACTGGAGTCAATAAAAAATAAAGAAAAATGAAAATGGGAGCTTACAGGTACATAAGAAATTTTGGGGTGAAATTACCCAAGATTAAGTACTTCCCCTCTGGTAGCTTGAAAGAAGAGTTCAATTTCTATTATCAGTGTGCTCCCTAGTTCCCCCAAACTCTAACAGTGATTAGCTTTATCTTAAAGTAATAAAATTCAGGTAAAAATACTTTTAATAGGTTTGTTTGTAATGGTTTTCCTACAATGGAAACTATATGGGAGCTTGGACTGACCCAGAAAGGTAAAGAATAACACCAGACTTTCAATTCAAAATTATGTGAATATGTCATGTGGGTAATGTCCTTCTCTTGACTGTTGTATTCCACCACCAGGATTGCCAGGCAAGGCGAAATCATAGGATCATTAAGGTTGGAAAAACCTTATTTTCCAGATAACTGTTTTCTTGTTAAAATGTTACATCTATTTTTTTTTTCAATCATCTTTTGCATTCCCTCAGTGCCTGAGTGCCCTTGCCAGCAACACAAGATGTGCCATGCTTCAGTGTCTTTGGGCAGCAGGACCGAGGCCCTGGCTTGGTACAAATCTCACGTTATGGCATTTTTTGAGCGATTTGGAATGAAAGAAGAAGGACCCAGGCAGATCCAAGGAGTGAAAGTCAGCGTTATGGGGAGGCTTCTGCGGATAAGTGGAGGATCTTGGCAAAACCGAGATGCTTTAATAACAGATGGCAGGGAGCAGGCTTAGCTCGTTCTTCTTCCATCCTTCTCCTGTGAGAAGATCCCTCCACATGACATCCTGCCCTGTCTGCTTGGATCTGGAAGTACACAGCCTCCCAGTACCCTGGCCAGAGAAGCAACATAGGGCCTGAAGTCCCTACAGCTGATAGTGTCCTGCATCCAGACGGAGCGACTTGAACAGTAGCCATGCCCTGCTACGCCAGAGCTAAATCTGGGTCCTGGGGTTTGAAAAATCCAAGGGTTTTGTCCCAGCAGCGACTGAAGGAGAATTTCTCCATGATTTTTAATCTTCAGGTTTGAAACCTTGAAAGGAAATGTGCCAGCCTTGAGCTGGAAAGGACTTCATAATGCCCCGGCTGGTGAGAAATAGCCCATATATTGCTGTGAAAGGTAATGCAGGCCTTTGTGAACGTCTGCACGCAGGAAGGTGATTGAAGTGCTGCTCCACAACTGCTAGTTGCTGCAGGCAGTAAGCAGAGGCTGGGCTGTGAGAGCTGTGAAATTCCACTTTCAGAGGAATCTGAGAAAAGCAGGTTTAAAAATAAGCGATCAAGCTGATTTCCTTTGTTAATGACTCAGTGATTCACCCAAGATAAAGCCTTTCAGCTTTGAAGGGTTCCACTCCTGGGAGTAGCTTTCTTTGGAACCAATTGTTCTGAATGAAAATGGGAGCGCAGCTGAAACCAGTACTGATGAGACGGTACCCACTATGACTAACTTCCTTCCTTCGTCTTCTTTGCCCCTTTTTCTCCTCCTCCTCCTCAACTACAGACCTCCTCAATCACTAACAGCTCCCAGCCAGGGTAAATAGATATTTTGCCCTTGGCTGACCATTTTAAATGCTGACCACCATCACCATGCTAGCTGCTTCAGCTGGGAAATGCAGAGCTCCAGTGGTCCCCCACCCTCGTGTCAAACAAATAAACTGGTGAAACAAACTGCAGCTGGGGGAGTTTCACGGTGGCTTTTCTCCTGCAGCTAGCGCAGGAGCAAGCCAGCAAGGCTGGAGGGGACGAACGTGTGACATGCCAAATTGCTGCACGCATACTAAGCTGTGGTCAAGGGAAAGTTGGTAAGGAGAGGCAGTGCCTGCCCTGGAGCAGCTGATGCAGCTGGAACAATCAGGCGTTTGCTCAGACACACAACCCATTCTTCTGGGATGAAGATTTAGCTCCGAAGTCCAGTACAGGAAGAATGTGGGAATAAAGGCTCATTTAAGGTAGGCTTCACTTCTACTTTTCTGTGTTCTCTGTGAAGTGCTCAACCCACACAGCCCTCCGTCAGTAAGATTTTAGAGCTGAAAAAGAGCTTTTGTTGGCTCTTTTTCCAGCTATTAGAGATGCAAGATATCACCTCTCCCTAAAGGTCTCGCCCCTTTCATGTCCTTAGACCACGAGGGTTAAAACACAGGAGACCCAGGTACTTCACCCTTGGTTATTTTGATAACCAGTTAAAGGAGCAAATGGTGGTCTAAAACCCAGAGGATGCTGAAGCCCCTCAGGTGGATCTGCTGTACCAAAATCCAGGGAGCCAGCAGCCTCTAGGGCTGATCCCTTTGACAAGCATCACGGTCTCACTCCGTTTCACGTTCACTTTTAAAACCGTCTCCCAAGTTTCCGCCCACAGGGATCTCACCCTGTGATAATGGAGGAAATGCAGAGTTTTGCAGAGGAACGGTGATGCACTAAATAACCCCTGCCAATAGCAGGCTACTTCACTGCCAGCTCCAGATGGGTTTTTTAATCAAGCAGAGCAATATTGATGGCCTCTTGCTTGAGCTCTTTCACTAATTGCCTTCCAACATGAACTCAGCAAAAGGTATGATAAATCTGAATTCCCACCAAACGTAAGGCTGGGATGAAGACGTATTTTGCCTGCGCATAGGCAGAAGTCAGCAAACGGGGAACCTTTACACTTAAGTCTTTCTTTTGAAGATGTTTTCACTGACTTCTCTGGATCTTGAAATGCATAATTTAGCATCTTATGTTTTACCTCATTTAAAAGAAGCTGCCAAATCCTTATCTCCTTACCCGCAGCTTTAAGGCAGTCTTTAACACTTACAAAGGAGCTGTATTAAGTATTCAATGTTCTGTGCTCATTTCCATTATGTTTACTAAGCAGTTAGTATTATTAGGTTGCTGCTATTTCTCATACTACAATATGTGCTATGCAAGTTCTCAGATCTTCAGCACTCACCTACAGAAATATCTAATGGGTTTTAGCTTCAGGAATTTG
This sequence comes from Anser cygnoides, assembly GCF_040182565.1. Classification (NCBI taxonomy): domain Eukaryota; kingdom Metazoa; phylum Chordata; class Aves; order Anseriformes; family Anatidae; genus Anser; species Anser cygnoides. Next base: position 9,850,050 of record NC_089882.1, on the reverse strand, counting down.
TGTTTAAATTGGTATTTAAGAGGGATTATTAGCATAAATGTGAACATAGCTCTAAACTGGTGAAATATGTTCAAACATTACAGAAGACTTGGAACCTGCCAGCAGACCTTTTCTGACTTACCTGCTGTTTCTAATAGGAAATATTCATTAAACATCGACCTGTTGGTGAAAAGGAGGAGATATTTCAGCTGATGTTTTCACCAGCTGAGTTAATTCTGCTCTGTTCTCTAACTGTACTGAAGATGACGCTGTTTTCAGTTACACACTTTGTTCTCTGTTCTTGAGGGTTATCACTGATCCACTCTGTCCTTGCAGAATTTCTGGGCTTGGGCTCTGCTGCAAGTTTGGGAGAACAAAGCTAGCATTTTTTTTATACTCATTAATTCCTATCCTTTGTTATTTTCACCCAGGGACCTTCTCATGTCCCCTCTCCATTACCTTCAACATTTCAGCCTTCCCAGGAAAGAGTAAGGAAAGCCCTTTCCTTTCAGCAGTTGTAATCCCTTGCGTGATTTCAAACTAAAACTGAAGAATTGAAGGGTCGGAGGCACCCTTGCTCTGTAGAGAGGGTCAGTATGGGGTTGGGGTTCGGTGACGCTTGCTACCCATGGGGAGATGAAGAAGGATGCATTTGGCAAAGTGCTGGTGCAGGGTGCTGCCTTGTGCCAGCTCCTTCCCTTTTTGAGGAAAAAAGAAAAGCCCATTCTGCAGCCCCTCAAAGAAAAGCTCATTTTGCAGGCTGGGAAACTACCCTGACTGCATTCGAGCTCTAGGAGGGTTGTGTGTTTTTGTCCCAAGGGGGAAGATGCCATCTCTGCCCCATGACCCAGGGGACCAGACACATCAGGGCCTCCAGGGGCTGTGCAGGGACTGTCACCTCCTCACACCTGATCATCACCCTTCTCCCACCAGACTCCATCAGACAAATGACAGGAGGCTGATCTGGTGCTTTGGATGTGTCTGTCACCTCTCAGCAGTCAATGATTCACTGGCCAACTGTGGCTGTTTGCGTTGCCTCTTGAGAAGTGCTTGAACTAGTCCTGAGCATCCCCCTTCCAAACCTCCCCGTGCTCAGGGCATCTACAGTGCTCTGCCCAGCCGCCCTGGGGCCAGGCTGCCTAACCGTGTTAGGGGACAGTAATTTCCTGTTGAGACAGCCAACAATCTCCCTCATTTCAAATTTTCTGTTTAATTTCATTTTGCGCTTAAATTAATGCAGTTTTCTCTGTGCTCCTCTCAGAGCAGTCTACCTCCCGTAGGGGCTCTCTGGGATTTCTGCCCTGAGCAGGCTGAAGGCACCTCTGCAGCTTTCGGTGTGCTCAGACACCAGGTCCCTGGGCGATGCTGCCAGCAGAGGGGTGTGGAAGTGACGGCACCTCCATACTTTCGATTCCTCACCCGATCTGGAGAGCCGAGGCACCAGGCCCTTGGCTTTCACCATGCAAGAGGCTGATTTTGACACAGACCTTGGGCACACTCGAATCCTGCTGAGGGCAGGCAAAGCACACGCTCCCTCCTGGCACGTCTGGGTTGTGTCCTCCCAGAACAGCAGCTCTGCTCTGCCTTTTGGTTCTGCAAATGCCGGTTTGGGGAGCAGAGGCCTCAGCCCTCCTGCACAGCAGGGATTTGATTTTCTCCCTGCAAGTGTATGTTTCTTGCCCTGAAACCAAGACCGTACTGCTGAGCCCCTTTGGGTGCGTTCCCCAGAGGCTCCCAGGTGTCTCTCAGGGAGGTGGCAGCACAGATGGTTCCCAAACCACCCTGGTTTAAGCTGTCCCACAGGTGAGTGCCTCAAGGCATGTGGATGCACCCTAGCTCCCCTTGATTAAACAAGCAGCTGCCACTTCTTCCCGAGCAGAGAGGAGAACATAGCTTTGTACATCTTGCCTTCAGCCTCTGATGATTTCCTCATCAAGGAGAACCTCGGCGTCAGCCCATCTCTGTAAATATCCTTTGAGATGTTTGGCTACAATAAAAGCAGTTAGATGCAGGCACCAGGTGTTTTCATTAAGCACTATGTGGTGCTATAATTTTCATTATGTAGAAACTGCTTAAATGACTCTGCAAGGATGAGAATGCAGTGCCAACAGGGCTTTCAAAGAGTGACAATTTATTAATATTACTGAAAGCCTCGGAGGTCAGCCTTCCATTGCACTTGACGTTCCGTGGCACAGCTGCAAATACTGGGTCTCTTGCAGGTATTTTCCATTTCAGGTTACTGGCAGAGAAAAGTAGGAAAAAAACTTAATGCACAAAGAGTGGAATGGATTTGTGGTACCATACCATTTGCTTCAGCAATCTGAACAGGGAAATAAACTTTCCAGAAGACATTTATAAGCGTTTCTTTGTGTTTTAGGACTAACAGGTTTATGTGGGATGAGTCACGGTGCCATATTCTGTTTTTAAGAACAGTGACGCATCCAGCGTAATTCTTTCTGAAGTTGCAGCTCAGGACCTGCCTCAGGAACCCAATGCCACCTAGTGAGGCTGTCAGAGTGTGGTGTGTGTACAGGCCAAGTTCCCAGACGCCTGGGCAAGGCTCCCTCACATATATCCCCTCCTGGTCTGCCCACTTATTCAATCTCTTGCTTAACTTAATGAGATGAGGACCAGCTAAATCATCTCTGGAAGTTTTCAACTGATTAATCAAAAGGGAAACCCACAGTACGGAGCTTTCCAACAAAAATAATGATGGTTTTGTAGGTGCTGCAATATTGCATTTGGATATTCAAAGTACAAATTTGATTTTCATTTTAAAACAAATTTCATTGTATAATTTCACATAATTTTTCACCTCAGCCTTCCCTATGCAGAGATTTTTTTAAATGATTTCTTTTTAGAGAAAACGAATTAACTTAGTTGCTCTGAATTGATTTCTGCTTTCGGTTTGACAAGCCAAAAATGTTTTCATTTGGATGAAAACCTGAAAAACATCATGAGCTGGAGCACAACTACTTGGCTCTCCAAAATGGGAACCACTTTGTCCATCGATTTCCTCCCCAATAATTGCTGGGTGAGTCAGAGTGAGGTCCACCTCCCACAGATGACAACTAGGAGAACAGAAGAATTGATCAAGTATAAAAGGTAGCAAAATCCCAAATGCTTCTGTATTCGCAGCAAGCACCGGCTATTCCCACAATAAACGTGCCCACATCCCTTAGAAGAGTTTAAAGACAAAAACAAAGTTTTTGTTAGTAGGGGGTCATCCCGGAATCTCTGCTGAGCAAATGGAAGAAGATGTGCCTGGCCTTCCCATCACAGTCTGGTCAGGTTGAAGGTCCCACCAGGAGCCCCAGGTACCCGCTGGTGCTGCGGGAAGCTGCAGGATGCTGAGCTGAGCCTCTCGCAGCACAGCGGGGTTTTCTCTCCCACACGCCAGCGATAATGAATCACAAAGCCTATTGTTTCTTACTTAAGATTCACCTCCGGGGAATTCAGATGAATGCGGGCACGGAGGAAAGCCGTCTCATTGCCGTGGGAGTGTGTCAGCACTTCACTGCGGCGGGCAAAGATGAGCTCCCTCAGGTTAAACCTTCGTGGTGGGGATCAGCCCGTGCCCTGAGGCAGGGTATACGGAAAATACACAAACCTTGGATTCCTTTCTTTCCAACAGAGGCATATTAAACCTCTTCGGCGTTAGGAGATGACCTGTTGGTCAAAACCGGAGAGCCCGTTCAACCAGCACCGGGCTCAGGGCAGCCGCTCCGCTCGCTTTTCCCCTTCAGGTATTCCTCCGTGAGGCTCAGCTCCCGCAACTGTTTCAAATGTGCCAACATGATGTCTGTCCTATGAATCACCGAATTACATATAGAATCTCATTCTGTTTGACATTCAATCCAGTCTCTAGGCCAAAACATATGGCAGCATATCGAATGCCTTAGCATGGTCCAAAAATTGAGCAGCGAAGGGCTTTCTGGCTGCTCAGGGAATGGCTCAGATCTAAGTGCAGTGACAACACAGCAGTTGTTTACCTCTGGATGTTTTTTACTTCTTTTCAAAAGAGCATGGAGTCTGGTAAGAGGTGGCCAAGGAAGGCTAACGTGCAATGGTCCAAGTATGTCCCATAAGCAAGGGACTTGGTTTAGTCTAGGGCTTAGCAAGAGACGTTGAAAAGAACAAGCAGCCAAAGTACAGCACTATTTTTTTTTCTCCTATTCAGGACTTAGCCATGTTCTGAAATATTTTAGAGCTGGTTGGAGCTTGGAAATACTTTCCTGGGCTTTCAACTTGTTCTTGCCTGCTTCATTATGTCAAATTATCCAGGAGAGCTACAAATGACTGAGATGCAAGGAATGGTCTTGGTACCAGTAGACTGAGCAGATGCTGTTATCCTTCCTGTTGCTGCTCATACATGAGAGGTTCTCCCGGCTAAAGGTTAGACAGCCATTACCTCCATGTTTCTTAATCACCTCATTTTCCCAACAAAATTTAGTATTAGACTTTAAAAAAATCTGTGGAAAACAGGCCTAACAATCTTTTTTTTTTTTTTCCCGCATCATCTCCATTTTTAACAGAATTGTCTCAAAATACTGCAATGAACACCTGCCTCTCACAACCACTGTGAAGATTGCCTAAAGTTAGAGCAATGCCTTGAAGTCAAATCGTATGTAGGAAGGCTAACTATCATTACTGTGTTGCTAATAAGGTTATTTTAAACTCAAAGTAGGTCACTGAAGGAGTTTCATAAAAAAACCCTGCACAACACAGTATTTAAAAACATTATCTGAGAACAAAAGACGAACAGGCTCAAATGAGAGAAACAGACCAGGAATTAAGCAGTGTCTTTTAACAGGCGATGGTGCAGCAGCTGCCACAACCTGGGTGCTGTGAACCCATGGGTGGCACAGGGTGCAGAAGGGTTTGTATGCCCACCGAGGGCATTTTGTCCCCAGCAAGCAGCTCATCCCGAGATGATTGCTGGAGTGATTAGCAAAGAGTTGGGATGAGGTACATTACTGACGTAATGATAATAAATGGAGGCTTTCACTAATCTGCAGGGTGCAGATTGTCCTTCCGTAAAATGAGCCAGATGCTGATGGCATGATTTAAAAGTGGGAAAAGTACAGTATTTCTGTTCAGCCAGGGTTTGCAGTAGGACACACCTGCAAGACATGGAAACGTTTTCCCCCAGTAGTAACCAATCCACAGCAGGCTGCTCGATTATTTATTTATTTATTTTCATTTTTTTTTTCCACAAAAATGGTTATTGCTACAACTTCCCTCTCCTGGAAAGCACAGAAATGTTCTTACTGAGCCAGAGCAAATGTCCAGCACACCCAGACATGGCTGCAGCAGGAAAACCTCTTCCACTGGAGCAGCTCATCCCATTTGAAGCCTTTCATCTTGGGTAATCCATGACTATTTCCTTATGAAATATCTGAAGTGGAGCAAACGGATGTCACTAACAATTTGCTGAGTTAAATCGAAGTAAAAGCAGACAGCTAAGATGTGAGTGCAGGTCCCTCTTTTCTGTGAGTAAGGAAAGTTTGTATGTGGAGTTTGGAAGGCTTCCATCCATGATTCACGTTGGCCTTCTAATGCTCATAATACTTGCCCATGAGTGTACCTACCTGCAAATAAATTAGGCTGAAATATTAGACTGCACCTGAGCCAAGTGATTTCTTTCCTGGCAGTGAGATCCTCCAGTTCCACAGCCCAGCATTTCCTGGCCAGTGCAATAATCACCATATTTTATAAGCTCAGCTGAGGTGGCTTACTGGAACTGTCTGCTATCCACTCTTGTCTTCATTCACTTCAGTTCAGTGTCCCCCAGTTTATGTCAGAAATGGGAGCCCAAAACCTCAGCAATTCCTCCTCTGAGTTCTAATTTACAGCTATTCATGCAAGATGGAACTCATATTTCTTATTTCTATAAATAATTTTCTTACAATTTTTATTTCTATCTCCACGTATTGTTTGCAAACCAAAATACTGTGACAAGTTGGGAGCTCCTTGTTTTATGATCAGCATTAAGGAAAACAACTCGCAAAAACCTTGTAAAACCAGAAAAGAGTAGACTTCTATTTCATCCATTCCTAACAAATCTGTGCAATGTAAGTTTGTTTTTACACAATATAATTTTTAATGTAATTGTCATTTTAAAATGCAGTAATTAAGAATAAAATCACCACTGATTAGTGTGGTAGCAGCCTGGGTTAGGCACAACGAGGATGAAGCGAACATTAGGAAATGCCACAACAAATTGGACCTAGATTCCACGAAGCTGCTAACAATACAAACCTTTAGTTATTATCTCATAACTCCAAGTGAGAAAGGGAATTACTGCCGTAGTGACAAAGTGCAACACCGGCACATCTGCACGCGGTAATCATCCTCCTTAATTATGGTGGCACGCGGTGAGTATGCATCACACAGATGGGACCTCATTTTGTTGGTTCCAGCCCTCGCCAGCCTTCCCCACGTGCACGGTGGCTGCTGTGCAGGCAGGTGGAAGAGACCACGGTGCCCAAATGTGCCCCGGCTCCTTGTCTGTGCCGTGGGGAGGACCCGGGGACCTTGCAGAGCCACCTCCTACTAGTCTCTCAGCGAGCGGTAGTGCAGGACGCTGCCTAATATATACCTGGAGATTTTCACATTTGCATTTCACACTCCTCCGTACACTCAGATGGACTTATTCCCAATTAGCTTAACTTCTGCTAAAGCTGGCAGAACCGAGACAGGAGGAAATATTATCTTTAATGTCAGGGACTTAAAATATAACCTTTTCAGAGCACGGTCAGACTCCGACCGCATCTGAGGCCTCTAAACGATACTTTAAAGGAGATAAATAATATAATAATAGATAATAATAAATGTCAAGTTTGTCATAACTTGGAAATGCAATTTACCTTCTCAGCTGGAGGGAATATAAGCTTCTATGTTGTTCTTTGCCATTAATGTTCTGCCTGTTAATATGCTAGGTTTCTATAATTATCAACCCTCCGCTCATTATATTGGTGGTTGATTGAATGTTTGGAGATACGCACTTGCACCTCAGCCCACATCTTGGCCCTTGATTTATCAAATCTGAGCAGCCAAGGCTCTGTCTATTTAATAAAGATGGAACGGCTCAAGGGAGCTCTGGGTATTGTTGCTGTTTGCAACAGAAAAGAAATGAATTACTACAGCTTTGATCTGCAAGGTTACCCCTGTCCACAGCACAAACATTAATTACATCTAATGATGGGGTGCTGCAGACAGATTTTAAGAAACTCCTTAATAAAGTTTGGGAGAAAAATGCTTGTAATTGTGTTATCCGTGCACAGGGCTGAGCAGCTCCGGGAAGCGTTGTGTGTGCTCCTTGGCACTGCCACAGGGTCCACAAGGTCCTGACTCAGCTGAAGCCAGAGATGGTGCTGCGGGGGTACAGTGTGTTGGCTGGGGTAGGAAGATGGGCTTTGCAGCACTTCACGTGCCTTATCTTCTGCACTGCCAAGAAATACTGTTGGAGAAAGGTCCTCTGTTATCTTGAGTGCTCATGAGATAATCAACAGCACAGATAAAACCAGTGAACAAATTGATCCAAGGCAAAAAGACAGGGGAGATGTCAGCTGTCAATTAGGAAAATACCCCGCTATCTGCAGGCTTGCAGCAGTGCAGCTGCAGCGCTTTCAAAACAGGGAAAAAGGAGACAGAAAACCACTAGAGAAGCATTAAGGTGGTTCAGCTGTTAACTGCGGCATTAATAGCCCTTTGAGAAGCAGAACTTAAAATACGAGATTAAATATTTTAACTGTGAAGCCTTATAATCCATAATGTGGGAGGTAAAGGCACTTCTGAAAGCTAGGAGCCCTCATAATGCAGGAAAAGCAGTACCTAATGAAGAAGACCTAGCAGGCGGGTCCCATCTTCGGAGGGCAGAACCCTGCTTCACAATTTTTACAAGTGATTTGAGAATGTCTATACTCAAGGATTCACTCCGGCAAAATAAATAAATCTAATGAAGCAACTTCTCCAGAGCGTGTCAGCTGTTTGATAAAATAGTTCGCAAATTGTACATCTAAATGGAAATCAAGGCCAGCCGTCTCACAATGGTAAGCGTGACAATGAAGAGGTCTTCGTTAGCATCCAGCATGCTGCCAGAGCATGTCTCGCTCACAAGCGCAATCTAGAATATTAAAGAGAGTGGAGTCTGCATCTCATGAGGCACAGCTAACCTTACATTTCTCCTGAAACTCGGATGATGCAAGATTCCCCATCTGTTCGTATTTGCCCTGCTGAGAGACTTGCTGCATTTCCTTGAGCAGGCAGACAGGCACGTGCCCCATCGGAGGCATCTTGGTGGGGAGAAAGGATGCCTGATGCGCACAGGGCAAGGAGGCAGAGCAGGGCCCTGCAGCCTGGTCCTCATGCCTACCCACCCTCGTGCCCTCCTCCTGATGCCTTCCTCATCTGGATAAATAAATTAAATACGAATCGGATCAGAGAGAATCTGAATCACAAGCACAGTGTGGTTCTGGAACCAAATCCCCATTTTTCAGTATCAAAGCCCCATCCAAAAATTACTGCCAGTAGTGGCAGAGCTTTCATGGGCTTCAGCAGCCTGCAGCCTGGGTGTTTGCTGCTGGGAAGAGTCTGCGGCGTCTCCCTGCTCCTCTCACGTCTCCGAGGTAATTCCCAGTGCAGCCAGTTGGTCTGAGCACACGGCTTCGATGGGGAGCCGGGCACGGCGGCTGGGAGCCATCTGGGTGCACAGATATTAATAATGCCTGTAATGTCGCAGGGTGATTAAGGCAGACGAGGAGCAGCCAGCACCACTGCTCTGGGGGATGCTGCGGCTGCCAGCGGGGAGATGCAGGTTTTGCAAACCCCAGAGCAGCCGCCTCGTGTCCGTCCCCTTTAGGGACCCAAATTCTGTTTCCCTGGGGGGTGCAGACTTAGACGGAGCCAGGCAGGGAAAATCAGCCTCTGGGAGACATTTCATCTTCTCCTGCAGACTATGAGGCATCTGGTCTATTCTGGTTTTCTGAAACGCTGCTAATATTGGATATCCTCGCTGCAAATGAGGGTGATCCATCCATTAACATGAATCTTAAGATGAGGCGGCTCCCAGGCTCTCAGGCTTTCAGATACAATTGGTTCATTTTCACCTGCAGACTTTTGAAGGGGCTGCATAATCTTTCCACAGGCATCACAGGCCATTTTGGCTCTTTCAGAGATTGTGGGAAAATGGAGCACAGAGCAAGCTGAGGCCCCTGCATTTTAAGCACCTGATGTAACCACAGAATTCTTAAAATGCCACGTACCTGGTGGTGATTTTTTTAAGCTGATTCAACAACGTTGTCCATTCATAAAATAGCAGCTATCCAGCCATGGCTGTTTCTAGGAATACAAAATGTGAAAAGATGCATTTTGAGGAAAAAAATCGGAGATAAAAAGGAAAAAAAAAACAAAACACCAAAATAAATTAGAGTGGTTTTTATAATTCACTGCCCCTCGGATCATCCTGAGCACCTAATAATGACGGATGCTCACAAAGCTGACAGGCAATCTCTGGCACGATTGCGGCCTGTCTCCCCTCCCGCTGCCTGCAGGGTGACGCAGGGGGTTCCTGTGGGGACCTGACGAGCACCGTGCTCAGCACCCTGCAGCAGCAGCACATCCCTCTCTGGTTCCCAGGCTTTAGAAACAGCTCGTGTCAGGGAACAACCACCCAGAGCCTTCTGCCTCTGGAGGGTGGGATGTGGGGAAGCCTGAGCAGCACAAGCAGGCCTGGGGAGCAGCACGAGTGGGGCCTGGGCTGGGACCACGCCGATCTCTTCAGTGGGTCATCCAAAAAGCATCACCATGGAGCTTCATTTCTCCAATGACCCTAGGAAGACCCCAGGCAAGGCTCCTGCTGCAGCTTGGGGAGGTGAGGAGGATTCAGATTAATAAGGGAAAACGTTACCCAAAAATCAAACAAGAAGCTCACGACCTCAGTGTCCAATGTAAAATCATTTTTCATAGCAAAACCTACTCACGAAGTGCATTTTCCTGATCAGACCTATGAATGCTCTTGTTGGAAGTGCTGTGCCCAGCTGAGCACCCTGCCTGTTGCCCGTGCTCCTGGTGGGGCCCTGTGCCCAGCACACCTCGGAGCCGCAGGGCCGAGGATCAGCGCGGCGATGCGGGTGGCATGTGGGCACCGGCTCTTGGCTGAGCTTGATGGTTGTCACCAGCCTCAGAGACGTGCCCAGCACCTTGACAGCTTTTCTTTGCTGCATTTCCCCTCCTGTCTGCTGCTTCTGTACAAAACGCCACACATTTCCCTCCCTGATTTCCTAGCCGCACAGCTGTGCTGGCAGCGTGTGTGTGCTGGGACAGGGGAGGGCACAGCCTGGGTGCTGCTAATGCCAGGCTGCCCCCAGGTCACCCACATCTCTGTACCTGCCTTATGGCCAAACCTGCAGTTTCCACGAGCTAAATCCCTCCCCCTGCACCTCCCAACATGTCCTGGGCTCCGAGGGACTCCCTGCTCTGATAAACCATGACTAGAGAGAAAGCTCTGCGCCTGCTGTCGTACCTGCTCTGTCCTTATAATGGCGTTTCCTTGAGGTGAACCAAAAACAGGTAAGAACAGACACCTTCTAAGACGTTTGTTAAGTGCAGAACACCGAGGTGACTTACCGGCACGATTATCTTCTCTTGTCTGCGCAGATACACTCTGTGCTGAGCTCACTGTACCAGCCTTCACAAGACCCACCCAGGCCGGTGCTGTTCCACACGTGAAGCTGTCACATCCCCGTCACGTCAAACACCATCATCCAGTTAAGGGGGAACATTTCTTCTAGACACTGATGACAGGCACCAACCCCCCCCCCGTAGGTCTGAAAACCGAGGCTGTGTGTTTCTGTATTATGTAAACTTCTGCCCTGATGTGCACCCGTCATCGTCAGCTCGCAGAAGTGCCGGCTCACACGCTGCCGTGGTGCCAGCACCACTGGGCCAGCGGCTTCTCTCTCCCCTCTTTCATTACCATATTCCCCTTTTTTCCCTTTGTAGAGGCTCTTGCTATCTCAGACATCCCCATCATTTTTCAGAGTGCCTCTCCCCAGTTTTTCCTCCAGTTGTCTTTTGCATGTCACAGCTCGTGTGGCTGTAGCAGGGTGTGTGTCTTCCCATTTCTCTTGCTAAACCCCTGCAGGTTTTAGGGGTGGTATTTCAGATTTTCTGAGTTGCCCTCTCTGTGTGCTGCAATGTTTCAAAAGGAATCTTGGTGTTGTTGAGATCTGCTGAGAGACAGAGAGAAAGACAAGTGAAACAGCTTCATGTGCTCGGGAGGGCGATGACAGCACACAAGAACCAAGTGTTCAGAGAGCCTGGGGATGTGAAAAGACGGAGGCACAGAAATCTCAGGTCAAAAGTGAAGTCCCTCCTTCCCCTGCTGCGGGGGCTTTTGTGGCATTATGAATTTCTCTGCAGTGTTGCAGAGCCCAAATGTATCTGAACAAGGGATATTGGGTAACAGCCATTTCCCTAAGAAACTCCACTAATGCTTGCTGAACACCTGTATGCACCAATAAATACAAGAAAAACAAAATAAATTAAAATTTCACCAAGAAGCGGTGCTCTGAGAGGAGCAAATGTGTTTCTTGGGTAAACAAAGTGCAAAGCATTTTGCTGTGGCTGAAAGTTTGTAGGCACCCTTTGAGCAGAGGGCCCCTTCAGATGAAGCCTTGGTGGTTCTTCTTTTCCCTCTCCTCCCCAGCTGCTCTCCTGCACTTCTTCAAATAAATTACACCAGCATTCCTCTGATGGCCCCTCACTAATACATCATGGCTTGGATTAGTCTCTTTGCCAATACTGATGGCAGCAGCAATCATTCTTAGGCTGTGCAAGGTAGTGAAATGATACCTCTTGCATAATGTTGGTCTAATGAAGGATCATTACTTATTACATGGGGGGAGAGAGCAGAAGAGAGCCAGAAAAGTCTTCTAAGCAAAAAGGGTTTTAATTAGCTCTCCAAGCCTCTAAGCCAAAGGAGAGCTTTCAAATCGCATGCTGCATGCTGTTCCTGTAAATTATACCGGACCTTGTTTCAGCCCTGTAGCAGCAGAGGGCATAATTGAACCAAATCTGAATTTCCTGAGCTTTCCTTTTGCATTTTCTTTCTGGTAAGAAAAAAAAGAAGTTTGCAGATATAAGGCAGAGAGACCCTCTCACCTCCCACCTTCAGACTCTTTCTGTAGCAAATCAGCGTGTTTAAAATCAATGCAGCCTCCTTATGGTCAAAAGATTTCCCCTTCTGCTCTTTCTGGAGAGAGAGAAATCCCAGCAACCCTTCACAGTCCCATGGTCCTCATTTCTCCGTAACAGCTACCGAGAGGTCTTTTGCAGGGCTTTTAGCCTGTGTTTTTTGTGGGAAGCAGGCACAAGAAGCTGTCTGGCAGCAATGCTTCCCATAGACAGCAGTCTCCTACGAGAAGCTCAGAAAAAATGGAGAACTGATCTCAAACCAAGTCACTTTGTTTGAACTGAGGTATGGACCTGCCCTGGATAAGTTTTCTAGCAAATTTGTGCAAGTTTTCCTGCAAAAAGGGCTTCTTTTTTTTCTGCCCTTTTTTTTTTTTCCCTCTCTGAGCGCAGGCAGGATCTCACTGCACTGTACTTGCAAACATAACTAGCAAAAAGAGCCCCAACTCTAAAGAGCTGGCAAGTGTCAAGAGGTGGCTTCTGACAGATGAGGGAGCAGGAGGAAACAAAACAAAAAGGAGTGGGGAAATAGGTCGTGCTGTTGCTATTTTTGTATGCATAATATTGATTAACCAACAAACTCAAGCAGTGCTTAAACTAGCTATGTGCTCGAGCTCCCTTGACTATTCAGTGATGCTTCATTAAAACAGTCAGGAGAAAAAAAAAAAAAGACAAAAAAAAAAAAAAGACATTCCTGTATGAAACTCTCAAAGCCCTGAAAGCCCAGCCAATTTGAAGCAAGTGCTCTGTGACCTAACTTCAAGGCTGGCAGCAGGAAATTTTGTGCAAACCATAAATGAAATAGTGCATTAGCCTCTTATTTTGTTAAATGCAGCACAATAGTACTACAAAGAGTAGGACAACGTACCAAGACACGTACCAACGGCTGGCCAGGCACCTGGCTGCTGGCCCCTGGAACAATGTGGGTGATTGCATTTACCTTTCTAAATGTCTTAATTTCCAGCTCAGTCTGGAAAATGGTACAGTGAAAATCTGCGTGTATTTTAAAATATCTAGGTGAATCCCTTGTTTACGAGACAATTTTGAAAGAGAAAACAGAAAAAAAAAAATAAAGATAGAGTCTTTATTTCAAAGGGGGAGCCCTCTGCTTGTGCTCTCAAACCCAGAGAAAGTCAAAGCGCTTGGGGACAGGCTGAACACGTTGGGCTGGGAGCTGTGCTGTGCTGATAAGAGCCTCTCCAGACCTGCTGGCAGCGCCGCCTGTCCTCCTGCACCCTCCTGCTCCCAGCCGCGGCGAGGAAGAGTGTGGGAGGAGGGCCAAAGCCAGCAGCACCACGGCAGGGGCTTTGCTTTCAGAGCCCCACATACACTGCTCTCGTGGGCTGGATGCAAACATGCTCGGATGATTTCCCTCCCTAGGAAATCCCCGTGGGCTCACGCAGGCTCCCTGCAGGTGACAGCGCAGTTATGTGACCCTGCAATGTCCCCATCCCGTGGGGACAGACACGGGAGGTCTGGACGAGGCGCTGGCTCTGCCCCTCTCTGCCGAAGCTTCAGCTGCAGCCATCTCTCTGTCCCAGAAAGTTAATCAACCAAATATTGCTCTTTGGTAGTAAACCTCCAGCTGCTTATTTCTGACAATTACCCTAATTTCCCTGGTGCTGGCAGGCAGCCGCGAGCCTCCCCGCGGGACACACAGCCCCGTGGCCAGCAAAGCCCTGGGGTACCCCACAGAGGTGCTCCCAGGCATGCAAGGTGGGGCAAGGCAAGGTGCTGTGCTGTGCCACACTGCCACCACCTATGTCCCCTGCTGAGGCAAGGAGCCCCCTTTGAGCTGAGCGGGTCCCCTGGGCACCGTCCTGCTCGTGGCCAGGGCTGCGGGGCGAGCTCAGCTTTGGTTTAGCTCAGCTGAACCTCCTGTAGAGATCTCCGTCGAGATCAGTGTCAGCATTAGAAGAAGCTCTCAGCGACTACACGCTTGGATTCCCGTTTCCCTGATCCCAACTTCACGTCTCCCCGTCTGTTAGCAGCTGATACAAGGAGAGAAATTGCTTCCAAATAACAAGCTCTCGACTTACAGCGGAGTTGCTTGTTATATGCATTACCTGGCGCTTCGGTTCTGTTCAATTACATCCCACGTTCATTCCCCAGCGGTCAGACCTTCTCTGTGGTGAGAGTGCCTCCAGCTTTCTTTCCTTGCTGAACTTCGTTAGCACGTGCTGTTTGCAGAGGCTGCCAGCACATGCAGTGGGCTCAGTCCTGGACTGGCCTGTGAGGAACACTGCCTCTACCACCTCTTCGGCCCGGTGTTCTGCTGAAAGGGTGCTGAGTTCTCACCCTTCCTGAACTTTTGGAAATCATCTCCCAGTTTTCACGAGCCCTTTCTTAGCTATCATAACTAATAATTTCCCCTGGGGACACCACAGCAAGTGATTTGCTGGTGTCCAAGCCTGCTAAACCTGCCACGCTTCCCCTGGTTCACAAAACAGCCATTTATTTGACTGACAGAGATGACAACCTCTTTAATGCCTCTTTTCCCCAGTTCCTCGGAGACTTCAGAACAATTCACTGCTGAGTAGTTCAAGGGAATAAACTTCGGTGGAAGCAATTAGAAGTGCTTGGCTGCAAGTAGCTGATCACGTAGGGAAGGGGAAAGCCTGTTTGCTCCAGCCCTACGTGATCCCTTGGCCTGGTGGTGCTGCTGCCATCCTGCCTCGTCCTTCCCCGTGCCTGGTAATGAGCCTCTTTCCCCGTGCTCATCACACGACGCTGGTTCTAGCGTTATGAAAAGAGCTCCGTGTTTCAGCTCGTATTCAGAGCTGATGCAGTTTAGCACCACCCCTTTGCCTGCCAGCATACAGCATGTTTGCACAATAAAAGTTTTTTGTTTGTTTGTTTGATTTTTTTTTACAGACAGCAAAGCGTTAAGGCTGCGATGTGGGCCCCGTTGGGTGGTGTGCTCCAAAAGGGATGCCAAGTAACAAGCAGGGAGCTTGAAGCCCTCACCCTCACCCAGACCGTGGATACGGTACAGTAAGTCAGGAACATGGGAAAGCCAAAAAGGTGTGCAAAAACATTTTGTTCCTCTCCCAAAGCCTGTGCACGGGTACTTGTCTAGTTTCTTTTTCCTTACAGTCCTCACATGGTTATTCTTCATTAACAGACTGTATGATGGCCCTACACTTGCCAATTCAGCCAAGGAGATATTAGGTTAAAGCACATCTGATGAAATATTGGCCAATATTCCAACAACGTAAGGAAATAATACCAGCTCGAAGTTATTTCCCAGTGCTGTTAAAGCTTTTCTGCAGTCTGCTTGCCTCCTTCAGCAGAAAATAAAGGACTGAGATAACTCAAAGTGCTTCTAAATTGAGAAAACACCCCCCAGCCCTCTTGGTACTTGAGAGAGGTCAGTGGAGGTGCCCGCTGGTGGAGGGGATCACCCCAGACCTCAAACTGAGGTGGGAAAACTGTGGCACCACTGGGAATAACAAGGACAGAGGTGGAGCCGCATGCCCCGGGTCAGGCAGGCACCTGGGGTTGGTCTGTTCTCCTCCTCCACATTTGACACTCACAGCTTTTTTCAATGGGGGAACCCAAAACTGGGTGATCTGAGCCAGGTGCATCGAGGGGAGGGGAAAATTAACTTCCCTTGGCTGCTGGCTGTGCTTGCAGGGAAGTTTTCAGATGTGCTCACCCACAGCTTAGAGAGGAGAGCCACTGCTGCCACCATCCTTTTCCTGGGGCAGGGCAGAGAGATTTAGAAAGCAATTTTATCTGCAACCACGGATTAGTGCAGGAAGAGGCAGAGAAATTGAAAAGGGGTGACAGGCTCAGGAGCTGGGACTCAGGAGGGCAGAAGGGGGTGAGATGTGGCCCCTGCCCTGCCTGCCGGAGCCTCCCCAGCGCCAGAGCCTTGGTAGGAGAAGGGACGGATCCTACAAAAAGAGACGGGCGGCCCCATCAAGTGGCAGCTCGGCAAACTGCAGGGAAATGCGACGGAACGGGTTCAGCAGGACGGCCAAATATTGAGGTATTGCTTTTTCCTATTGCACTGAAAGAATCAGAGTTATCGGTGTTATGTTCGCTTTCAAATAAAAAGAGTGCTGGTTGTTTTTAGCAGCACAGATTTAAGTGGTTACACTTGCTAAGGGGGGAGCTTAGAAACGGTATATTTCTTTGCAACAAGAAATTCAGTTAATATTAAAAGTACTAAATTGCTTTTTCCAAGTGCCACCACTTATAAGAGCTGCTCTTCATTAGCGGTGTTATCAGGTTTGTAAGATTTTATATAATACGCATGCAATTACTTAGCGCAATGCTTAGAAATTTGGTTTAGATTAAAGTATGTATCTGCATCACATAAGAGCCCAACTGCAGTGTGTGCTGCATAAGCGGGTTACAAATGAGACACTTTTGGTGAAAGGCAATGTGATGCTGGGTTTTAGCTCCAGCTGGGGGTGCAAAACACCCCATTCCCAGGCCCTGCAGCTGCAAACCCCTACCCAGGGAGGGCTCTGGGGAGGTGTTGTACAAGTGCAACCTTGCAAACACAATTTCCTACTGTTGGAAATTGCAAAATGAAATGTGGATTATTAGATGTATTACCCACCACACGAGCTTAGAGACCAGAAGCGTGTATTTCAGCACTCAAATGTTACCGCAGCAGTAAAAGGAAATGAAACGTTGCTGTTACTGGCATTGAAGTGTTGTCCAGGGTTATGAATCCTAGGGCCTGCAGTGAGCTAACAAATATTTGAGATACTTGATGTCCTGATTTCTAATGCTGCCTACACGGGTAGGGAAGAGTGGAGAACAGGCTCCGCTGTCAGCACAGCCCTATGTCTCAGCTCAGCTCCATTTCAAGTGCACTTGAGAAATGTTCATAGGACAGAAAGTCATGAAAAAATTTATGAAACTTGCACACGAGAAATGTTTCTAGTGGCTCTTGCTGTGGCTCACGAGGCGTTCTCCTTCCTCCACATGCTGATGTGCCAGTAAACAATAAAGCGGCTGCTTGGCATTGCTCACAGGAGCCTGTGCAGCTGGGAAAGCTGCTCCATCTCCAGCCAGAGATCCCTGGTTTAAACTGAACCAGTCTGAGACCATTTGTGATTAACATCAGCATGCTCAAAATATTCCCATCAGTTGGGTGCTTTGCTTCTCTAGTACCTGTGAAGAGCTTTGAAAGCAATTCTGTGATTGAGTCTGCTAATTATTTTCTCTCCTCCTCACCTTCTGTTATGTTCATTTAAGCAAATATCAAACTAAAAGCTACTTCTTCTGTGCAAATGAATGCAGACACCTAAAGGAAAGACCAGCTGACTCACATCTACCTCAGCATGAGGTATCCCACAAGAAAAAACCCGCAGCTCCGCTACAAAAAAAAAAAAAATCTAAAATCTCACTTCTTTGCTGGTGGAACAGGCACAGGGAAGGCCACCACGCAATCCCCCGGTTGTAAGGACACTTGCTGATGCCTTGGTCCCAGCGTTCCCCCAAGTAATTCAATATAATTCCAATAACCTGCTGAAAGGTCACTGTGTAGTGAGTGATTCAGCACGCAGCCGATAGCGAGACGATGGCGGTGCTGGCACACGGCCCACGCGCTCTCGCAGCTAACTTGCTAAGTGAGGCCATTTTCCCCGAAAGACAAAACTGGGGCTAGAAACACAGCCCTCGCACTGGGAGCTGGGCTTTTCGCTTTAGTTTCACGATCGAGGATCTCTAACTCCCCCAAGGCACCCAGCTGGATCCTGGAAAGAGAAAACTCGCGGGTGCAGAGGCCCAGCCGGCGCGTCAGTGAGTTTCAGCATGTCGGAAATAGCAGCCAAAAAAACAACAGCATCTCTGGGGAGGTCACTTGTCTGGAGAGAGGAAATGGAGACCCCGTTTTGGGGTATGCTTGGGTAAAGAAAAGGGAAGGTGTTTTTGGGGTGCTGCCTCTGGATACCCCCTGTGCCACGAGCCTGTGGCGGTGAGGTCTGTGAAGTGCCTGCTGGCTGCTCCTGGACCAAATCGTGGCTCTGGTGCCTGGTGCTCAAGGCACATCCACCTCTGGGGGCTCTGGGTCACCCAGCTGCACCCCAGTGTCCTCCCTGCTGGAGAGCTGGGTGCTGGCACCTGAGCACCAGGCTCTGCACCCATGGGTGGTTCATCCCCCAGTGCAGAGCAAAGAGGATGTGCCCCAGCCCAGCCAGCTGGCTTTATGTAAGGCATTTGGGGTCGAATTCTTGGCCAGCATGAAAGACTTCTGCTCCCGAGGTCAGCTTCTGAACAAGGACTCATTTCAGCCTGAGAAGACAGCTGAGTTTTGTGTTGAGGCAGGAGAAAATATGCAACTGCTTCTCTACTCTAACAAACTCACTGTTCTTTACATTCCCAAGGATCTCAGACAAGACCTCTGATCTACTGCAATAAATAGAGCATGAAAATCAGGTTTGGGCTTCGGTTTTATCCATGACATTAACTCTGCCTTCCCTTTTTTTCTTTAGCAGGGTGAAGTCCTAATAAAAAAGGCAAAAGTCACTGCTAATAATCTGGATATTATTTCTCCCTTCCTTTCTTTCAAACCTGAGCAAGGTAGATTTCCGTAAGAATGAATCTGCAGTTCGGAGCTCTCCAGCAGACCTTCACCTCCATGCTGCCCAAGTCACCGCTACCTCAGCATCTCCTAACTGCAGGAGGTGCAGTTCCACTACCCAATGCCAGCAAAGATCTGCCTAACACCCAGCTTCCCACCCCCTCCTGCAGAGAACAGGCTGATTAAAAAGTAAAATAAATTAAAAATAATAATAATCCACGGATCAACGTCTTTCCAACCAGGAAGCCCCTTTTTCTCAAAACGGTAGGGTTGCACAGGAATTCTTGACTTTTTGTACTTTTTAGAAGGTTTCTGGGACCTGGGAGAGCGCTGATGCTAGAGGCCCTGGCCTGCATCACTCACACAGGATACAGGATGTGTCTCATGCCCCCATCCTAGCAGGGCAAGGATTTTACAGTCTTATTATCAAGGCCAATAGTTCCTGGGTATCCAGGGTGGGAGAAAGCTTGCAAGAGAGCTCCTGGCTTAGGGGTGCACTGGGGGCATCCCCGAACATGCTCAGCTGCTCAGGAGTTGGGTTAAAGCAGCAGCCAGGCCTGTCCAAAGCTGTGAAAAGCCTGACGGACATATCTTGCCGCATATCATGCTGTATTCGCTTGTCAAAAGCAGAGCACAGCGCAGAGGCATCTCGCTCTTGAAAGGGCCTGGCAGCAAGCATGGGTGGGAGCACAGCCGTGGCTCCGATCGGGTTATCAATCATCCCTCCGCCACGTGGCCACCGGTGCCCCCCAAATGGTGCCCGACTGAGTGCCCCGCATGTGCCAGAAAGCCACATGGCCCGGGCAGCTGCTGAGCAGTCGGCCCAGCAAATGCCAGGGGAAAACAAAGCGTCCAGCCACTTCTCCTGAAGAGCTACGTGTAAATTTGATGACAGGCTGGGTTATTGCCCCCGGTTTAATTGCCTGGGTTGGATGGCTGCTGGCTGGGGCTCCATCCTGGGAGACAGCTTGGTGCTTGCTTGTGGTCCCTGTACCGTGTCCCTGGCGTGTCAGGGAGCACTGCAGGGCCACAGGCGGTGTCCCAGGGAAGGGACAAGCCGAATGTGACCCACATGGGAAGCTCCCCGAGCTCTTCTGGGGCTGGTTAAATGCGAAGTGTGGTGTGACTGCCTGTATCAACGCAGGCAGCAGCCTGGCTTTTCCAAGAGGTTTGTTGTAGAGATCAGAGTCATCTTCTAAGTCAGGAGGTGAGAATTAATCGCATTCCTTAAATAATATTGCACGGTGGTGAATTAGTAGTGCCTGGACTGTAAAACGCTCCCAGGCTTGGCAGAAGTCTCCTCTCTGTGCTCATTCAGAGGAAAAAAGTACTTTCCAGAAATTCATGAGCAGAAGCTCTTTTGCATCACAAAAGTCTCCTGTTCCTCCAGTAACATTTTCCAGAGGATTATTTTGGACCAACATGTGGGATCAAGGCCTCTGTGTGACTGCATGGTCTATTTGCCAGCTATAGTCCTATTAGTGCTCCTTTCAGCTCTGCTTTCGGTGGGAAATCTTGCCTGTTGCTAATGCTCCTGACCTCCCGAAAGGCTCTGGGATCCAGCGCTGACAAACGGTGTGCAAGAGCAAGATGTTACCGCAATTAGCCAGACTTGTTAAGCACATCCTGGCAGGTAACGAGTACATGCCATGTGTTTGTGCAATAGTTCAGCAGCTTAAAAGTGTTGAAAAAAAAAAAAATGTTTCTGTTTTCTAAATGCCTTCGGTTTTGAAGAAGGGAAGGACGCCACAGCTGCCTTTGCACGGAGGAGCCACGTGAGGGTGAGGCTGAGAGATGCTAGGGCTGCGTGAAGGACAGAGGGAGCCCAGCATCCCTCTTCATCTGCAGACATTCAGCACCCTTTTCATGCAGACAACCTGACCGGGGGCTGTCACACCATGAGCTTTGGTCCTGGGGGTAGCTTTCAGGCGATGAAACCGGCTGCCTGCAGAAACTGGGATGTCACCACAGGAGGGTGGCAGAGCACCCGTGTCCTGAGCGTGGCCACGAGGACTCACCCAGCACGGCGGGGCTCAAGGTGGACTCCCAAAAGCCCCAGGACTGAACCACGACGTGAGGTGCCCCCAGGTCCTGCAGCCAGCACGAGCTCCCCGCTGGCCCCACGCTCCCCGTGTCGATGGCAGGAATCCCTCCTCTCCTTAGCTTTCCTGTCCGGGCTGATCCCAGCAGCAAACGCACAGCCCGAGTGTGAATCAACGTCGTGATTCATCCTGCCTGCAATGTATCCTTTCACTGTGATTAAACAGCTATTCTGTAAGACATGAACTTCACTTAAGACTACATGGTTTATTTGGGTTTGGGAATACAGATGCAGTCCCGTTCAAACTGCCATGCCCGGGAGCCAATGACAGAATATAAAAATAGCTTATGCTGTCAGCATGGCTTTTTCTTATTTGTATTCTGAGTATCATCACTTTGGCAGGCACAGGAAGCTCTTCTTGTTTGCATTTTATTTTGCCTGCAGAAAATTTACAGTTCAAATGACTTCTCTATGCTTCATCAGACTAATCGGATGACAAATTGCTTGAGCTACAGAGAAGAGACCTCAGACAACAGAAAACTGTAATGGAAGAAAAAATTAAATGCATGCTTTTGGTAGGAGCAAAGATTTTGTTTCATGGCAATCTCAATTTTCATTTTTTCCTTCTGTGTTAGCGCAAAGATTCGTGAAATGGAAATCAGATTATTTAATCTGATTACAAGGATCTGCAGACTTGACATCATTACTTTCTTCGGTGACACAAAACCTCAAAAATGCCCTTCTTTCTTACTTAACCAAAAGAAACAGCTAGGTTCTCTATTTATGCTGCACCTCCTACTTCCACTGAAGCCTCATAAAGCATCGAGAGAGAGAGGCTTGTTTTGTGCTCATCTTCTTTATAGTTTTTGATGGCTTGCTGCTCCCCAGGAAGAGTGTTTTAACAAATACCCAAAGATCTATCCCTTTTTCAGAAGGAAACGGGGAGATGGGATGGGTTTTCTCTTCCTTGTCGAGCTGGCTGACCTTGCCTGGAGTGACACAGAGCAAAAGCAATAAAGATACGTTGCCCTAGTTTTCAATAAGAGCCTTAACACAGACTAAATGTCAGTTTTGGAGCTTTGAGCTGCCCTTGAAAACAAGTTTACTCTTAAATTTCGATGAGGTATTATTTTCTGTGCAAGGACTCTCTCTGGTCTGGCGTTCATTTTACAGGCAGAACTGTGGCACCATCTTCTGGATGACTCTTTAGACAATAAAAAATAACCCACCAAAAGAGACGGTTCTTTATCATCCCTAACAATGAGAACAGCTTGAATATTCATTGACTGTGCACTCCTGATTACAGCAGGCTTTAAATCATTTAATTATGCCATCCATTTTGGAAACACTAAGAGCTAGTCAAACTCTTGATTGCTGAATTTTGTTGCAAGGGAATACAGATTTTGCTTCTGAAAGGAAACTTCTGCCTATAGGGTTGGGAGGAGAAGGGTCCCATACTAAACGCGGGGGCATAACTCTCCTGATGTGAGGTTACGAGCTCAGATTATTCTGTAAGGAAACAGTTGTGAGTTCTTCTGTCTCAGAGTGTTGCTCATGAAAAGTTTGCATTTTGTGAGAGGAAAATTGAAGTAAGAGGTGCAAAAGGAGACCTGAAAAGTAGCCTGGGACTACCTGTAAACGTAACGCCCAGCACAAGATAACTGCCAGAACCTGACACGGGACTAAGGAATTAGAAAAGTCTGTACGCTTTCCTGAGCACAGCTTTTAGACCAGTATTTACAGTTAACCCCCTAAAGCATTTTACTACCTCAGGGCACGGTTCACCAGCAAGTTAAGCAAGCAGTTTTACAGGCACTGAGGAGTTTGGGGAAGATGCTGAAGCACGGCAGTTCCCCTGGCACCACAGCTCCCCCTCAGGCTGGCAGTGCTGTGCTCTCCCCCCAGCGCAAGAGAACTTCAAAAAGCATTTGTTACTCATGTACTTGTAGTATGTTCTTTTTACTTTTATTTATTTATTTATTATTTGATGGTGATCATTGAAAACTGCAGCAGGTAAGATTACTGGTTGGATTCCAGTTAGTGACTGTGGGGCATCCGTCAAGTTCATCCGCTTTGATACTTCTTAGGACACTTCAATGTCTTTTTGACTAAAATAAAAAGCTCTTTGGATTGTATTTTGGAAGGACGTAAAGGATGGAGGGGTGCAAAGACTTCTCACCCCTGTTCACTTTTCTTCTTCCATTGGAAAGGTTAAGTAGGAGGGCTGCAGCTCTCCCCTGCGCCTCCCCCAGACACCACTTCCTGGGGAACACATTGTACCAGGCATCCCATAAATCTTGTGTGAAGGGCAAACCCAAATATTCACAACCTAGAAGCTGGCACGAGAAACCATTTTTGGGCCTGACACTCGCAAAATTATCCCCAGTCCCAGATAGCATGGTGCCAGGTGGAGAGCTCTGACCCTTATCCTCAGGTGGGTATTGGTGCTTCTCGTAGTGATTTAAATGCATTGGGGATGTTCACTTGCAGCATTGCTCCTCATTCTTAAATTCAGAGTACAAAGGCATCAGCCCATCCAAAGGATATTTTTTGTTAATTTCCTTGAAACCATGCTCTGTGCGTGGGGAAGCACAAATTTAGGGTACTCTTATCAGGAAGACTCTCCACCTCATGGGGCCAGAGAACCTGCATGCTGTATTACCTCCTGCCTTTTGATAGCTCCTGTATGTTATACGTGATAACAAGTCATGCTGTTTATCTTGGATGAGTGATAATTGGGTTGCTCTTCATAGATCTATATCTTGACAAACAAAATCATGATCAATACAAAGGAGAGCCATGACTGGCGTACCCTGGCATTTATGCCATCAGCCAAACCTGCTACAGTTTCCAGAACCAGCAGCATATCGTCACATCAGATGAGATTTCTGGGGTCAAACTGCTATACCTGTAAGCACAAGAGATGACTTAGGTTGTGTCCTTCAGTGGCAACTTAGAGGTGCAGTATCTTGAAAATAACACAGGAGCTCAGAGCCCCAGCCCTGCTCCGACAAATTCATGGGAGCCCTGTTGCCAGCAGCATTTCTGGGCTTGTGCTCACCCGTCCTGCATGCAGCCACTCCGGCAGCACGTAACGCTTTCCCACCCTGCCTCATCACTGCAGAAATCAGCAGCTGGAACTGCCCAGCTCACGTTGGTATGGGGAGCAGGACCCTGGCGCACCACCACCACCCGGGGCACATCCCCACCGAGCTCACAGCTCTGCCTGCTTCAGAGCTCAGCTCCTGGAGCTGCTCCTTGGTCCCCCCAGGTCACTGCGTGCTGCCAGCCCTGATCCCATCGGCAGCAGCTTTCCCATTCAGATGCCCAGTAATTGAAAGCACTAGGATTTCTGACTTGCATGCTGGGTTATAGAAGAGTACTATGGCCAGGCATTACACTCATGCTGTGAAATACGACATATGCCAGAGGATACACCAGATATTTCTGCTCCTTTCCCCTCGAGGTCGTGCATGATCAGGGTACAGCAGGACCTGGAGGAATAGGGTTAGAGGTTGACTCTCAGCTGGCACAATAGGTGGGAATTTTCAGAGAAAAATCATTGCTTTGGTTTCCATTCTCTCTCCCCCAGATTAAACTCTGGAGCTGTACAAGGGAACACAGACCTCTGCTCCATTTCTCTCTCCTCAAAATTAAACTCAAGCTATGTAACAGAGCACAGATGTCTGCTCTGTTCCTCTCTCTCCCCAGAATTAAACTCTGCCTGCACAAAATAGCTCCAAAGAGAGGTTTGCTTGCCATGCTTATAAAATGCATTAGGGAAAGCATATGCATAGTGTGATTAGGGAGTCTATATAATGAAAAATGAGGTATACTTTAGCTACTTGTCATCTCTGGTGTTATTTTGATGTCTTTCTGTGTCTGAACCGAAGCAAAAGGGAAGTTCATTTGACACACAATTGCTTTGCTCTTCAAAGCCTCTGAAGAATACAGGTCCAGATGTTACACTGGTGATTAGAGTGGGACCAAGAGCGTGGAAATGACATGCAAATGTTTGCAATCTCTAAATCTTGATGATATCTGGTCACATTTACATCACCTTCTCTCATGCTTTTCTCCCAAAATGTGCATGTCAGGGTCTGACTGCAGACATGCTGAGCAAGAAGCTTTTATCTGTGCAGATTCAAGGGCTTGTTTGCAAAAGGGTGCATTCCTCCTACAGAACCATCTCTCCTGTCTCAGCAACTACACAGTCACCTAGGCTAAAAGCAACGGAAGAAAACCAAACAGCAGATCTGCTAGAAGTCCGCTCTGTACTGGGTTTTCTAGGCAAGGCCTTCAAACAAAGCATTTTTGTTCTCTGTTCCTACAGCTTCTAGCACATGACCAGGGCTGTAAATTACTTGAGTACCAGTAATAAATCCCATCTCTGTTTCTCTCAGAGTTAAACACAGCCAGCTTTGAAACTTGTATGCCCATGCAGATCCAGGCAAGGTTTTCCTTTATTCAGGAAGGAAAGACAACTTGTCCAGGCAATGGCTTTGGGCAGCGTGAGGATGGGTTTGCTCGTGTCCTCCAGGAGAGGCAGAGAGACGCTGCCTATGGGAGCTGGGGCCTTATGTTTGTTCGCTGCTCTCAGAGGGTCTGCTCAAGGGGAGAATACAGCTTTGTGCCACTGAGGCCAGCACCAGACCTAGTTAAAGCAGATGAACTGCAGTGATCGTGTTTGGCTGAGTCAAGGGGCTGTTCTGCATGCTCTGGTGCTGATGGGTCTCAGGATTTAATCGCAAGCCTGGCAATGTTTATTATTGTGGTGGCTCGAGGAACAATTCCAATCAAAAATGTTGATCTCTGTGCATCCTAAATCTGACTGGGAAGAATCTAAGCTTTATTTTAGCAAATCACATTTTAACGTGCCAGAATAATAGTTATAAATAATGAAACTGAGTTCCTGGAAAATAAGGTAGAAGAACAAGAGATGACTGAATTCTCCCACTCTGAAGCTAAGGTAAGTGCAGTAAAAAGCTGAGAAAAGGTGCAGACAAGCCATACCCCACAGTGCAGGAGCCATCAGCGGCTGCAGAAAATGACATCTGGCCTGGGATAATCTGCCTGCGCACACAATGGCTTTATGCGAGGGAAATGCCACTGATCTCAGAGGACTTGTTCCAGATTTAGCTCCGGGATCAGGAGAGCGGCTGCAGCTCAGCCTCGCGGGGGCAGCTGCTCCAGGCTGCCTGTCCGGAAGCCTCGAGCATCCTCCGGGCTGGCTCTGGGCATCGTGGAGCAGGGCAGCCTGCTGGCATCATGCCTTGTGCTGCACTGAGCTGGAGGTGGCCAGGATAGGGCCTTCTGTTAACTGAATGAACCATCCCCATCCCAGGGCAGGAATCTGGCCCGCTCCAGCTTCTTGACACACGTCCCAGCCTGGTGTTGGTGGCCAAATTATTAGCAGTGGTTTGAAAATCATCCTCTGGAGCTCACATCCGAAACCCACTACAAACTTTAAAACCAGAGGTGGAAGAAAGCACCCTTCCTGCCCTGCTGGGTGCAGGCACGCAGCCCAGAAGTGGGGATGATCATTATTGTGTTGCCAGGCATGCCAAGGCCACATGTCAATAGAGCAAGTTTGGCTAAAGATATCCGCCATGACAAATTGCACAATAAAAACGAATTAATATTTATAAAATATTTAGGCGTTCCTGACTTTCACTTTGAACACAATTTTTTTTTTTGCAAACTCAGATTAACATGTAAATACGCATATAATTAGACCATTATTTGCAAAAATCTTTCCTGTCATCACAGAATATATGCAATTTTTCTTTTTGATGCATTTTCGGTAAGGGGTCTGATTGTTACTCATACTGAATGTGCTGTGCCAGCAAACCACACTTATTTTTAGGTCCTTTTTGAATTACTGAAAAGGTGTAACAAGGGCTTGATACAAATGAGGATTAGGAATGAAGTGTTGGTTTGCAAAATGGGATTATATCACTTCTGAATTATGAAAGACAAAAAATAGCTCAAATATCAGAGAAGCTACTCATTAAACTACAAAATTTATGATCCTTAACACTAAACTGCATTATATAAAATGTCCATAGCCTGTCATTATTCCTTTTTTCTTCCTTTTTCTGTGATGTGGATGCTTTGCTTTATAAAGGAAAAATTATGATTTCCTCACAATGAACTGAGTCGCTCTAAAAGAATTAGTTGAAAGACAACTCAACAACCCCAAATCCCAGTGCATTCGTATTTGCACTAAACAGTGCTGAACAGACTTTGCATTAGATGTCCTGCTTGACAGTTGTGAAAAATCTTCCTAGGAGTCTACTTCCTCTTCTTGCAATGTGAAGATCATTTTCAATGCTATTAAGAGTTGTACCAAAAATAATTTATCCTTTAAAAACAGAAAGAACAGGAATCTATTTGTGTTTAGTCAGTGGCTAATTGTTTTCTTTATTTTGCTGCATGGTTGTTCATGGTAGTAAGGATTTCAACGTAAAATGGAGCAAGTTGTTAAATCAACGTGCTTTGAAAGATATTTTAAAAAGCATTTTAACTGCTTGAACTGTATCTTTTTGCATATATCCAAATATTTCAATTGTTAGAAGTATTAATACAACAATGTAAAGGCTTTCTGGTCTTAGGTATTGCCTTGCTTTTAAATCAGTATGTCCCAATAATAAGACATTTAACATCAACAGGTGGTCTGTGTTAAATTCAGGAGGAGTAGGAGACCCAAGAGCCGTTTGCTTTATTTATATAGTATCCATATCCAGATTTTTAAAAACTCTGGTGTTATATTACCTATCCAAGGATGTACTTACACAGCTAAGGCCTCTTGGCCAAGGTGCTTGGGAATAGCTGTTCCTGGCAAAGGAATCAAGCTTGAGCCCTTAGCCTTCAGGGCTCTTGCACAGCCAGGGCATGCGGATGGGCACAATGCTCCCTCCCAGGGCTTTTTTTGCTTGGATAAGCAGCTAAGCTCTTGCACTCTCCTTTGTACACCTTTGCCTTTGATTTCACTTTTCTTGTTCTTGGGTGACCATAACATAACATGACATCCCAAATTAAATAGTGATACAAGCACTACATTATCCCCACTGAAAATACCACCCTTAAGAGGGTTCTTAACTGCATCTGCCTTTTCATGGCCACATCACATTGCTGGCTCATAGCTCTGCTCTGATGAATACCCAGACCTTGCCCTCATTTTCACACATGCTGAGCTCCTTCCTTAAGGCCAGAACAGCTGGATTTTGTTCTCTGGTTGCACGCGTCCTTACAGCTTGCATCCCTATGCAGTGGCACTGCCAAAGCCGCTGTTTCTATTCTATTAAGTGCTAGGACTGTCACCCACTAAGGCAGGCACACAAATATATGTGTATGCACACACGCTCACAAAGGACTTCTCCACAGATCTCCAGGTTCATAAAGAAGCTCTAGTGTACACAGGTCATCGAAACAAACTCAAGGGACTTCATAAAGATCAGGCTGCTCTAGAAGTTGCTTCTGCCAAGGCAGATTCTGAGAAAATCAGTACAGTGCCACTACGTGACCTTTGCTGACAACAGCCTGGGGGGAAAGGAACCCTCTATTTTCTTCTCTATCTGCCCAGTCCTCCTCAGGCCTACCAAATGCTCTCAGACAGCTGGAGCTCATCATTTCTCCTGGATAAGTTATTTCAGAAACTCGATCCTTTTTTTTTCCTCCATTCCCCAGACTGATTTTGTGAGAGCTACCATAGTCCACAGCTCCTTCTGCACCTGAAGAAAAGTTCTTGCAAGATTTCAAATACTTCGGAAAACTGTAGCAGAAAGCATAGACAAAACCCCAAAATACAAAAGGGAGACAATAGGTGATAAAACTCAACGAAGAAGACAAAAATGATACTGCAGTACTCCCTT
Source organism: Anser cygnoides (assembly GCF_040182565.1). Classification (NCBI taxonomy): domain Eukaryota; kingdom Metazoa; phylum Chordata; class Aves; order Anseriformes; family Anatidae; genus Anser; species Anser cygnoides. The sequence continues at coordinate 9,821,417 of NC_089882.1, read as the reverse complement.
CTGCTGCTCTCTTCTTGTTTTAAAGGTCTCAAGATCTCTCTTATTTCTAAGAAAAATGAACTTCAGCAAGAAAAGAAGTTCTCTTAAGAAGTACGTAACTATAAAGAAGACTGAAACAAGAGATACTCTGCAGATCTTGCCATACTTTGGACTCACCTAGTGCTTTACTGTACTGCTGCTTCAGGACAAGCCTCACCTGCCTCTTCCTCCCTCTCCCCCCAAACCCTCAGCTCTATCAGGCAGAACTAGCCATTAGAGGGCTATACATAGCCTTCCTCACCCATCCCTAATTGACTTAATAATGCCTCTGGGAGGGATTAACTCAATAGAAGCCCACCCTAATTACAGCTACTTGATGTTCTTGCTCTGGGCTGTGTTCTTTTTCTTTTTAATTGATCTTTTGGATCTATTTTTTTTAAGGTTTTTTTTTTTCCACTTTAGTTTTGTGTTTTAATTTGTATGCTAGTTCTTGTTAGTTAGCATCTCTTTACTATGTTTTTTGGTGTTAGTGTTTTTTTCCTGCTCTCTGTACTGCAGTGTTCTCTAGTGTTGCTTTTTTCCAACGAAGAATTGGTGGTGGGGTCTCTAAATACTTCAAAACAAAAGGTATGTACTTTGTTGTTCCAGGGACTTGGAGCTCTAGAAGGCTATTTTTAACTGTCCTGGAGAGCTAATTTATCCTGATGAGATCTGGGTATTGTTTAGTAAGGTTCCATTATCTATGAAGAAAGCAGGTGGCTTTCAATGATGTAGCTAGTCTCCTAGTGTAACAATAAAACTGAACGGGAGTGAGGTAGGTGTTGGCAAATGCTGGATAAGGAATCTCTTCCCTCCCTGGGAGAAAAAGCAAGGTAATACTGTGAAGAAAATTTATCAAGAAAGAAGACCTTAAATAGCTTCCTAAAGGCTAGAAGCGGGAGGTCTGTGGCAGAGCCAAGGCTACGCCTCAGCTTTGTTTGTTAGGCCTCAGCTTTGTTAGGGCTCAGCTTTTTAAGCTAGGGTATAGCAGGACCTGGAAGCCTTTTGTGGGGAGAGGAAGCTTTGGTGCTGCCCGTCTCAGGGGCTGGGCAGAGCCAGCTCCACGCTGGGGTGCTGCACCCTGCAAGCGTCTTGTAAGGGACAGGGCTGCAAGGAATAGTGAACTCTAACAGACCTCAAAAATCTCGAGTTTCTTGGTCAGATCCTATATGATGAAACAAAATTTTGAAAAAAATGGCTTGGGAGGAGGGAACCGATCTTAATGTTTTCAACAGCTCTAGAGATAAGTCACGTTGGTTGCTGATGAACTGTAACATCTTTCACCACATCGCAGACCTGAAGAAAATTCAGGTAAAGTGTAACATGAGAAAGGGATTTTGAGTTACTTTTTGGTGGTCAGCTATTGTTTTAAACAGTCTTCTTTATGATGGATAATTCTGTTTTGGGGTGCTACAGGTAATCTGATTTCAGCATGTGAATGCAGATTATTCATATTGTTAGCAAAAAATCCAGATAAATGTAGTAAAGCCCCTTATGAAAACCTGGAGGTTTGAAGCACTGTTACTTGCTCAACCCCGGAGCCTGAGAAGGCAGTTGGAGAAGTGTAGTCAGCATGAGGAAAGCAAAGATATTGTGTGAATTGTCTGCAAGTAGCAATAGGTGTGACATTAAGGGATGTTACAGGCAGTCCCTTGTTGAGATCTTTGGGATTTTACTTTCCCATAATTTGCACTTGTCCATTTTCTCTTTCTGATGCCCAAAAAGTGGGATAGAGAACTGCTCGCTTGAGTTTCTCGAAATCCCGTTGCAAATTACAGGAATCGGCACCACGCTCAACTCTTCTATCCACCCACCAAGTACTAATGAGATTTCTCTTGCAAGAACATCCAAGTGGGTCACAGTCTTTAACGTCTGCCATGGCCAGGCTTTCACCGTTAAAATCCGCTGAGTATTTTAAGTTTATTTGTAATATCCTGCTTGCTGCTCTGACCTTGCTGGAGCTGCACAGCAGATGTTTTGCATCTCAGCTTGGGCTTGTCTGCAGCCCAGTGCTTGGGGCACCCTCTGGAAAGGATGATACAAGTTTGAACTTTCCCTGGAGAAGACTGAAATTTCCTCCCGTGCTTTGTCAAGCAGCAGGGTAAAAGGCAAGTAGCAGTTCTTAAGGAGAAGGAGATATTGCTGCTGTCTTGTTCCAGGCTTTGTGTGCACGGGGAGTTGCTTGGCATGCCTTGGAGAGCAGCGGTGTTTGAGAAATTTCATTTTCTCTACTTTTTCTATGAGCTATGTTACACAGCCAACCATGAAAAATTCCTTCCAAATTCCAGAGCTGTTCTGGTGCGCATTTGGGGATTTTGGTGAGCTTGGTTTCCTTTTTTTCCACTTCTTTGGGTGATTTGCACCTGCTGTGCTGCCAAATTGCAGGGCTTTAAATCCCAGAGCAAGGGAGGCAAATAGATGCTCATCTAGAGAGGGAAGGAGAGGGGAAATACTTCTTGGGATACAGGTGTGCATGCAGTATACCCACCTCATCCTTTTCTGAGGATGTAAATGGTGTGTGTCTGCTTTACACCAGTACCCAAAGACAAAGTTTGTGGTATTTCTCATTCAAGCATCAATCCTAGAGCTGGCAAGGTGGTTGCTCTTGCTCTGGAGCCCTGTGCAGGGGTGTGGGGACAGGGCACGGACTCATCGCTTATGGGTCTGGGGCAGCTGAGGGCATTGTTTCCATCCAGGGCTCAGAGCAAGCCCCTTCCTCTGCAGTTACCCCAGCGCAGCTCTAGTTTCTGGAGCTGTACCTTGGAACCAGCGCACTGACATTTTCCTTCTTTCTTTAAGAAAATGTAGCATTTAAACCTTTTCGTTGGTAAAGGATGCAATGGAAAACTAGGTCGTATTTGAAGGATCCCAGCCCTGACAGCGTCCCTTTTAGAGCTCCAGACCCAGGTTTTTGGAGAGAGACAGAATCTGACTGCAGCAGTGCTCCTCACACTTGTCTCTGCTGTTTGTGTTCCTGTGTACAAATCATCCGAAAGATGCCCAGGGTAAACTGCATTCCCGTGCTTTTAAGGGAAGGATTTTGTTGCCAGCAAAATAATTATGAATTGAAGCTGTCCCTGCTCAACTCCTCTGACACTCAGCTGGGTTTTACCAGGAAGCAGGGCTATTTTTCACTTTTAAATAGTCTAAGTTAAATTGGCTGGAACCTAATTACAGAATGCTTTTGATTAAAGTCAGACAATACACTCTGGAAGCAAGGATCAAAAATGACAAGACTTGATGTCAGTGAAGGATTAAGACAGAAAAGGAAAATGACTGATTAATTTTTTTAAATCAAACCAGAATTGCTTTGTACACTGAACAAAGGTTTCAGCGCAGTCGGACAAGCCTTTTGGACTCAGGAAAACTTGACTTTCAATTTCATCTCAAATGCAAGTAACTGAAATCCGAAAAGACACCAAAGATGATTGGTACAGCCACTCTTAGAGATCAGGAGAAAAATAATTTTAAGTCTTGTGTGAGATCTAAGAACTGCATTAAGATAGTCTGACTTGTAGACATTAATACTTCTGGGTCAACATCAGCCATGCGGCTAAACATCTGCTGCTTGATTTAACCACCAAACCTTTATAAGGTGCTCTCTATTAATACGCATCCCACACTATGAAAATGACCCTGCTACCTGCTTAGAGAAATTGTGTTACTGGAAAAACAAATACTGATTTAACAAAACTAATTTTAAAGAAGAAAACACTTTTGTATCTTTAGCTTAATAGTGAACAATTTTCTCACTGCTCCATTTGAGTCCTGTAAACTTTGTATTGTATATGGCGATGTATTTAGGCATGTCTTTTCTGAGCTATTCTGCTCTGTAATGATCACATGGGGATTTCTGTTTGTGAGCTTTTTTTTTAGGTTCTGAGGGTGGAATATTTTCCAGTACCATGGCCTTTTAGTTCATTGACTTTAACGTGCTGGTAGGCATTGACGTCCCCACCTGGTGCTATTCTATGGAGATGAGGAAATTTGAGAAATGAAGCTCATGGGGAAACAAGGTTTCCTAGAGATTATATATATGCAGGAGTAAACACCTAGTATTTTTTCTTAGAGATTATTTATATGCAGGGACGGACACTTAGAATTTGGAAACAGACCAAGGGGGAGGCCTGAAGATGCTGGAAGATGGGCTAGAGGGAGATGTCTAGGGCAGAGATGTCTGCTGCTTTTCCCACTGTTCACCCATGTGTGGTTTCTGGTCACTTGAGAGGCAATTTTTGGCTATCCCATAGCCCTATATTTTATTGCCTAACTGTTAGAGTGGAGACATGAAATTAAATAAAACCATGAAATGACTGGCAATTCCCATTAGGATGGGAGAGTGGACCCCCCATTGCCAGGAAGAGGTTAAAAGCTCCCTGGTGCAAAACACAGCCGCAGGGAAAAATATTGTAACCTGCTCCAAGGGGCTGGTAGCTTTAGAAACAACAAAGATCCAAGAGGCAACTCTCCCTTCCTGGGGATAACGGGTTGTGAACAAATTTGATGGGGACCCCGAGAGGATGAAATGACCCTCCGGAGTGCGGATCTTGGGAAGAGTGACAGGTAGAGTGTGAGACTGAGGCCTGGCTGGAGCTGAGAAATCTGGTGTGCTAAGCACCATATGGTCCTCCTCGCGCCTGTGCGAGACCTCCTTTCCACACCCAACTGCTCACAAAAAAAATAGTGCTGGTGCTATCACCAGTTGCCTTCAATCCCTTCAAATGGGGTGACCCCACCGTCTGGCCTTCACTGCTGCAGCCTGGACGGGCCCACGGGCCGTAGGCTTTGTGCTCTTTCACTTACAAGGAGAAACGCAGTTTCATCTGTTTTTTTTTCAATAGGTTCTTGTTTTTTATAGGTGTGTGCGTATACGTGTGTGTGTGCTTTTAATGTCTGGTCTAGCAGAACCAGAGATCATTTCCCTGTTAGCAGACGGTTATAAGATTAAAACCAAAGATGTCCCAAGCAAAGGTAAATCCCCACTGTCTTACAGCACCTATCAGCCCTTTATGGCTCTTGCCACTGCCACCTGCAGCAGAGGCAGTGCCACCTGATGTTGGCATCCCCCCTCTCACAGTGGGCACTTTTTAGCTCCCATGGGCGTCACTTAATCCTGAGCCATGGGGAATCTCTGAAAGGGAAGGGTGGGAGGCGCCTGTCTTTGGGCAGCACATGCATGGTGTGAGATCTTGTCCCTATAAAACACTTCTGCTCTCCCCATTTTTTCATTCATGCTGATTTCTAATTGCACCTTTTGCAGCAATTTTTGATCAATGCATGCCAAGCGCCGTCATCCAGGTGTGAAAGCAATGAGTATAATTTAGTAAAAGAAGTAGTCTTAGGGTGTAGGTTCTTGCTGTTTCTCAACTAATTGCAGACCTATCATGTCTGCTGGTTTGAACGTACATTTCAGTGTTTCATATTTTATCAAAAAAGTGTGGGTCTCTAAAAGTGTCATGTGCAGAGCAAGTTTTGTAGTGTGAGGCTCAAGAAGGTGCAAGGAGATGCTCTTCTAAGCTAACTGGGACTGCATGCAAAGAGCAGCTGGGAAAGCCAGAGAGACATGCTCTGCCATATCAAAGGACCGATGCTAATAGTCATCGGGAAGACTTACTAACCTCTAGAAGAAGTACCGAGTGTTGACTGTAAAATCAGGTTACTGCCACTCTTCTGCAAGGATTTCCAGCCAGGGGGGAGCTGAGGTGGGGGTGACTGAGCGCTGAACAGCACCAAGATGGAACTCAGCTGGGGTGGTGGAAAGGGGATGGAAAATGCAGCACAAGGGAGCTCCCAAAGCCACTGCACGCCGATGCTCACAGAGCTGGAGAGCAGCTGGGAAACCATTCTGTTTGTCAGCAGAGCCCATCCTGGTGGTGCTGAGGGTCTTCAGAATATCTGCTTTTGTGTGTCCGAGACTGACAGTTTCTGAAAACAGAAGCTCAAGTGCTCCTAAAAATCTCAGGATTATAAGAAAAGGTAGTTAATGAGAGAGTAGGTGAATTAGGCTTCCAGTTCTTCAGGGCACTCAATGGAAATTGAGCTTTCATTTCTACCAATAAAATTAAGGGAAAAAAAAATGCCCACCTCTCCCTGGTCTACTGCTCAGTTATAACTCTCCTAAATGTTTCAGTATTTTGCGTGGCTGCACTTTTTGGGCACTGGACTGGTTTCTGCCCCAGATGTGGGAGCTGCAGGCAGGTGGCTCACAGGGACCTGGCCCTGGTTCTCTGCACCAGCGGGGGAAGCTGTGGCCGGAAGGCAGAGGGTGGCTGGTGTATTGCTGCCTGCTTGTGCCCTCTGGAGACCTAGGGGTGCTCTGTCTCTTCGCCACAGCCAAGGAAGTCTGCCTCCCATAGCACCAAGCCACCTCCAGGCAGTTACTACGATAGCTGAGAAGTGTTTCATATTCCCAGAAAAAAGTTATTTTTTAATTTAAATAAAAAAGCTTCCATAATATTTCATAATCAAATTTTCTTTCCTATTTTTCTCCAAGGGCAGGAAGGAAGGAGGGTACAGGTGACAACGATTGTGTTTTTTTTTTTCCTTGAAAAAATGAAATGTAGTTGTAATTCTGACCCCAAGCCTATTTCTGATGGGGAAATAGTTTTAAAAAATAAAAGTTGGGCCCCCTCCCTTTGCTGTCATAAGATATGACTGGGTTCTTTACAGTTCCACAATTTTGACACAGAATCTTCTGCATCAAGCTCCAGTTAAACTTTCAGAAATTCATTACCCCCACATGCCTCTTGTTTGCTCCTAGAGCACATATGGATTTTTTAACTGAGCTTTATTTTGAACAAATCTAATTAACTTAAACTCCTGCAGCTGGTTGGTTGCTTACAGAGAGAAATCTTCAGGTATTTTTGAGGTAGGTAGTGCTGTCCCTGACCTACTTAGGGCCCAAATCCTGTTAGAGCACTGGGGTCCTGGTGGCAGAGCTGTTCGTTGGGGTGGTGGCGAATTGAGTATGTAAGTGCTTGCAGAAGTGGGATCTAAATCTCACTGGATATGTGCTGGAACACAGGGTGATGGGTTTGTGCCCTCAGTGCCGTCCTGAGCCCTTGCTGGGCAGGATCTGGCCCCATCACAAACCTCTCGTGGCGATGTTTTAAAGCCACAAGGAACTGGAAGCGTTGTCAGCACGCGAGGGCAAGGCAAGCACGGACCTATGCAGAGAACTGCTGCTCCTGCCAGGCTGTGCCGCCCAGGATATATTCTAATCACTGGGGTTACGTTGGGAAACGAGGCCAGCACGACGACAGCACACATGGAAAACGCTGCTCTGCTGTCAAGGAAATGCTACAAAAGCACGAGGGAGCGCACAGGGAGCGGGACGGCAGCGGGGCTGCTGCGGGGGGCCGGGGGCGGCAGGCAAGTTTGCCCGGGGAGATCAAGAGGGGAAAGAAGGACACGGCTGGCCCGGCTGCTGCTGCACAGATATGAGTAGCTTCTTGGCAGGTTGTTTTTTTCCTTTTTTTTTTTTTTTTAATATTTTCCTTCTTTTCTTTTTTCTTTTTTTTCTTTTTTTTTTTCTTTTTCCCTGACGTTTTCCTTCTGAAATAAAAATGTTTCAAAATTAAAACAACAAAAAATCTTTTTATTTTCTATAATCCTTTCCCCAACGTTTTCCTTTTGAAACAAAAGTGTCTAAAAATTAATATATATATATATATTTAATAATAATAATATAAGTGAGTGGTGGAGTGAGGGGCGAGCGCTGCACGCATCAGCCAGCGGGTGGAGGTCGGAGCGGTGCGGGGGGCGGGGGGAATCTTTTATTTATTTTTTTAACTCTTTTCCTGACCTTTTCCTTTTGAAATAACAATATTTAAAATTAATTATATATATATATATATGTTTTTAAAAAATGATAATAATAGCAATAAGTGAGTGAGGGGTGAGTGCTGTGCGCATCAGCCCGCAGGCACAGGTCGGAGCGGTGCGGGGGGTGTGGGGAGTCATCTTTTATTTATTTTTTAACTCTTTCCCCGACCTTTTCTTTTTGAAATGAAAATGTTTAAAAATTAAAAAAAAAATACATAAATTTATATTTTAAAAGAATAATAATATAATAATAGCAATAAGTGAATGGCAGAGTGAGGGGTGGGCGCTGCGCGCATCAGCCCGCGGGCGCAGGTCGGAGGGGTGCGGGGGGCGCGGGGAGTCATCTTTTATTTATTTTTTTAACTCTTTCCCCGTCCTTTTCCTTTTGAAATGAAAATGTTTAAAAATTAAAGAAAATATATATGGAGAGATTTATATTTAAAAAGAATAATAATAATATGATAATAATAGCAATAAGTGAGTGGCGGAGTGAGGGGTGGGCGCTGCGCGCATCAGCCCGCGGGCGCCGGTCGGAGGGGTGCGGGGGGGCTCGGGGCGGTGCGGGGGGCTCGGGGCGGTGCGGGGGGGCGCAGGGAGGTGCGGGGGGCGCGGGGCGGTGCGGGGGGCTCGGGGCGGCTCCGCGGGGCGGTGCGGGGGGCTCGGGGCCCCGCCCGGCTGCTCCGCCCGGCGTGCGCGGGGGCAGCGGCGCGCAGCGCATCCCCGGCTGGCGGGCGGCTCCGCTCGGCTCCGCGGGGCTGCGGCGCCATGGAGGCGGTGGACCAGGTCCGCGGGGTGCGGTGCGGGGCCGGGTGGAGGGGCGGGGGGGTGCGGAGCGCGGGGCTGACCCCTTCTCTCTGCCCGCAGCTCGCCTCCGCGGGGACTTTCCGCGTGGTGAAGGAGCCGCTCGCTTTCCTCAGGGTGCTCGAGTGGGTGAGTCCCGCGTGGGGAGGGATGGGGAGAGGTGCTTCGGTCGCGGGGGGGTCGCCGTGGTGGTGGTGGGGGGGGGCTCGGGGGGGTGTCCCCAAGGTGCGCCCCGCGGAACAGGTGGGAGCCGGGCTGGGACGGGGGGTGCCGGGGGGCTGAGGATGCGGACCCGTCGTCCTGCGGTGGTGGGGTCGGTGGGACAGCTCTTTGGGGGGAAGGGGGGGGGGGGTTGTGGGTGCCTGTTATCCTTGTGCCGGGTGTAAACAAATTTTTAAGAAAAGGGGGTGGAAAAAAAAACCCTCGTTATGCGTTGAGCAAACTTGTCTCTGGGCCGAGCGGGGAAGGAGGCAGATAATTGGTTTGCGGAGCAATGTCACTGCTGCTTGCTCTGATGCTCATTCGTAGTGAAGTCTGCAGGTCAAATGACATTCATCGCCAGTAGGTCTGCGGGAGGAGAGAGCCTCCCCGAACGGAAAGTTCAGAACATGTCATGGAGGATTAATCACATTCCCCTAACGCCGACTGGCTGGGGAATTATGTAAGCCGCGTATTTTTGGGGGGCGCGTCCGCGCGCGGGTGCCTTTACCCGCACATTGGCACCCGCTGCGTGCAGCCTGCCCGCGGGGTGCTGCTGAGGGGGAGTTTTGGCATGTGTTGGGGGGCAGCTGCTCTCCCCGGAGCCAGCTGCTGGTCCCCGCACGCCGCCAGCAGCTCCTCTCCACGCTGAGAGCCCCAAAGCCCCGGGTCCCGTGGCGCAGGGTGATGGGGACATGGCGGTGCCGTGGGCTCGAGGTGGCCCTGCAGTGGGGTGACTTGTGTGTGGTGGCTACGGAGGGTGGACGAGGTCCCCAGAGCTCCTGCAAAGGCAGCCGGCACTGCTGCTCCTGCCTCCAGGAGAAGTCGGGGTGCTGAGGGGCTGAGCACCAGACATGGTTCTGGGGGGCTTCAGCCACCCTGCAGCACACCCTGCAGCTCGCTGTGAAAGCAAACACGAAGCAGAACGGGGAGCAAAGCTTTTTTTTTGGCAAATAGCTGCTGGGAGCGTGGTGTCTTCAATATCTTCCCGCTGAAGCTGTGCTGGTGGTGGCTGGGCAGCGAGCGCTGGGGGGGCACAGCCTGAGCCCTGCCAGGAAACTGTCCCACCCCCCCCAGCACGTTGGCGTCTTTGAGACACTAAGTGGGAACTCTCAGGGCTCTTTTCTCGATGATTTCCTAGTTCTGTAACTTTTTCCAGCAGCTGAATATAAGCCTGCCTTTTGTCATGGTTGAAAACTACATGTGAAACTCTTGTGGTTGCATGTCTGTAAACACACGCGTGTCTGTGTGGGAACAGCTCTGACACTGCTGGCGTGGATCAGTCCCTTGGGAACGAGGAAGGAGGATGCAGAGTGCATTACAACTTAAGATGGTCTCAGAAATTACTCTTTCCCCCCTTTTGAAATATATCTGTGAGTAGAATTAAGTGCATCTTAGTGCAAGGAGTGTGTAAGACTGCATCTAGTTATATACTCGGTAGGCTTTTTGGGTTACACAAATTCCAGTTCTCTTCACTTCCTTGTGCTGCTCCCATCATCCTTCTCCTCTAACCATGCCCACCGACTGCCATTCAACTCTCCCCACCATCTCTGGTCTCAAATAAGTGGCCATCTTTTCCTCAAACTCCTTTCTTTTTAATTTTCAGCCTAATTGCCATTTTA